>NC_137899.1:44936023-45413523 GCF_963455335.1 Martes martes
ACCTGAGCCGAAGGCAGACATTTAACCGACTGAATCACTCAGGCATCCCAATAGTATGTATTTTTAAGTTAAAAAAATCACTATATCTAGGTATCACACTTTTAAGTTGTGATTTTTCTTAACTATTCGTTATCAACAGGTTTTTATTTTTTTCAAAACTTTTTATATAAGCCTTGTTTTATTATAATTCAGAAACTTTATCCTTATTTTAATTCTTTTTTTTTTTAAGATTTTATTTATTTGACAGACAGAGATCACAAGTAGCCAGAGAGGCAGGCAGAGAGAGAGGAAGAAGCAGGCTCCCCGCCAAGCAGAGAGCCTGATGAGGGGCTCGATCCCAGGACCCTGGGATCGTGACCTGAGTTGATAGCAGAGGCCTTAACCCACTGAGCCACCCAGGCGCCCCCCTTATTTTAATTCTTGCTCTGTCATTTGATTCACCCTAGAACCATGCAAATCAAACCTGAAAATAACCACTATTTTAGATTACCACAAAATATTCTCACAACTTTTTTAAGGTAAGCATATCATATTACCTTCCATTCTGCAGTAAGAATATGTTACTTAAATTCCTAAAAACTACAATCTTTCACAACCATTTAGATCTGTGTGTTAGGAAACATTAGGAGAAATGTACAGAAAACACTGATTTATTTCTATGAAATTTGGAAAGGTATAATTAATATATTGAGTAAATATTGCCCCCGGTTGAAATCTTGAGGATTTATACCAAGTTGGGCTTCTCAAATGTGTAGGATATTCTCTATTTTAGAACAATCTTTGAGTATTTTTACAACAATGGCAAATCTTTATAGTTAGACATTGATTTATTACATGCAGGCGCTTTCTGATTAATCTACCACATCATTTTAATCATTCTCTTCATTAAAATTATTTCCCTATTATGATTTAAGTATTTCACCAAAAGATAATGACAGGAAAGGGAATATGAGACTTCCTTCTAATATTCAGAGAGGAAGCTCAGACAAACTATGAATGTCAAGAGATTTAGGGTGTGGATCCTTCTATCTCTAAGGTGGCTTACTGAGTATGAAGAGAATTATCAGGCCAAAAAGATACTGTAAAGATACAGGTAGTGCATGTCCAAGAGAAAGCTGCTTACTTAATGCTTCAGCAAGGCTATGGAGAGTAACCTGTTAGGGAAGATAAGTGGCAATCATTCTACATGAAAACCTGAAGATGGGGCAGTGCAAACACATAGTTGGTTCATTCACTGGAGCATTTTTACTGAGCACATCTTGAACATCAATGTGTTAGCACCTGATTACTCCTATAGTACATTAACATGTCCCATGGTTTGCTTGGTTCTTTATGACAGCCTTGACTACCAAGCTAAATAATATTCTCCTGGAAGGTGAAGTGTTCCTGTTTTCTATACTTCATAAAGAAGCTAGAAGGTTGGTCATATAAGCAGCAGAAAAAAAATATAACTAATGTCTATGCTGTCAATATCTTCAAAGCATCTTAATAATGTCTGTCATTCATGAATAAATTTTAATTATATGTAATGAGGAAAATCCATAGGGCAACTTTTTCAAACTTCACCAAGGCTACATTAAAAAAAACAAAAAAGAAAGAAAAAAAAGAAAGAAAATTCAGTGGAACAGATTTCCCTCCAAAATATACAGAAAAGGGGCTCCTGGGTGGCTCAGTCATTTAAAGATGCTGCCTTCAGCTCAGGGTCTTGAGATCGAGCCCCGTATTAGGCTCCCTGCTTAGCTGGAGCCTGCTTTGCCCTCTTCCTGCCTTTCCCCCTGTTTGTGCACTCTTTCTCTCTCTCTCTGACAAATACATAAAAAAACTAAAAAAAAAAAAAAAACTAAAAAAAAAAAAAAAAAAAAAGAATATCCAGAAAAGAACTGCTGACACCTTGATTTTTGCCCCGTGAGGACCCATGTCAGACTTCTACCTGCGGAACTATAGGATAATACTTTAGTGCTATTTTAAGCCACCAAGTGTAGTAATTTGTTACAGCAGCCGTAAAAAACTAATATTCTTTCCAAAACCTGCTAATAGAATACAACACACCTAAACCATCTTTTCTTTAACTCTTCCTTACTCTGTGTTTTCTCACTTCATAGCATTTATTACCCCTTAATATATAATATAGTAGAATATAATATAATATGTTATATATATGCTCACATATGTGTATATATTGATTGTTAATACTAATATATTATTGCACTTTTCTCTAAGACTTTTTTTCTAGTCTTTATCTGGCACATTTATACTCACTGTCTCAAACCTAGACTGAAATTTTCTCTTCTGCAAACTAATAGAGTTTGTAACATTTTAAGATTTTTCTGTAAGAATATGTCATCAAATTGTATCTGAATTTGACTATAAACTCTTTGTGGAGAAAGTTCAGGTTATAATCACATTGACTAAAGACATTCATTTAAAACATTTACCCTGTGTCTACTAACTGACAGGTATGGAGATAGATAAGTATACAAGGAAACAAATATATTAAAGTGATACTCGCTATGAATAAGTTAAAAGAACGTGAAAATAGAGAATGTCTGATGGTGGCGATGATGGATAGGACAGGCAGGTCTGAGGCTTCATAGTCAGGAAAGGCCTCTCTGAGGAGCAGTCCTTTGAACTGAGATCTGAATGACCAGAAGTAGCTAGTTCTGAGGAGGTCTGAAAGAAGAGCATTCTGGAAGGGAGAAACAGTTGGTTCAAGGGCTTGGGAACAAGCTTGGAAGGTTGGAATAACAAGAAAGGACAGTATGGAAGGATCATAATAGACAGTTTGGGAAGTGGTAGAGAGTGGAGTTGAAGAGGGAGGCAGGGATCTCATTAGCAAGTGGAATACGGGGTTTGGAATACATCGTAAATTAACTAAGGAGCCACCATGACATTCTCAGTTTGAATTTAAATCAAATTAAAAAAAAAATAAAATAGTATTGCTTCTGTAAGATGTTTGAATAGTGCCAGGGCAGGAGTGGAAGCAGAGAGGCCAGTTAGGGAATGACTGTAGTAGTCCAAGCTGGAGAGGACACTGGTAAAAGGGAATGATGAGAAGGTGCAGATCACTTGAGTACTTGTGAGAAGGGATTTAACAAAAAGTCTAATGAAGCCTGAGCTCCACTTACAAGGCATCTTCTGAGGTTATTTGCTTATTCTGTACCAAAAGCTTTATGTTTTTTCTTAATAAAAGTTGATCCCAAGTTGTATAAGCTTTAGGCCCCACAAAACCTGCATTCAGATTGTGTCTAGCACATGGTAAACAGGAAAAAAACCTATTTAAATATAACATAAACTGTAAACCTTAGGAGCACTCTTTTTATATATAAATACACATACACATATAAATACTAACATGTATGTTGGCTTTGGGATCTGTGTGTATAATCACGGTGTGTGTGTACGTGTGTTTGTATACTGGGAAACTGAAATGTTGCCTCCTATTATTCATAGGACTTTGTTTTTCATCACATTTCTACATGTTTCAAAAGTAGGAAATGTGTATATATGTGTGTGTGTATATATATATACACATATATATAGACAGATATATATTAGTATGTAAAGAATACCTCATTAATTATATAGTATATAGTATGTTGTATATCTTATACTAGTACTTATAAATATATATAATAAATGAGGAATTAGTAAAGAGGAACACCTCATTTCATACATATATATATAAAATACAATACGTAGAATAATATATAATATTATACATAACTACAGTTACATGTACATACGTATGTTAAAAACTGTGGTGTTCCTCATTATTGATCATATATGTATTTATATATACATAAATATATATATTTTAAAATCTGGATGGAAAACAAAACAAAACAAAAATCCTATAAACCATAGAAAATAGCCTTCCAAAGATGCCCTAGATATTTGGTTTTCAAATCAGTATAGCAGATTCCATTGCCTCTAGAGTCTACACGCAAAAAAGTTTCACTTAAATAAAAAACAAAAAGCAAAACATCATTTTCTTAAGTATATCTTACTCTACCCTTTTGTCAAAGAAGCTGCCCAGAATTGAGTAACAATTTCAACAAAGGAGTAATTTTATATTTTATCCAAGGCACTGACTACCACTTAGGGAGAACATTTCTATCTATAGCCAGATCCATCTGGATGATGATGTACATTAGTTGAAAAGTAGATAATGCACATGTTTTCCAACATATACTCACCTAAACTCTAAATAGCCAATCATGCTATTTTAAGTGTCTTAATGTGTTTTTTTTCACATATGTGGAAAAACCAGGGACTTTAATTGTATATTCTTTCTCTGTATACTAAAGATACATTTGTATATGCTCAGACATCCAGTTTTAAAGATTTTTTAAAAGATTTTATTTATGCATTTATTTATTTTGAGGAGGGGAGAGAGAGAGAGCCAGAGCGAGCAAGCGAGCATGAGCCCGGGCAGGGGAGGAAAGCAGAGGGAAAGGGAGAGAGAGAATTTCAAGCAGACTCCATGCTGAGCACATAGCCCAAGAAGGGCCCTTATCTCACAACCCTGAGATCATGACCTGAGCTGAAACCAAGAGTCTGACACTCAGCTCAGTCATCCAGGCACCCCAGAAGTCCAGTTTTTATATAACAGATTGAATGGGTCTTAGGTATAAGTATTTCACTGTACACTCTCTGTACTTTGTGGAGGAAGCTTATATAAGGAGAGAAGTAGAATAAATGGTTGACAATCAAAGACACATTGTGGTATGATTCCTTCTTTATTTTCTATATTTTTTATTTTATTTTTTATAACAAAATAACACATACTTATGTAAAAAATCATAAAAATGACAGTTGTCTCATTCCCCATATCTAAGTCCTAGAGATAATTACTGAAAATATTTTAGTATATATGCTTCTAGATCACACATTTGTGCATGAACAGTCACTTGAACATATATACACACACAACAACACATGAATATATATATATGTGTGTGTGTGTATGTGTATATATATATATATACACACACACATGTATATGTGTATATATATATTTTACAAAGATGAAATAAGACAATAAAATCAGGGGCACCTGATTTGGCTCAGTTAAGTGTCTGCCTTCAGCTCAGGTCATGATCTCAGGGTCGTGGGACCAGTCCCACATCTGACTCCCTGCCCAGTGGGGGGTCTGCTTCTCTGTTTACCCCTTCCCCCTGTTTTTGATCTATCTCTCTCTCATGCTCTCTCTCTCTCTCTCTCTCAAATAAATAAAATCTTTTGGGGCACCTGGGTGGCTCAGTGGGTTAAAGCCTCTGCCTTTGGCTCAGGTCACGCTCCCAGGGTCCTGGGATCGAGCCCCGCATCTGGCTCTCTGCTCAGTGGAGAGTCTGCTTCGTCCTCTCTTTCTGCCTGCCTCTCTGCCTACTTGTGATCTCTGTCTGTCAAATAAATAAGTAAAGTCTTAAAAATAATAAATAAATAAATAAATAAAATCTTTTTTAAAAAAAGATAATAAAATTGTCTACAATATAATCCCATATTAGTATATAAAACTTATTCTTTTTCTGATAAACAGTATTCCATAACGTTACTAATGCACATTTAAATTCTCTCTCTTTCCCTCTCTCTCTCTCTTTCTCTCTTGTTATTAATTTGTTACCATGAAAATCTTTGTGCATATACTTAAGAAATTTCTGGAATATTTTTTGATGTTAGATTCCTTAGAAGAGGAATTGCTAGGACAAAAGCTATACACATTTTATATTTTGATGATTACTGAATATGATACACTAATTTACTTATCCTCCAAAAATGCTTGACAATGTCCTTTTTCCAGACAACTGCCAACATATTAAGACCACATTTCTTTTTTTTATAAAAAATGTTTGTTTACCCTGGAGTTACTAATTGTTTCTTTTATTAGCATTTGTTTGTTTGTTTTTTTCCATCTACTTATTTCTATTTCAAAGTTTTGATATAATATAATCTCCTAAATATAAATCTCCCTGTCTGGCCAACAAATCGAGTAGCCTGTTAGTTCCTTTGATTATTTATTTGTATTCTCTTCTCACCAGCCCTTTAGGAGCCCTGTCCTTGTAACCTCCTTAGAACTTCTAGATCTCTAAGTCCTAATGGTGGCTAGCATTCTGGGACTCCCCATCAATAATGTCCTGGGCATCTCTTTCACCTCTTTCTGAAGTTTGAGCTCCTGTTTTGGGATCTTAATGTAATTTTAGGATTACTATCTTATTTTAAAAGCAAATATCTTACAGTAGATTATTGAAAAGGTATTTATGAAAAATCAGTTGTTTTCATTCGCCTGCCTAAAATGTCTGTATTTTAACTTTACTTTGGATTCATCACTTGGTTGGATTTAGAATCCTAGACTGAAATATTTTTTTTTAATAAATAGTGTTTGATTTAGAATTCTTGACTGAATTTTTTTTTATAAGTATTGGTTTTATTGTGGAATCTACACTGAATTTTGACCTTTTATGGGAGTCTCACTCTTTCCTTTATAGAAGCTTTTAGAATTATCTCTTAATTTATGGTATTTTAATTTCACAAAATAGTGGAATAGGTCTTTTTCTTCACACATTATAGTAGAGAATTCATGGTTCTATAAACTCTTGTTTTTTTTCTCAAAAATTTTCTTATTTTATTTCTTTAATAATTCCCTTCCATCCAGGTTTTCTCATTTCTTTTTGGGAGCTCTACAAATCTGATGATACATTTGTCAGAATGATTCTCTACTTTTATTCTTCTTTCTCTCCATTTATTTTTCCTGTAGGACTTCCTCAAATTTAAACTGCAAACTATTCACTTTAAAATTAGAATTTCATACCTTTGATTTCTAGATCCTTTTTTTACCTACATTGCTTTAATATCCTTTTTTTTCTCCTCAGTAGTGTTGTATTTTGTTATATAATGCAACATCTTCACTTATCTATAATATTATATATAGGACTTTTTCCCTAGGTTTCCTTTGTTTTTGAGTTTTCTTTTCCCTCTGCTTTCCTCATTGCTTTTGCTTCTATATTTCATATTAAGGGCTTTCATCAAATATCTGATGATCCTTAGCTGTCTCTTTATATTTAATAGCAGCACATTAAAAATGTTACTAGAAATCTTGGTGTTTGTACCAAGCTAGTGTGTAGAGGTCTTATTGGCTGGCGTTTTGTTTTTGGTTTTTTGCCCCTTTTATAGTCGGTTTCCCACAAGATGGATCCAAATTCTTGCGTCTCATGAAATTAAGTTTAGCTATCAATATGTTTGGACTCAAGGATATTCCCTTGTTTGAAGAAGTTGGGGGCGGTGGTGTCTCTTCTTTCCCTCACCTGTTTCTGATTTTACTGAGTACAAAGCCTCCAGGGTAAAACTTCTTAAGTGAAAGCCACCTGCTTTCTATGAAATTTAGGGAAGAGCAGAGACCTGGTTACTTGAGCAGATGAAAGAGGTCTGGAGGTCTAACTGCCCCATAGACATCCAACATGCCCTCAGTTTTAGCCCTACCACCATACACCTTTGCCTTTAAAAGGACCCCATGCTTCAAATTTCTGAGCCTGTATTGCAGAAACCAGGCTGTTTTTAATTATCCTCCCAAGACCCCAAAACAGCTCCCTCTCACACTCACACATACTCTGTGAAGCAGCAAAACTTTGGCTTCCACTTTCTGTGTTCCACAAAATCACTTTTGTCAACAGTTCCTGCCTCTTCATCTTTGAGGTTCTATATATGCCTTATTTCATTGTTGTCATCTTAGTAGAATCTTGGGAGGGTTCAGAGAAAAAGACAAGTGTGTGATCTTCAGGGTTTAAAATTAAGCCTATAATTTTGATTTTTAAAAATTCAGTAATGAGTTACATATTTCTGGGGTGCCTGGGTGGCTCAGTCATTAGACATCTTGCCTTCAGCTCAGGTCACTATTCCAGAATCCTGGGATCGAGCCCCTGCATCAGTCTCTCTGCTCAGTGGGAAGCCTGCTCTCCCTCTCCCACTCCCCCTGCTTGTGTTCCTTCTCTTGCTGTGTCTCTCTCTGTCAAATAAATAAATAAAATCTTCAAAAATTAAAAAAAAAATTATGGTTCTATTTATTCAGGATTTCTATTGTATTCCTCAGTTGCATTGTCTTTGTATTAGTCCTACACATTTTTGTTAAGTAGTATTCTAGATTTAAAAAAATATATATTGGCCATTCAAAAGACAAATTTTTAAAACATAGTATTTCATTTAGTAATTTCATTTCTACAAATCTATCCTAAGCGAATAATTTAAAACTCAAATTCATGCAAAAAACAATACTTCAAGAAACAAACTGAGGGTTTTGGAGGGGAGGGAGTTGGGGGGTTGGGTGAGACTGGTGGTGGGTATTATGGAGGGCACATATTGCATGGAGCATTGGGTGTGGTGCATAAACAATGAATGCTGGAACACTGAAAAGAAATAAAATAAAACAGGGAAAAATGAAATAAAAAACAATAAAACAACAGTTTCGTTTTTTAACAGTCTATACAATTTAAATATCAAAGGAAAATATTTACTATGTTATAAGCATCAGTGCCATTGAAATGATAAACAAAAGACTTTCAGTCTCTTGGGCACATGTCTCAGAAATAATTTAAACTGATAAATGATCATGGAAGATTAGAGGAATCGCGATAAAATTTTGAGCATTTTTGTCTGTAGGTATAAAAATAGTGGTTGTTTCCTTCATTTGCCTGTTTATCTTTTTCCAAACTCTCTGCAGTTTGAAAACAGTGTTTTTGGCTTTTTAATAATAATAAAATAAATTCATGCCATGCATCTGACATAGTGAAGGAATGAGAAGAGGTTTTTCTTTGTTTTGTTTTTTGTTTCATTTTGAAGATTTTATATATTTATTTGAGACAGAGAGAGAGAGTGCATAAGCATCAAGGGGGAAGGAAGGGTATAGGGAGAGGGAGAAACAGACTCCCCATTGAGGAGGGAGCCCAGTGGGGGCTCAATCCCAAGACCCCAATATCATGAAATCGCAACCTGAGCCAAAGGCAGAGGCTTAACCATCTGAGCCACCAGGGGCCCCTTGAGAAGAGGTGGGATTGTTTGTTTGTTTGTTTGTTTTTCAGATTTTTAACTCTTATAAAGCATTAAAAATATATATTAACAGAATAAAAGTTTCTAAGATGAGACGTTTCTTATTTTCTAAAAGTGATCTAAGGTATTCGTTATAAAAATTGAAAGTGTGCAGTAACAAACATATAGAGCATGTAAGGAATTTATAGTTTATATTTGTTTGTGTTTATAGTTTTTATTTCTTTATAAATATAATTAAAAAGAACAAAGTGATTTTATAAATGCAGAACTGAATTTCAAAACAGTCATATGTATTTTTCCAGATGAAGTGTCCCTTGTGGATACTAAAATCCAAGTTTCTCTTTTTTGGAGGCCGCTTGGTATAGAAAAAGTCACCTTCAGAGAGGTTTCCAAAAGTGAGATCAAAACTTCATGAAAATACATATTGAGAATGTTTGGTCCAACTGGTTGTTTTGAAATGTAAAACTAAAATTATAAAAATGTCATTTAACAATTATCTATCATATTTTGGGTTGTAATTATTTTTTTTAAAGATTTTTATTTATTTATTTGACAGACAGAGATCACAAGTAGCAGAGAGGCAGGCAGAGAGAGAGAGGAGGAAGTGGGCTCCCTGCGGAGCAGAGAGCCTGATGTGGGGCTCGATCCCAAGACCCTGGGATCATGACCTGAGCCAAAGGCAGAGGCTTTAACCCACTGAGCCACCCAGGTGCCCCTTGGGTTGTAATTATAAATATAACCTAATTTTTAGAATTAAAAAGAATTAATATATTAATTTGGGGAGATAAATTTTCTAAGAAAATTAAATAACAGCACGATATTTGGAATTAACAGTCTGCAAATGAGGAGGATCATTTTTGCAAAAATTTTCGAGTACTTCATCAGAATTCTGAAAAGCTCTTCATCTTTTGATACGAATATCATTTGAAAGATCTCTTTCCTTCTTACACTTTGTATTTCTCTTCTTTAGTCATGAACCATGCTAACTCTGATGGAATCTTCATTATGTTGATTACTTTGCATTGATTGTATTAGTTCTCTGAAATCACTTTATTAGATTTCATGAAATCCTGCAATCTTTGCATGATTAATAGATTCCTTACCTTTTTTGCTTAGGATTTCTATGACTAGATTTTTATAATATCTGAAAACCATGAAAGATATGACGTGACAGAGATAAAGCACAGTGCTTAGACTAAATGGATATATTTTTTTTAGATTTTATTTATTTTTTTGACAGAGATCACAAGTAGGCAGAGAGGCAGGCAGAGAGAGTGAGTGAGGGGAAGCAGGCTCCCCACTGAGCAGGGATCCCGAAGTGGGGCTCAATCCCAGGACCCTGGGATCATGACCTGATCCAAAGGCAGAGGCTTTAACCCACTGAGCTACCCGGGCACCCCTAAATGGAATATTTTTAATAAATAACCAGTTCTTCAGTGAATATGTTCACATTATGATCACAATAGCTGCCTATTAACTAATAGCATTGGAATAAATGGCCTACTTACTTACAAATTTATTTGTACCTATTCTCAATTGCTAAAAACTATTTTTGTTTAATGTTTACTATAGTTCTTTGGTCTCCAGAGTTAAAAATTAAGTCTTTATGGCATGTCAGTTCTTGGAGGTGTCAGTGAACACGACTAGAGTCTATCCCCAACCCACTCTTCCTTACCCTAGCTCTGGCACCCACCTACCACTACAAAAACATTCTCTCAATTTTCCAGTTTCTTACTATGACATCTAAAATAGCAGAAGATTGGCTGCACATGGAGGCAAGATGGGCTATCTTATAAGTGGTATGACTTTCAAGATGTAGATCGTAGGGTTTGTGACTGCCCTTTGACTGGTTAAAATTAGTGGAGAATACTGTTTCTGTGAGAAGTAACATATTACACACTTACACATTTACCCACTTATACTCCAAAGGTAAATGTTGAAGTTTGTTTTGTTTTGTTAATTGTAAGACATTTTAGAGCTTTTAATATGCTTTTGGGCAAAATAACTTTTCAGTGTGGAGATATGATATGCAGCATATCACAAATCTACTTGAATTCAAATTTCTTCATTTTTAATAATGTCTTGATGGACATTTCTGTACAAAAAATATTTACAAAACTTATCTTATTCTTTTTTCTCACTTATTTCTGGATCTCATATCATTCCCAACATTTAGGAGCACCACACAGCTCACACTCACATTGAAGATTTTAGCCTTGTCATGGGGTTCTATCTACCAAAATTCTACTTAAAGCCCAGTTCAACTAAAACTTTCAACTCTTTGTTGACATTTTCATTTTCTCTTCTTTTTTTTCACCAGAGGTAATGAGCCACATTCTCCTTTGGCTTTCTTATAGACCGGTGGTTCTCTATAAGGAATGGGAAATGGGGTTGCTTTTGCTCCCCAGGGTACATTTACAATGTCTGGATACATTTTTAGTTGTCACAGTTTTGGGGGAAAGGCTGCTACTGGCATCTAGTGGGCCAAGGGCAGAGATATTGTTAAACATTCTACCCTGTAAAGGACAGCCCCCAAAACAATTATTAGTAGATCCCAGGTTGAGACAAACTGCTAAAGATGGTTGTGCTTCCCAGAAGCTATTTCCCACAAACCTCTGGGGTGATATGCAGTAAAAATCTGGAAATGCCCAAGTTAAACCATAAGATCTGTTAATAAGGATTTTTTTCCCTTACAGGTAAAATAAACATTGACTAGGAAAAGACAACTTGCTCAAACCTCCAAAGTTCAAGTCTAATTATAAACTCTTAAACAGTCTAAAATAAACACTAACCGAACTTGATAGGTAAATTAGCATCGTCAGCCAATCTCACACAGCGTTCATACTTTGACGTTTCTCTTAACATTTTCTCTCCTTTCTAATACTTAGATTGAAAGTGGATATCTAATTCTTATTCCACTCATTACTTAACAGGAACACCGAGGTCACCGCAAATAAAGCAGTATGAGTTAATGAGAACAGCTTTAGCCAAAGAGGAGGTATTTCTCCAAGTGCATGAAGTGCTTCACATATATTAAGAAACCCCAGCTGAATCGATTTAATAATGTTGGGATTTGCACAATTATTACAGATCCTTCATTATTCACCCAGTCTGCGCATACCACAGCACAAATGAACATCTCAGTCTGGTGGTATTAACATTGCCATTTTCTCACCCATTCCCAGACCATCTGCTCCATGCTGATCATTCACTGCTTTAACATTTAACAGTTACCCAACTGCAACTTAGCAGATTTGTGTACTTTTGAAAACAGCTGGTTTAATAACTGCTTCAGAGCTTTTGGATAAAGAAATTATTTTGTAGTGCTTTATAATAGTCTTTTTTTATCGGTGCCTCTGAGGAAAGAGTATTACACTTGCTCCATTTATGCATCTGCAATTGCTTGTAATATTTCTGGTCACATTTGGAAACATATTTTCAGTATTTATAGCACAATAATGCAGAAGTCTTTATTACCTTCCTTGTTTTTTCTGGGTTTTGTTGTTGTTTTTGTTTTTATTTATTTATTTTTTTATTGTCTCTGAGGGCTAGAGTGAAACCTTCTGCATGGAATAATTTAGAGTGCACCACGGTATAAATTTGAGTTGTCTCAGAGTTTCCACTCACTTGCTATGTCATGAATTTGTTTCTACTTCAGTGATGTTTCTCTTTTTCTTCTTTGTTAAAGAAAATGCAAGAAAGAAAATAACTACTTGTTTCAATACTCCAGGGCTCCAAGTGGACATATTTCCCCTAGGGAGTTTATTAGGTAACTTTGTGAATTGCCTCTCTGTTAATGACTGGAAGTTGCCTAAGGGGCGCTTCTGGGCACTGACACTGTTCTGATTTCCTGATCTGTACTGAGGTTGCATATGCTAGTTTAGTTTGTGAAATCTTATTGAGGTATACACTTTGCATATATTTTGTATGCACATTACAATAAAATGCCAAAAATTAAGGACACAAACAGGAGAATTTTACTGGATTTTCCTCATGGGTATAGGCTAAATCCTAAACTCTCCATTATACACAGAAGATCTTTGGTCTTGACCTGACTATGACGTCAGTTTAATAGTCCACCGTTCTTTACTTTACACGTTGAATTCAGCAGTACAGAGCTGTTTGCAGTTTCTAATACCATCTGCTAATTCACTGTCTATAGGTTTGCCACTGATTCCATTCATTGGTAGTGATAAGGGAGGAGAGGGGTTTTCTCTTCAGTGTATCCTCCTGGCTCTTGTAAACCTAATTCTTTGTCAAAAATAAATAAATAAAAACACTAATATTTGACAATTGACCTGCTATATCTCATCAAATTGTTTTTTTTTAATCATATGTCTTTATGAGGTTTTATTTTGTCCCTTTTTCCTAGCCAAAGGCATTTTGTGCAAATGTGTCTTTTTAAAAAATATACCATTTTGACTTATTATTGTTATTATTATTTTTATTGATGTTTCTTAACTTACCTCCCACGGAGTTCAATAGCTCAGAACTTTTGTTACATGGTTTTTTTCTCATCAGCTGGAAGCTAAATCAAAACCTACCTTTTAGATGCATTAAAACACTAGAGACTTCTGCTTTCAGTCAAAGTGAAATAAGGGCAACTGGATTTAACCTTTCATCTGAATCAAACACCCAGTAAACAGATGAAATGCAAACCAATAGTATTCAAGGTACCAGACATCAAACAAAGAATAGGAATCCCTGAGAGATAGAAAATGAAAGATCAAGGTGGCCAAAATTTTCTAAGACAAAGTAAGCAGATGGCCGGTAGAAGAGAGCTACGTGGAGAGAGAATCCCAGAGATCTGTAGAGTCCACATGTAACATTGAACATAGTAGTGATCAGAGCATGCATGGAAGAATACTGTGTGAAGCTGTGGAAAGGATCATCTGACAGGATAATAAGGAGCTCTCGGCCACTCACATAGGAACTGGAATAATACTTGTTTCAACCAGCCAGACTAGAACATGTCAAAACTCAGAGAATTGGCTGGAGTGCTGAAAAAGAACTTGCTTCAGTAGTGATGAGTAATTAGATGATTAAATGATGCTCCTTGCCTAACAAATCAACTTACTTTTTTTTTTTTTACAAATAAATTTGGTGCATCCCAGAACAAAAGGTAAAATACATATAGCTAAAATAAACTATGCTATAAACTATACTAAAATATACAACTATATATACATAACTATACATATAATTATATATAATATATAAAATATATGTAAATATATATAATTTATATATGAATATATACATGACATACATAAGTATCCAGGTTCCAACAAAGTTCAATTTACAGTTCTTGGTATCCAAGGAAGAGTAGCCCAAAGAAACAGGAAAATATAATGAGGAGAAGAAACAATTAGCTGAAACTTACCTAGAACTGACTTAGATGTTAGAATTAACAGAAAAAGACATTAGATAGTTACAATTGTATGCTGCATTGTAAAGAGATATTATGTAAAGACATGGAAGACTGAAAAGAAACAGATACAAACTGAACGTCCAGAATTGAGAACTAAAATACTTGAGCTGAAAAGCACATTTGGTGGGATTATTTGCAGAGTAAGTAGTACAAGAGAAAATGATAGTGAAATTGACAACATAGCAATACAAACTATCCTAAATGAAACCTATAAAATATCAAACTGAAACAACAACACAAAACTGAATGGGTAGCTTAATATGTGTCCAAACGGGAGCCTGAAAGAATAACATTGCTTTTCTCCAAGGTTGTGTAAGCATGAAAACTTATTCTGGTTCTCTTAGACAGAAATACTATTGTATAATTATAGGTTTATAATTAGAATATACTATAGATTTATAAAATCAATTATTTTGACAATCAGTTTTAAACATCTCACAAAAAATGTATGTTAGTAAATAATTTGCTGGGAAAGTAGAAATTCGTATTTCTTGAACATGATAGTATTTAAAAAATGTTTGTATTTGTTCATATCCTTTGTTCATTCCTCTCTGTCACATGTAGGCCACCTTTAAAATGTGGTAATTGTTATGCACACAGAAACATTAGTATTCAGTATAGTTCAGTGGAATTCAATCAGTTAAATAGACAAAACCTTGAATTTATGTGCCCACTGAGTGACGATTCATGGTGGTTTTTAAAGACTTCTTCTCTCACACAGCCATCAATCAAAGTGACAGCGTTCTTTAGATTAACTTTGGATTCCCCAGCACAAATTAATTAATCTGTCCACTACTTCCTATCTCAGTGTTTCAATCAGCCAACAAATAAAGCCAATCAAGATTTCAATTCTTTGCTGATTAGCCAATAAACTGTGACAGTGGACTTGTGGCAGGACTTCTGGGACTCTCATAGAAGATTATTTATAGATGGAGCAATGCTGTGATCAGTCTCTAAACCACAAATAAGAACATTGTGTTTTCTTCCCAGTTACTTTCATCAAGGCAAAGAACCCTTTCAGGTAGAAATAAAACCATTAAACAACCAGCTGCAAGGATACTCTCCTTGAGGTTATACTAGTGACATTTTGGGAATACTGTTGCTTTACTAACATCAAATTGTGTGAATGCCATGGAATTTTCGAATTTAAAGAACTACTTTTGTTCAGATGAAAGGATGCATGCTAGAGCTGTCACTATTTCTCATTGTCAAGAATCCTTATGGACAAGAATCCTAAATATTCTTTATACCAAAAGAGAAATCCTTCCCACCTTTCATATACTTATGAGGAAAATACACTTTACAGTATGTCCTACAGTTAATCTAGTACATGTTTTGTCTCCTGAAAATCCTTCTGATAGTAGAATAAAACCAACTAAGGGAAAGTGTGTAAACTAAAGTTAATCCAGCCTTTGCTGATATTAAAAAGAAACAAGTCCAAGTTAGAGACACTTTTGCTAAACCCCACCAAGATTTACTACCTAACTAGTTGCAGTTTCACCCTCACCTAGGAGGGAATTTTAAGCCTGTCAGTCAGCTATTTTCTGATCAGCACTAGCTATGAAAAGACCCCTTTGCCTTCCCCAAAGGAAAAATAATCTTGCCTGAACTAATCAATTCTTTTAACATCTTTGCCCCACCCCTCTGACTATAGAATCTTTCCATTTTGTATAGTTCCTGAGAGCTCCTTCCTACGTGTTAGGTGGGATACTGCCCGATTCATGATTAATTGAATAAAGTCAATTAGATTAAATGTATTTTGGTTGAATTTTGTTTTTTAACACCAGTAACAAGTTGTGTGTGCTTGAGGATCAGTGAATTTGTACAAAAGCTTTGGTTTTCTCTTGTACGTAATTAAGGATATAGACTAAACAACCTCAAACATTTGCTGGCTCAGCAAAACCACAGAAGTATCTTTTTTTCTTATAAAGACTACATCGAGCGAATTTTTCCTCTCTTTGTTTTTACCACTATTCATTTTTTGAAGTTTGTCCAAATATCAGTGACCTCATGAACTTGACACTGAGCAGTAAGCAAATGTAAGATGAGGTTGGCGACCTTTTGGTTCTCCATTAGACTTTGCATTCCATTTCTTCACCTCTTTCTAGAGGAGGGAGAGGGGAAGGAAATAAAAGAAATCAGTCCTGTTCCTCAAAGTATATGGGTGCCATCTGTTCCTTCTGACAGTCTATGACCTTTACCATTCTAATCTTCCAGCCATTCTACTTCATTTCTTAAAGATTTTAGCTCCTGTATAACAATCCCTATTTAATGTCTACTCCTGTCATCCTGAAAGGTGACTCATCAGTTCTGGCTTCTTCGTTCCTTGGTATATTTATTTCTAGTGAAAATTTTGCCCACACCACCTTAGTCAGCCATTTTCAATTTTATACCAGAAAGTAAATCACTTCTGAAATATCTATTTTAAATATTTTACCCATTATATTTTCCATATGACTTATTCTACTACATGTGTAACTAAAATTCTTTGAACTTCACAAAAATTCATTATAATCTATTGTTTATCATTTTAGTCACCTTTGAAAATTTCCTTGCCTCTCTCACCTCTCATTTAGATTGCAAAATCTAAACCGCATATTACTTGTATTCAGAGTTTTTATGTGTTTCACTTAACACTGCCTGAAAAGAAGCTATTCTCTACTCTTCAACTTGCTTTCCCACTTTCTATGATGACTTTCCTCCATCATCATCTATTAAGAAAAAGATGCCAGATATCCGGAAACTCCATTATCTTTCCACTAACAAATCCATGTTTTCACTTGCAAAACTCCCCAACTTCTCTTTCTCCCATTATAATGAAAGAAAAATTCCTACTCTTGCCAAATTCAATTCTCTTCATTTCAGTCCTGGGCCTAATTATCTCTCTTACCTTAATGGATTTTGTATTTTTGATGATTTACCTTATTTCCTGCTTCTTTATTAATTTCTTCTCTACTGAGTTTGCCCCATTGATACCCACAAATTCTTTATTATCTCTTATCTCATAAAATAAAAATAAAAAGTTTAAATTTGAAAATACCCTTTACTCAACTAATAAACCAGTTTAACTCTTATACAGTTTCTTTGTTCCCTTTCATACCATGCTATTTCCAATTTTCCTCTCATGTATTCTTCAGCATATGAGAATTCTAGACCATCTTAAAAATTCTTACATACCACTCTTTTTACATCACTTTTAAATCATCAAATACTTCCATTTTGCCAAATCCAAATGACACTTTTCTGTTTCTATCCTACTCAGCATCTAAGGAGCTCTAAGGCTTTCATATCCAGCTTTTAATTTGTAGCAGTCATGGAAATATGCCACTCAGATCTCTGTTCAAGAAAGAAATTGCCATTTGGCTGCAACGGATGAAATTAGCTGACAGTCTTCAGCTTCAGCACTTCAGCTTTCAAGCTGAGACAACGCGTTCCCAGGCAACCCCAGACAATGACTATGTGTGGCAAGAGTACCAGAGTCTAGCCATTGATGCCAAATGCAGATCTCCTCAAATAGCCGATTCATTATTCTCTATTATAGGACTAGTTTTCTCTGCTTTGAACACTAAGAAGACATAATCATTTTATTTATGTCATATTATTATGACATAATTTTAAAAAATATATTAAATTATATATGTGTGTATATATACATATTATATATACATATATATATACATATATATATATAATTTTTATTATTTTTTTAGCATGCTTTCCAACTAGACAGCAGGTACTACTGAGGGCAGGGCTATTATGAGGTCCCAAGGAATCCCTGATTCCTAACAGCATTCATAATATACCCCAAACAAATGCTTATTGAGTTGATAGGTGAATGAAAAAGCTCATAAATGCTTCAATGTTTTATACATTTCTCCTTCAAAAATTATTCTTTAATTTCTCCAAAATCCTAATATCTGCTACAGATATGATAAAATCATCTAAACTGAGATATAAATTATAATCATCCTGACAATACCTTCTTTGGTTTGTATTCATCTGGTTTTATTTGAAGATGTTTTATTTATCTTAAAAATCTACTTCTGTTTTATTTTATTTAATAAGCATATTGGAATTTTATGCAAGTATAAAGATCAGTCATGCAGTCAACTTAGTCTACTAATTTCAGATGGTCTCCTCTAATCACATACACACACAGAATGAGTTTTGCCTATATAACACAGCTGTACAAACTGAGAAAACCTGATTTTGAAAACACAATTGAGAAACAGTGGGGAGCAAGAAGAAACATGTCTGTGTATATGTGTATATTTGAGTAACAGTACTTCATTTGGTTGGTCATGTTACCAATAATTATGACCTTGTGTCACTCTTCCAGTGTTTTGCTATGCCTGAATAGGTGCACAGAAAAGAAAAATAAATACGTGAAAAACAACTCTAGGTGTAAATAAAGAGAAATGACAACACAGAGAGACTAAATTTCTAATTTAGTATAATAAAAGAAAATCAATTTAACGTTTTAGAGATGTTGTTTTGCTCAAAATGATAGCAAAACTATTTAATGTTAAATCATATTACCAGATACACTGGAAAAGCCTAATGGCAAATTGCAGAAGCTCCGGAAAATAAATCTATGCCATCAGTGATATGTAACTAAGAACATATACTTCTGATTTAAAATTTAATTTCTAGGATTTTTTTATTACGTTGTTGACTCCCAAACAAAATTTAAACTTTAAATTATTTTTACTTTCACAATTACAGACTCAAAAGCATGAAGCACATTATTAAAAGATTCCCTCTATTATGATAGTTTTTTCTCTTTTTTTTTTAGTTTTCTGGGGTTTTTTGTTTTTTATTTTTTTCAATAATATGAATTTAGATACATTGGAATTTTTTAGGCATTGAAAAGTAGATTGTTGATGAAACATACAATATCTAATATAATCTGAGTTAAGAAATTACATGAAGTATATCACAAGTAAACTTTCACATGATTTATTTAAGTTGAATGTTTTAATCCTAACCTATTAACCACCATGCCTATTAATCAGCAATGATATTTACATAGCACAAATAAGAAGGAAGACATTATACACAAAATAAGTTTTTTAGGTGGAAATCCATTTTTTGATGAAACATTTTTTAATGTTTTATCCAGCTTTATTTTTTGTTTTGTTTTGTGGGGCTTTTTTGTATGTAAGGGTGGTTTTTGTTTTTTGTTTGTTTTTGTTTATGTCTATCATATTAAAAACTGATTAAGATTGGTACTTCCCTTTTAAAAGTTCCTTAGAAAAATAAAAAATAAAAAAAATAAAAGTTCTTTAGAAGTATCTTAAGGGTAAACATAAAGAGAGAATTCACATATTTCCTGGAAATTTTAATTGAGCTTCAGGAACTCCGAAGGCATAGGCTGTTGACAGTTTTCCCATGAAACCATATATGATACTCAAATCTGTTTGAAAATTACCTTGCACCAGTCATTCAACTTTGTGTGATCTTATGATTATAAATGAGCAAACCCCACAAGATTTGGTTCAGTTTGATTAAGCATCCCAGGAAGAGCAGCAGTTTAATGTGAAGAGTAATTAACTGGCAGATAAAGGCTAATGGATGTCCTCAAAACCCTAAAGAGCTGTGGGGTTTTTTCTTGAAAAAAATAAAAAATAAAAAAGGCTTTCTAGTACACCCAAAGCAACCAAAAGCCAATACATACACATCAATACATAAAATACCAAACTTATGATAGCCTGTTGGAAAAACTATTGACTCAGAGATAAATAATCCAAAGTTCAATTTTATCCCATTTAAAAAAAGAGAGAGACCTAATTTACATGTGTTAAGTTCTTAAGAAATAAACCTTATTATCCATGAGCATGTATTAGACACTTGTAGTGCTGGGTCAGGGGTTAGACCTAGCATAATCCAGAGTCCAAGTGAAAAGACTGTTGTGTAGATAAATAAGTATGTGTATACCTTATGATCAATATAGATCAATTTGCACATTGGCTAACATAAGAGTAACAATACTATATAGAAGGGAGTTTTAATGAGCTATTATATATAATATAGAATGAAGATTTTCTTTTCTGGCTATATAGTAGACCAGAAATCACTTCCACTAAAAGACACCTATAATTTATATAGATATAGATATAGATATAGATACGTGTGTGTGCACACACACGCACGTGCATATATTCCTTTCCCATTAAAGCCTATTATTTCAGAAGGCTTTGTGTCATTAAACATGAAGTTATGAGAGATGGATAGGAAGCACATAAAAACAAGGAAGTAAAAATCTGAGACCTCAAGCTTACAAATTACCGCCCAATAAAGTGTTTGCTTATAATTATTCAAACACATATTGATGAAAATAATACAGATCCCAAGTACACCAATATCTGCAGGAACTTTATTGTCAATGAAACTCCAATCCAACGCCACTGATGCTTGTCTTAGTGCCGTGCATCTGCCAAAGTTATAATCCACACTCCAGTTCTGATAAGGCAGTAGAGGATACCATGCAAAGGAATAGCATTCTAGAGTGCAATGCTAGGGGATAAGCAAATAACTTACATTTATTCTTGGTCAGGAAACAGGGACAACTAAATATTTCCTATTTACCCCTCATAGAGAAGGGAGTTTTAATGAGCGATTGTTCCTTGGCCATCAATGTGAAATGAGTGATTTTGAACAACAGGTGTTTTCTTTCAGCTTTTAGGTTACAAGACCATTAGAAGACACATATGATCCCAATCTGGAAGGTTTCATGAGTCTAGAACAAGGTCTAGGAATAACTTAAAAAGAGAATTTAAGGTTAGAAGAGGTAAAGTGTGGTCTGTTGTAGAAAAGAGGATGTATATGATTTAGGGCAGGCAAAGAGCAAACTGTGGCTGACTCATGATTTTTTATCCCAAATCA
Source organism: Martes martes (assembly GCF_963455335.1). NCBI lineage: Eukaryota > Metazoa > Chordata > Mammalia > Carnivora > Mustelidae > Martes > Martes martes. The sequence continues at coordinate 44,957,376 of NC_137899.1, forward strand.
ACTTTCTTCCATTTGCTTTAGATCAGACCCCCAATTTTTACCTGGGTACATATCCTAGCCTGTATTTCCCAACCTCCTTTGCAGCTTGGTGTGACCTTGAGACTAAGTTCTGGCCAAGGATTTATAAGCAGAAATATTATGTGGAACGTCCAGGAAGGCTGATTAAAACTGCTTACCTGCTGTTTAAGTGCCCTTTTGCTCTTCCTCCTGTCGCCTTCCTTTTGCCTGAAAGAACAGAACATGATGGCTGTTACTAGTTATATTAGTTTATGGTGTGACCTTGTGTGGAAGTCAGCCTAGCGGAGAGAAGAGTTCAATGACTTTACATATTGTATTATCCCAGGACTGCTTGTATTGTGTTGTTGTTATTGTTTCCACCCCCTCTTTGGGTGTTTGTTTTGTTTTATTTTAATGTGAGAGAATAAGTTCTAATATGTTCATACAACTTGTTATTATTATTATATGCACCTGAACATAATCCTGGATGACGTAAAATGTCCATATATTTTTATAAATGCTTAGAATTCTTTTCTTGATGGGGTCTACAACACAGGGAGAACTAGGAACATTACCAAAATGTTCACTTGATCTTTCAGAGGAATATTACCTACAGTAGGAAATAATTGCAAGCCTTGAGAACATTTCTCTGAAAGGATTACACATAAGTATATACAGGAACAAGCTATAATTTCTTCAATGATTTCCTAAATGTCCAAATTATACAGAAATTAAATGAACTATTTATATGTGTACCTAATTCAAATTTAAGAAATTAATAACTATTATCAGATAGACTCTTATTTAGATGCTATAATCTTGAAATTTTCTGATTTTAAAGTAAAATCATTCCTGATTATTTAAAGAAGTCAATCTCAAATATTTTATATGTGTTATATCAAATTATTTGCCTTATTTTCTGAAGCTTATTGTTACAATGAACTTAAAATGTATATGACCAGTGTTCACTGTATTTTTAGTTGCTTATTTCTTACTAAATGGCTATAAATATTGATATACTGCAAGTACGTGTGGTTTCCCAAGCTTTAGAGGAAAATAGTAGAGATAAATAACACAAATGCTTGGGTCAAAAATTATTATAAGGGTTACCTGAATGGCTCAATCAGAAGAGCGTGCGACTCTTGGGGCACCTGGGTGGCTCAGTGGGTTAAAGCCTCTGCCTTCGGCTCAGGTCATGATCCCAGCGTCCTGGGATCGAGCCCCACATCGGGCTCTCTGCTCAGCAGGGAGCCTGCTTCCTCCTCTCTCTCTGCCTGCTTCTCTGCCTACTTGTGATCTCCGTCTGTCAAATAAAAAATAAATAAATAAAATTAAAAAAAAAAAAAAAGAGCGTGCGACTCTTGATCTTGGGGTCATGGGTTTGAATGCAATAATGAGTGTAGATATTACTAAAAAAATTAATAAATAAACTTTAAAAAAAAGAAGAAGAAACTCTTTCCCTTCTCTTTATCCTAGAGACTGTGAAGAATTCTGGAATATCTCACTATGAGGTGAGAATAACATCTTTTTTGAATCTTTAGGAGATAACTCCAGAGCTTAATTGGAATCTCCATACCTTTGGTTCTATAGTTCAGATGGTGACTATAGGGCATCTGGGTGGAAATTGTTGTATATCTGCTGGTATGGCTATGTTTTATTATTTTATTAGTGAAATACATCATTTCTTCAATTTTTCAAAATTTTCTTCATATACTTTATAGGAAACCTGTGAAGAACTTAAATCTTAAATCACATTTTAGACTGTTAAAAAGGGCATCTTGATTTGAAAGATCAAGCCCTATTGAAGTTGTCCGACGCACAGTCAGATGTCTTCCTAAGAGCTAACCAGATATTCTCAGACATCAAATAAAAGCTATTTAACTATAAATAATGAAATTGATGGAGAACTTGTTTCTTTCAGAAACCTTCCCATTTAATTTTATACATAACCAAATATTTGAACGCCAAAAAATAAAGTATAGTTCTGGGTAAGAGGTAGTGTTGGCAGCAAGCCAATGTTCCTGCTAAGAACAACTAAAAATCTATACAATTACAAAAATTATAAATTCAAAGGCATTGAAAAGCTGACAATTTTAATGACTTTGTTCCAAGCAATTGTTTTAAGTAGGATAAAAAGAGAACTGATTGTAAAAGGAAACACTGAGAAATTATACCTCATCAAATTTAAGTTTCTCTGAAAAGGAAATCTACAGAATAATAATAATAAACATATATAATAAAAGAGTTACATCCAGAGAATGTAAAATACTGTGAAAGCTCCATTATAAAAACAAACAAACAAACATACTTCATAAAAAAATGGATCAATGATTTAAATAGAAATGTCAGCAGGCAATATATACAGATGGGAACATACGAAAAGATACTTGACATTATTATTTATTAGAGAAATGTGAATTAAAACCACCAGTAAGATACTACTGCATATCCACCAACATCTCCAAAATTAACAAGACTTACAATGCAACATGTTGAAGAATTGGAGCAGCTAGAACTTTCATGCATATTGTGAAAATACACATGGCACAGTCACTTAGGAAAATATTTTGGCAGATTTTTGTAGAATTAACATTGACCTAGTGATTCCATTCTAGGTGATACCCAAGAGCAATGAAAAAAACAAAATTGACCAAAGTTAGAGTAGAAAATCCTAAACCAAGTATTAATAAAGCCAATCCAGTGATATATAAAAGGACAAATCATCTCCAGATATTTAACGACAAATGTGAATGGTAAAATAATAGAGCTTTGGAAAAAAACAAAGGTGAACATCACGGCTTTGGAGTGGAAAAATATTTTTAACACAATACAAAGGGAACTAACTAAGGAAAACTTTTAAAAATGGATCATTTTAAGGTATGACATCTTTAATAGTAAAAAGGGATCACTGTGGCTGTGTGTTTTGGAGAGAGGGTATTCTCAATACTTATATGTTACTAAGGACTCTTATTCAGGGTAATTCCTACAAATAGCCTATAAATCATAAGAAAGACAGACAACCTAACAATAATATAGGAGAAGTAACAAACAAGCAAGCATTATACACAAAAATAAGTGAGTAAAAAAAGACCAGTGAAAATATGAAAAGATGTTATATGTGTGTGTGTGTGTATGTTCATATATATATATATATATATATATATATATTCTAGTAAATTATAGATTTCTATAACCTTTCTAATGTTTTGGAGCTTTAAAAGAGTTTGCCTTGATTTTTTGTTGTGACATATGCACACTAAGATACTAAAATGTTTTCAACATTTTATTATTTATATTTTGGATGTACAACTCTGAGGTAATTTTAGTATTAGACAGCATTATTGATTATAATTCAGATACACTCTCTATAGTGAAAAAAAAGCCTCATGACCATCAATACTGTTATTTTTTATTTATGATTGTACTTTTATCACACGTATGTATGCTTGATATTTCACAGAGCAACTGAACTTGTGGGAACTGACACTTTTTTTTTTTTTTTTTTTCCAGTTAGGCTTCTTGTTGTTTCCATAGCCGTGTGACAGGGCAATTCTATCATCAGTGAGTGACCTGAATAATTTATTGATAAAATCAATAAATCATGAGTTGGCATAGATAAATGTAAATGTTTCCTAATGGTAGATTACTTTAAAGTTTTTATTTTTGTTGTAATATATTGGTAGGGGGACTGAGTCTGCCTATCATTCTTTTCACTTACCACCAAGACTGACAGATAATACCTTAATCCATGCTATCATTATACCAAAATGAATTTTACAAGGTAATATTACATTTTATTTTATGTTGAACATTAAGAGAATGATTATGTGCTTTAATATTGCTGTTAATGATAGATTCTGATGGAAAATTTCTTCTTCCTCTTTTGATCTCTGGTGATCCATTGTCTGTGACTTCTCAAGAGTCTCTAATGTCTTTAATTCAAGAAGTTTAATGCCATGACTCTCTGGATGAATGAAGAAGGTGGCATGCTTCTGAGGTAGTCTGAAATAAAAGCTCAGAGAGAAAAGAAGGCTACTTATGGTTGTTTGCTAAGGTTGGAAAATTTCCCAGACTGTTGGTTTCTTATTCTAGCATTAAAATCTAGCTAAATTCATAGTCTTAGTCATAGCTTGGATTTATTTCTAAATTTGGTGTCTGGGAGAAATACTGTGCAAAATGTATTTTGTGTTTTGCATCATTTACTGCGTATTTAGTGTGAGAAGATAAAGTATTTTCCTTTAGATATGTGTGTGTATGTTTGTGCTTTCAGCTTCTATTACTCATTATCTTTCACTGTTTTAGAAGAAAACTAACTTAAAGAAAAAAAATTTGATCTGCTACATTAACTTACATTGATTCAGTGGTAGCTACAGCCAAGACTTTTGAAGTGAATAGGTAATTATCCCATTGTGAGTCTTTCCAAAACAAATGCCTGCACACACAGAATAGGCTGATTGGCCCACAGTGCTGATGTTCTGGTTTTCAAAGATCTTAGAAATGCTGAGTTCTCTGATTCTGTGCTCAATATAGAAGATTTGGTAGTGTTTAACATTTTTTTCTTTAGAAAAAATTATCAGCTGGTTTTCTATTCTCTATCATTCAACTGCCTTTTGTATTAAGGGAGCTTTAGTAATGCAACGAAAAACTAGTGACTGACTATAGAGGAAAAGCGCAAGGTAGGATAGGACTAGCTAGCATCTATTATGTACCTACTGTGTAAGCAATGTGATAACATTGTTTAAGGAAGTTATCAATCGAACAACACTGTGAGGTAAAATATCCCATGTAGTAAATGAGGTGATAGACTAAAACACTTGAGAAACTTGACCTTAGCCAAGACACTCAAGCCACACCATTTTGACTCCAACATTCCTGTGTCCATAAACAGCAAATATTAGTGAGTCCTTAAATAATTTAAACATAACAAATAAAGGGCCATACCTTAGCTTTTATTTCGGTTCATCAGTTTTTGAGTATCACCTTTTTTGGCAATCATTTTGTATCCCAGGTCAACAAGAAGAAATAGACACTGCTTGCCTGGAGGTAGCTTGCACTGAAGTACAGTGGAGCATAAGTAAACAAATAATTATAACTGGACTCCTGCCATAGTAGAAGTGACTTGAATGACTAGAAAGAGAAGAATGTAAATAAATGTGTCTAGAGAGTCAGGAAATTATGCAAAGAGCCAGTGATCTCTAAATAAGATTGGTAATGATAAAAAAGAGTCTGCTAGTTAAAAGAGGTCCTTAGAGGGGTTCCAGACACTTATAAACCAGAGCACAGAGCATAAAATCACTTGATACAGGCAGAGAACAACAGAAATTTGCTTCTGCTGTCCTGCAATTGACAGGGGCACATGGTAAGATATTTGATGGAAATGGCTGGCAGCGTTCTGATAACGGACTTACACCCATTGCTAAGGAGACTAGACTCCACCATGTAGCTTATAAGAACTATTGAAAAATGTCAACATTGCACTGATATATGAAGATTTTCATTTCAGAAATCTAACTGTAGAAATGATATAGATAAAGGGAAGAGATGTCACTAATGGCAATGAGATCAATAGGGAGATTATGAAAGGTCAAGTCATTTCTAATTTTCTTTATGTGTCAACTTCATTCCTTGGTTTCCCTCTCAATGGGTATTGAACAGTGTCATCAAACAACCTTTACTTTCAGAACAATTCTCCTCCTTGTTCCTGTGATCCTTTCCAAAGGAATCTCTAAAATCTATATTTTATTTAAAAAAATTTTTTTTAAGATTTTATTTATTTATTTGATAGACAGAGATCACAAGTAGGCAGAGAGGCAGGCAGAGAGAGAGGAGAAAGCAGGCTCTCCACGGAGCAGAGAGCCCAACGCGGGGCTCGATCCCAGGGCCCTGGGATCATGACCTGAGCCGAAGGCAGAGGCTTTAACCCACTGAGCCACCCAGGCGCCCCTATTTAAAAATTTTTTTATTGGTGCACTCAGTGGTTTGCTTTCAACATGTATTGAATTCTTCCAGTGTGTCAGGCAGAAGTTAGGGGATTGGGATGCACCATTCACTTAATACTCACATCAGTACTGTGTGAGGTCTTATGCAAGCACATCAAGTTATTGTTTAGAATTATGTAGTTAATGAGTGGTATGTCTTGGAGGATTACATCGTTTTGCTAATTCTATTTTATGAGTGACTTGTCTTTTTCAGTATACTGAAATTAGACTTCAAATCTTCATTCTTTTAGTATCTGGTTGACATATTTTTATTGAGTGCCTATTATGTACCAAGTAGCCTGGTAAGGTCTTGTATTTAGTGGTAAGAAATTGACAAAACGGTCACTCTGTGAAAGAACAATGATTCTGCAACGCCTACACTGATTCGTGTGTGACATAAGCCGAATGCAAACGCTATGATTGCTGTAGCAGTTGTCATCACAGATAGAGATGTGTTCATAGGGGTGGGAGAATAAAGTGCAGTGGACATTTTCGTTTTTAGGAGTGAGAGTGTGCATTATACCAGTAGAATGAAATTCCCTGGGTTATTTATGAAAAATATGTCAATTTGTAGTCATTATAACTTTTCCCCGAGGCACTTTTAGCAATATGTGACACCCAGGAGCTGAGTGTGTTGGTAAAATTGGGGACAGGGCTCAAATATACATTATTGAACTCTCTAGGAATAGTAAATTGCAGAGAGCCAGTTGCTGGTTTTGTTTCTGACTACATGTTTGTGTCAGTTACAGACAATAGCATGTAAAAAGAAGAGGAGGCAAAAACAATAGGATAGACACAATCTACTAGAGATCTTAAAAGACCATGGATTTTATATGGGAAGAGAAAATATCATAGAGGAGTTAATTTCAAGTGTCACCAATAATTAAGTACCACTTTGATTAAGGTGTTCCTAAGTTAAAACCTCAATGATGGTACCACATCTAGGCTTAAATAGAATTATTTCCTGGGAAAGAGTTGTGGGTTGGGGGCAGAAGGAAGCCTGACTTAATATAGACTATCTTCAAATGGTGATTTCTACTTAAACTTTCCATTGGAGAAGCTATAAAATAGGCTACAGATATGGGTGTATAAAAATTAGTTGATATCATGAAATCTTGGAGAGTTTTTGGTTGAGGATGTAAATCTGATTACTTTTAGTTTCTATTCTGTATGAGTGATATAGGTAGATTGGAGATCAATGATTTTGAAGTGAATTAGACATAATGTTCAACCGCAAGAAATGTTTAGTGTATTTTCTAGCATATATTGTTTGTATAATAGCTTTTAATAACATTTAAAATATCTGGAATAGTGATTGCCATAATTAAGAGATGAGATATAATTTTATGCAAACTTTCAATTTTTTAAATCTGACCTGATGGAACCAAAATTGCATTCTTCCTTCCTTTCTTTCTTTCCTTTCTTTTCGTTTTCTTGCTTTTCTTTCTTTTTTTTTTCTTTCCTTCCTTCCTTCCTTTTTTTTTTTTTTTTTTTAGAGAGTGAGCACACAAAGGGAAGGAGTAGAGGGGGAGGGAAAAGAGAGAGGAAAGAATCTTGAGTGTACTCCAGGCTGAGCAGAGAGCCCCACGTGGGGCTCAATCTCACCATGACCTGGAGATATGACCTGAGCTGAAACCAAGAGTCAGATGCTTAACCAACTGAACCACTCAGGCACTCCAACCAAAGCTATATTCTAAAGACCTTTCCTTTTATTAAGAAAGTACAATTGGTGTTGGGTGTGTATACACACGTAAAGAGCTGAACTATAAAAAATTATATGTACATTCAAATATAATGACCAATAAGAAAGTTATCTTGTGGGGTGCCTGGGTGGCTCAGTGGGTTAAGCTTCTGCCTTTGGCTCAGGTCATAATCTCAGGGTCCTGGGATCGAGCCCTGCCTCAGACTCTCTGCTCAGTAGGGAGCCTGCTTCCCCTCTCTTTCTCTGCATATCTCTCTGCCTACTTGTGATCTCTGTCAAATACATAAATAAAATCTTTTAAAAAAATTATCTTGCAAATTTATGTACTTGAGGCCTCATGATATCTGTAGTATATTCTGAAAACACATTATAAAAGGGATTCACCTTACTCAAAACTAATTCTCTGAAATATTTTTAAAATGACAAATATTTAAAATGAAAAATATGTAAATATTCTCTTTATTGTATAAACATCTTGCACATTTTTGCCACTTCGTACCTAAGGATAATTTTTTATACAGTATAGTATTAGAACATGAAGAAACGTATGATATAGGTCAATCTATGCAAATATTTTTCATTTAATTGTCCTTTTAAGTGATTGGTTTCACTGTTTGGTTTCCTTATCAGGAGCACTTAAAAATGAGTCACTGACCTCCTTCTAATTCTAAAGAACAATATCTATTTTACTGTAGTCCTATACAACCATGCTTCTGTATATCATATAAGAAGGAACTCCAACATAGAAATCACAGTACAGGGATGCATGTGTGAATTCTAAAACTTACTAGTAGAGGACCTTGAGCTTTACTTTATTCACTTAAATACTCCTTGGAAACAATAGCATCTACCCTCCAAACTTGGAGTTTGAAGGAAAACTAAGTAAAACAATAAAACAGTATGTAAAATTTGAATATCATAGTTCTTTACATAGATCTAAAAGGAGTTATGGTAAAGAGTGTTAGTTCCCAAATAGTTCATTTGTTCTCCACATTTACCAACATTTTGCAGGTAAAAATGCTTAGCTCTAATCAATTAGCTTTGGGTAGAAGTGGATGTGTCAGTCAGAGGCAGAAGGTGAAAAGACAATATTTAACCATTTAGTTATCTGTCTACATTTCATAGCTCCTGATGAAATTTTGTTTTGACTATGTGATGTGAGACAAAAGGGATGGTTGCAAGGTACAACCTTGAGCAATTAGAAGAATAGTCTTACTAGCAGTTAAGATAAGAAAGGCTATGTGTGGGACAGATTTAGAGGCAGTTTTGGAGATTTAAAGTTTGAGATGACAATTAGATATCCAAGTAGAGGTAACAGGTTTGTCCATTGGATTTCTCAGTATAGTCATGCAGAGAATTCTAGACTGGAGGTATAAACATGAGAGTTGGCATGTGGTTGGTATCTAAGTCAATGAGATTGAGATTACCAAGGAATGGACTATAGAGAGAGAAGATTAATAGGATGGGGTATTGGGTCTCTCCAACATTACAAGGTAGGTAAAATAGGGAGAATTAGCAAAGACCCTTAGAAAAACAACCAGACAGTTAAAAGAAATCCAAGAAGTATGTGACGTACTAGAAGTCAAGTGAAGAAAGTATATCAAGAAAAAGGAAGTTATCGACTATGTCAAATGATGTTGTGACTGATAGCTCAGTAAAAACAAAGAGTAAAAAAAATGACCATCGAGTAAGGAAGATAAAGTTTCCATTATCTATTGTGGTATAATAACCATATTAAAATTCAGTGCTTAAAACATAAATTTAATATTTTCTTGGTGGTTTTATGTGTTGAGTTGTCTGTTGTGTGATTCCCATTTGGGGTTTCTCAGGCAGTTGCAATTAGGTGTAAGTCAGAGCTTTAGTCGTCTGAATGGATGCTGGTCTCAGCATCCCTGATGGATCAGTCACATGGCTACCGGTTGATGCTTACTGTCAGCTGGAAGGTCAGCATGGGCTGTGTGGAAGGCAGATAAGTGACCTCCCAAAGCTGTTCGTGTTCTAATCCCTATAACCTATGAATAGGCTATGTTATATGGCAAAGGAAAATCAAGGTAGCAGATGGAATTATGGTTGCTAATCACTGACCTTAAGAAAGGGAAAATTTCCTGAATTATCCACTGACACCAGTGTAATCACAAGGATCCTTAAATGTAGACGAGGAAGGCAGAACACACACACACACACACACACACACACACACACACTTAATGGTAAGTGATTTGGAAAAGACTCCGCCATCATTACCGGCTTTAGAAGTTGAGGAAGGGGATCACCAGTTAAAGAAGGCAAGTGACCTCTAGAAACCAGAAGAAATAAGAAAGTTGATTCTCCCTTTAAGTCTCCAGAAAAAAATGTAGCCCTACCAACATTTGATTTTAGTGAGGTACATTTTGGAATTCTGATCTAGAGATCTGAAGGACAACAATTTTTGTTGTCATTTTAAGACGCTAAGTTTGTAATAGTTTGTTGCATAACAGGAAGGTAATACAGTGGTCAAAAGAGTATCACCTATTTGTCACCATCCCGTTGGGCATAGGTGCCACAGACCATTGAGGCTGGTTCCAAGAGGCAGCACTCTGAGAAAACTAGATCCAAGAGATCCAAGCAGAAGCTGCAAGGCTTATTAAAATATAGTCTTAGAAAAAAAAAATTAAAAAAAAAAATAAAATAAAATATAGTCTTAGAAGTCTCAAGATGTCACTTCTGCCGAATGCTGTTGATCACGTGTTTAACTAAGGTGAGCCCAGGTTCATGGTTAGTTGAGGCAGACTGCATGTTAGTGCAGGCTTGTATAAGAAAGAAGGAATTGATGGCAAACATCCTGAAGAATATCTGTCATGAAAAAGGAGAGCAATATTGGTATAGCCATGGACTGAAAGCTTGATGGGAGTGATTTAAGGGAGAATCAGAGAAAATAATGGGACATGAAAAGTTTAGATAATTACTTTGAGAAAGCTTATGCAAAGAGCAAAAAATGATTTGACAATGGGAAGAGAAATGGCAAAAAGAAAAAATGGACAAGAAAAAGAATATGTGTGCAAATTGTAATGACTTCTTAAAGAGCCAAGTTTTATTTTTTCATTTATATGTATATGCATGTGAAAATGTTACAATATTATTATTGCCAGTACAAATGATATAGAAGTACTCAAATATATTCTGAAGGAATCTAAGCTTTGGTTCTAAGTAAGCAGATTCTGAGGCAAAATTTCTGTGTTAATGTGTATTGAAGTACACGCTGTGGACTGATTAGTGTCAGTCCAAATTTCATATGGTAAAGCCCTAACCTCAAGTGTGACCGTACTGGAGATAGGGTCTTTAAGGAGGTGATTAAGTTAAATGAGATCATCAGGGTGGAGCCCTGATCTGATGAACTGGTACCTTTATTGGAAGAGTAAGGGACACCAGAATTCTCTCCACTGTGAAGACACAACATAAAGGCAGGGGTCTACAAGCCAGGAAGGGAGCTCTCACCAGAACAGGGCCACACAGGCCTCTGATCTCTGACTTCCAGCCTCCAGAAATGTTAGAAAATAAATTTGCTGTTTAAGTGACCCAGTCTATAGTATTTTGCTCTGGCAGCCTGAGCTGATTAATATAGTATGCAAATTCAGGGAAGCAGGAGTAAAGGAAAGGGAAAATAAGGGAAAGAGAGAAAATGGGACAGATGGGACATTTCTAAGCCAGCCATTGAGTATTTTAAGTATAGCTGATTGCCTACTGTATCTTTGAACAATAAATAAATAAAAGATTTTTAGGGCGCCTGGGTGGCTCAGTCGTTAAGCGTCTGCCTTTGGTTCCGGTCATGATCCCGGGTCCTGGGTTCAAGCCCTGCATCCAGCTCCCTGCTCAGTGGGAACCCTGCTTCTCCCTCTCCCATTCACCCTGCTTGTGTTCCCTCTCTTGCTGTGTATCTCTCTGTCAAATAAATAAAATCTTAAAAAAAAATTTTTTTTAAAGACTTATAGGTGCACAGTAAAAGAGAAAATTCAGAATTTGCCATAATTCACTTAATCTGGAGAACCAAGACAAATGACTAAATACATTTTCTTTGTTGTGGGTATAATGCCCCTAATCTGCCCAATTCTTCAGGTGTGTGAGGATGGCCCTTAACACTGAAACTTCTTCTAGTACATAAACTCCCTAATGGAAACAGATTAATACATCTTTAAAAGATTGCCTTTTTCAGAAGAGGATTTGCAGTTACATTTACAAGCCACCTCACACCTCACTTTGGCATCCCCCTGTGTATTTTTGGTTTTATTTTAAGATACTCCTTGAAAAAACGGTCTTCCCATAAGTTTGAGCAGGTAAACAAAGTTAAACAGTTCTTCAGCAATTACATAAGTAACATGTATGTACATATTTTTGTCTTTCTTTAAGTTCAAAATTTAATAAACATAAAACATTCAACTGTTCTATTGAACACTCTGGCTGCTCATGTAATATCATTACTTATAATGTTAAACATACTTGTAGCTGTCCTCTTCACACCTCTAGGGGAAAAAAAGTAAGAATGGATTATTCAAATGATTTAAATCCCTTTGAGAAATGGGCCTTACGGCAATACTATAAATTTTGTTTTCCCTCCAAGGTTACTTGCAATGTTGGCCTTGATTTAAAACCCAAGATTCTGAGGGAAATGGCAATGATATTGAGCTCTGACAAATTGAATTGGTCTCAAGGTATTGGAGGATGACTAATAAATCTGCAAGCTGATCCAGAAAATATTCTGTACAAGCTACCTTTTCTTCTTGAAACACATGTGACACCTTTAAGTGTTAATACCACTAGCTGCTTGGTTTACTTAAATTGTGTGTTTGGGAGTGATTTCATTCTTGTTATGATCCACACTCACCTCTCTATGACAATTGCTTTGGATAAAGATACAAAGGAGTACTATTTTGTTTTGTTTTCCACGCAGTGTAGCATTTTATTTTTAATGTCACCTTTTTCTAAGAATCGGCAAGGTAATATTTACTACTGTATTTTGTGTAGTTTGTCATGCCATGAAAGGGAATACCATGTTTTCAGGAGACTGTTCCAGGAATATGACTTAAAATTGCCATTTTAGTACTGTACATCAAAACACATAAACACTGTTACTGATACCAGAAAGAACAAAATAACATGTCTAAAACATAACGTGAATTTTTAGAAGTTTCATAAAGAGATTCAAAGGTATTATTACACAGTCTGACTGTAACCCTCCTAACCCTATTTTCGACAAGGTTTTTTACAGGTCTATTTTTAAAGTAATAATATTTATCAGGATATTTGCATGAAATATTTTCTTCTTATACACATTCTAAAGCCATCTCAAAAACTTCATCATTTTTTTTTTACTATATTCAGTTAGTCAGCATATAGTACATTATTACTTTCTGATGTAGTGTTTAACAATTCATTAGTTGCGTGTAACAGCCGGTGCTCATCACAACATGTACCTTGTAGTTCACCATGATTGTGTAGTAGTTAGTGCTCTGCATCGTGTAACATCATTATTTTTATTTATATATTAATTTGTTGCCATGTTTGTAGATATGGGAGATATGAATTACTTATGCCTCAGATCTGAAAAAGGCTTCCTGATCCAGCTCAAATGCCTTCTCTTTACAAAGGGTCCCCTATTGCTTCATCCCAATGAATCTTTCCTTTACAGATTCCAGCCTTTAACTGCACAGTTACAGTTTTATTACATATATAGAGTCCTAACTTCATTTTGCACCATATAACTACTTATAAAAATAGATAGGAAATTCCATACATCATATCTAGTGTCCCTTTACTTCATATCCTATCTTCTTGGGGAAACTTTGCTTGGCCACACTAACTTGTACTATTTGTTTATTTCCTCAAAACCATGTAGCACTTGATATTAGTATCATACTTTCATGCCCCATATTATTAATATTGTACATTTATTTTTCAGGTGTGCATATTTTATTTATGCACTTCTTTTGAAAGTCAAATGAGAGTAGGTACTAAGAGTTACATATTGAACTGAAAGAACATGGGGTTCAATGGCTATTGAGATAACTATTAAAAGGATTTTATTTGCTATTACATAAATTTTGAGTAAACATTGTGTGTGATATATATTATAACCATGTTATTGCTTCAGAAGATATTATCTTCTACTAAATTATTTTAAAATTGAACTATTGAATTCATAAAATAAATTAGTTTCTCAAATGGTAAAATTCTGTGATGAATAATGATGATAAAATATGAAAAAATAACCCACAACTGAATCAAAGCTTATAAAGAAAATGTTTTCAAACTTACAAGAAAAAATGACAAAAAAATAATTGAAACATGTAATGTGAGGTGATTGGGTGTTTTATCTGTGCATGTGATGGGCTACTCTGAAATTATTACAGACTGAGAAGAACATCCCATGAAATTAGAGAGTTTGGTTCAAGTCCCATTAAACTAGAAAAATGATTTTTTTTTTTAAAGTAGGAAGTAGAGTGATAACAATTCTCTTTTTCTTGAGACTGAGAAGTATTCTAGGACAGGGAACTTTCAATGCTAAAACCAGTTAAGTCCCAGGCAAATTAGAATGGGTTCATCACCTTATAAGAGATGTGTTTTAAAACTGTGTGTGCATGTGATTTACTGTATACACACATGTATGTATAGGTACACACACAGACAGACACACACACATAGTATAATTATATAACCTTAAACATACATATATGTTTAAACATACACATATGTTTAATTATATTAAATTAATGTATTACATACATATATGTATAATTATATATGCCCTTAAACATACATATATTACATACATACACATACTGAGAAAGACAAAGAAACAATGGATGTCTGAGAAAAAATATGCCAGAATGAATGTACAGCTGACCTTTGAACAGCATGGGGGTTAGGGGTGCTGTCACCATGTAGTTGACAATTTGCATGCAATTTTGAATCCCCAAGTATTTAACTACAGATAACCTACTGTTAACCAGCAGTGTTACTGATAACATAGTCAATTAACACATATTTTGTGTTTGTATTATATACTGTATTCTTAAAGTAAAATAAGCTAGAGAAAAGAAAATACTATTAAGAAAATCATAAAAGAAAATATATTTATAGTACTCATTGCATTTATCAAAAAAAAACAAAAAACAAAAACAAACAAACAAACAAAACACAACACATACAAGAGGACCTGCACAGGTCAATCCTGTGTTGTTCAAGGGTCAACAATAAGTGCATGTGCCTGTGTGTACCTGCACAGACATATATATGTACACACATAGATAAAATCTCCATTGAAAGGTAGATATATATGTCAACATTGCTGTGTAATAGATAACCTAAAAGTCTCAGAGGCTTATCATAGGAAACATTTATTTCAGTCTCAGGAAGGGCCAGCTGGAACTTGGCTAGGTCTGGGCTAGGTTAGATCCAGACTTCTTTGCAAGTCTGTTTATCATGTCTCTCATTCTGGAATCCAGGGTTGGCCATGGACGCCTTTGGGAGTACAAGAGAGTAAGCTTCTGAAAACTTTTGCTCTCAACTGACATTTCTACCCAATTCAACATGTAACTTCTTCCCACATTCCAGAGGCCACAGGAAATCCATAGCCAAGCCCAAACTGAGTGAGGCAGGAGCTATACTCTGCCCTAATAAAAAGGAGCAGAGTGAATATATGCTGGAAAGTAATCCAATATGCCAATGTGGGATTTTGAATAATGCTTTATTTTTTAAATTATATTTTCCCCAGTTTTTTAAATTAAAGATGTATTAGTTTAATACTCTGAAACATACATAACTTAAAATAAAACAAAATTGAAATCCTATTAACAATATCTTCCTTTTAAGCAAATGAAAGCAAACAAAAGAGATGACTCTGTATGTTAAGTTGAAGGTGTGGGAAACCAACGATAAACGTTAAATGGTATTAGAAACACCATCTGAATCTGGGAAGAAGCTATAATACTTTGTGCAGATGGGCATGAGTGTGTCCCAAGCGTGTGGTGGTGTGTTAGTTTTAAGTTCCCTAGTTAAGGTAAAAGAGGACAGCCTGGGAAAATTTTCTTTCACAGAAGAGAGGTAAAGTCATAGAAAGATGCTCTGTTCTCTAGGGACTTGACAGAGACTAGAAAGCAATCATTATTATTATTTTTTTTTATCTGAGAATTTTCTGGTGGAAGTATCCAGACTCATTCTTACAATTTAAACCTCTTTAGTAGCAGCAAGTATCACTGGTTTTAAGATTCATTTCTGCTTAAAAAAGATGAGTGATCCTCATCTTTCCCAAGGAACTCAGCTGCTATGAAGAATATATTTGTGTGTGTGGGGGGGTGGGAATCCATCATAAAAAAATCCTTATAGCACCCAAAGTGCCACTTCTACCCACCCACTCATTTATAATTGTTAGGCAAACAATAATAAAGAATTTGGCCCCTGACAGAGCATTTTAGCAATTAAACTTCTAATGTGTCAGGCTGCCAGCTGTGGAAATGGGCTTCTTGGCTTCTATTTTTTAGTTACTTATAACAATTTGTTTAATTACTGAACCATAAAAGAGACAAAACTAATTAAGAGATTGGGATGCTAGGGTAGTAGTGCAGGTGCACAGCAGTCGTGGCCACCACCTGTGGCAAGTCTTTCCAGCTCACTTCAGCAAAAGCACTTGGGATTTGTTCAGAGCGACAGTGAGTCTGAATAGGCCGCTTGTGTGCGAGCTAGAAACCGGGCCGCATCCACCTCCTAGAGCACCGTCTGCCTTGTTGTGTGGGATACACAGTCACTTTGGGAAATCCCCAGAAAATTGTCCCTTGTGACCTCCCCAAGAATATGGAAAGATGAGTGAAAAGGATGGATATAACATATGGTTGGTCTACTTGGCCAGATTTTTACCTATTAAAAACTAAAACATTTATGTTTATTTTCTGGTATGTGGATATATTCATTCATCAAAGTAAAGCACCGGGTATAGGTCACATGATAATTCCATGCTGGAAATGCAATTTAAAAAAATTTTTTTTAAACAACAAAATTGAGATTTACATGCAGCATTTTGCCAGGTGATTTTATGTGCTTTGGCTCATCTGACTTTAACTGAACCACTGTGAAATGAGTCAAAGCAGGTATTTAGTACTTAACTTACTTCATCAATGAGGACACAAAAGCTGTTTTAAAGGGGAAAAAGATCACAATGTGCAGAAAACAAGAAGTTTTCCTGGGTGGGACTTGATTACTTGTGTTTGGTTTGTGGCTTATTGGAAATACAATGGTTTAATGTTAAGAGCCCAGGCTTTTTGTGTTTGAAGCTCACCTCAGTGCTCACCAGGTCTGGCACATCAGTGAAATTCCCTAACCTTCATGCTATTCAGATTCCTTGTAAGCCCCTTAGCGGTTTAAGACTATTAAAGAAACCAAAGTCTAGTACACAATGCAGTATCTGGCACCTAAGAGAATGGCTGGAATTGTTAATTATCTTTATTTTCAGTAAGTTATTTACTTCTTCATTTATCTGTATCATGACTTGTTCTTAGAAATGCAGAATTTATGTATTGATTAGGGCCATGTCAAAAGTGAAAAGTGAATTTTTTTTTCTTTCATATTGCCAGACACCAGTTTCCCCTTAACACATCTTTTCTCTGGCCAAAGTCTGCTATATGTCCTGACATATTAGTGAATGTAATGTTGTAATGCAAAGCTGGTGTGTGTGTGTGTGTGTACATATATATTTATGCATGTATATATATACACACACATATTTAAACTATATAAAAGTTATGCATATATAACATAACATTATACATAGATATGCAACTTTTATATAGTTTAAATAATGGTAATCAATCATTTATACTTGCACTAACCAGTTTCAAATAAAAAATTCCCAGTGTTTTAAAGGCCCTTTTGAATATCTGCATATTTAGGTCTCCCAGGTCCTCAACTAGCTGTTATCCTAAATGGTCACTGATCATTTTTTGCTATTTTTAAATAAGTTTAACATGTGTGTCTTTATCTCTCAGGTATATCTTGTTTTATTTTACCATTTAAAAAAGTTAAAATAGGGGCACCTGGGTGGCTCAGTGGGTTGGGGCCTCTGCCTTCGGCTCAGGTCATGATCCCAGAGTCCTGGGATCGAGCCCCGCATCTGGCTCTCTACTCAGCAGGGAGCCTGCTTCCCCCTCTCTCTCTGCCTGCCTCTCTGCCTACTTGTGATCTCTGTCAAATAAATAAATAAAATCCTTAAAAAAAAAAAGTTTTAAAAAAGAATTGTGCATATTCTTTTGTGATTTACATTTTCTCTTGATTTATTTTTGATATTCGAATGGAGCAATGCATGTAGCAATAATTCATTATTTTCACTTCCAATTTTTTATATCATATAGGCATACCAAAATATATGTTGATCATATATTAAGCTTACAATCTCTTAAGGTTGTTATTACTTCTCATAAAGTGGTTTAATGTTACTTAAGGTTAAATTGTGATAGGTTAAAGACGTATACTAGAAACCCTAAAGCAACTATTAAAATATTAGGACAGTAAATAAAGCAACAAATGAAATAAAGTAGGCTCAATTAAAAACTCTATTAATAAAATTTAGTAAAGACTAGAAAAGAAAAAAAATTTCTTTTTATCTGATAAAAAATTAGTAGAAGGATGATGAACTTTATATATAACCATATAAATAAATATATTAAGTGCAAATGATCTAAAGACCTTAATTAAAAGGCAGAGACTGTTAAATTGGATAAAAAGCAAGAGTCACTGTATGCTGACTATAAGTAATATACTTTAAATAAAAAGACATAAAATGTTAAAAAAATAAAAGAATAGAAAAAGTTTTACCATGCTAACATAAACCTAATGAAAGCTGGAGTGGGTGTATTGACATCAGAAAATTTTAGAGCATAGAATATTTCCAAGGATAAGAAAGTCATTTCTTGATACTTAATTAGCCAATTTATTGAGAAATCCTCACAATCACAAAACACTATTCACAAAATAACAAATCCTCAAAATAAAAGAAATAAAAACTGATAAAATGGCAAAGATGAATCAACAAAAATACAATTATATTTTAGCATCCCTCTCTTGATGACGAATAGAACAAGTGCAGAAAAAAATCACCAATAATATAAAAGATGTGTACAATATCATCAGACAAACTGACCTACTGGACATGTATATATCCCTCTACTTAATGTAGCAGAACATACGTATTATTCCAGCACATGTAGAATATTTAAAAAGTAAACTATACATAATCTGAGTCATAAAAGGAGTCTCAAATGGTTCAACAGGATTCATATCACACAAAATATGATCCTTGAACACAATGGAATTAAATTAGATAATGACAGAAAGACTTCTGCAAAATATCCAAATATTTGGAAACTAAATGAACCACTTCTCCCATCCAAGTACTAACCAGGCCCAACCCTACTAGCTTCTGAGATCAGATGAGATCAGGTGCGTTCAGGGTGGTATGGTCGTGGACTAAATAAACCACTTCTAAGTAACTGACAGATAAAAGAAGAAACTGAATGGCAATTAGGATATCATTGGTTTTTAATGAAATTAAAAATACAACATGTAAATAGTTTCTCTCTTCCTCTGCTGCTCCCCCCTGTGCTCGTTCACTCTCTCTCTAAAAAATAAATAAATAAATAAAACTTAACAAACATTTTAAAAGTAAGCTATCACTTGAACTTTTTTCTTGACATGAATTTAAAAAAAAAAATTAGCCCCCCCCCCCAAAAGACACCTATCCAAACCTGAACCAAACTTTCATCTTGTAATTTAGCTTACACCTTCAAATATCAAGCTTGAGGACATTGGGGAAAAAAAAAATCATAGGAATGCTGCAGTTAGTGAGTGAGTACCCTCCTTAAGCAAGGTATAAAAATATTATATAAACTAAACTTATTCCATAATAAAAATGATTGACAATGAAGGTAAATATCTAGACCTTAAAACAAGACTTTTAAGAAACTCTGATGAAGATAGTTAATATAACCAAGGGGTAAACCATTCAATGGCATGGGGTTACCTTTGCATGATTTATATTAGTGTGATGGTGGGCATCTGCCAAGTAAGTTGCCAATTATTCCCTGGAGCTTTTCTTTTTTTCTTCTCCCCCCAAAATTCCCAATTTATAATTAATGAAGAACACTGTCTGCTCTAATGAAGAACACTGTCTGCTCCTTACTCAGTCATGCATTCATTGGCTAAAAGTAGGCTTGACTACTTTTTAATATACACGTATATACAGATTCATTTTAGTTCTCAATTTCTTTGATTTTTGCCATTTTATATAGATACTAGACTATTCCAGTAACTATTTTAACCTGAAAAGAGAAAAAGAACCTGCTACTTCTTGTTAATTATGTTCTTAGTAAACTTAAAAATGATCTAGTAGTAGAAGTGTTTATATGGCTATTTCACACCTCTTTTACTGTAATGCTTGGTTTATTCTTAGATGAATACTACCATTTGGAATCATTTCAAAACATAATTAAGAACTTTAATGATGCTTGATCTAGCGTTCTAAGCTATTACTGAATGTCTCATTTCCTGAATTAGAATACAGTACTGGAAGAATAGAGCACGTATATATTGAAGAATAGCAATCGAAAATAAGCACAAAGCAAAGAAAAATAACTGATCTTTATTTAGCAAAAATAAGTTGAATTCACATACCAAAAATTGTGTATTAACACAACCCAGAAATATAATTACATTGGCTGACCTACAACCTTAATGTTATGAAATTTTTGAATGAGCAGTGTGGTGGACAGATTCTGTATCTAACAATATGGCTGGGAATTTAATGACATGAGCAGGCAAAGAAACAAACTGATTAATGGAGTCTAATGGAGAAGGTTTTTATTAAAATTTTGTCAGATAAAAAACAGTTCCAAAAGGCAGAAGCAAGAAAAGCAAGCTAAAGTTTTGGTATTAAAGGATAGTGTGGTGCCATTTGCTTAAAGTAATTTACCCTATATAACTCAAATATATTCCCTGTACATATCATATTTTTAATATTACATTTGCCACCTCTTTAGACCAAAGGTATTAAACCACAAACACTAAACTAGTGACAATATTTGGGCAGCGTTTAAGTGCTTTCTCATACGTGGATGTAACCCAAACATCATTTGTCAGACCACATTTCTTGATTTGGGGTTTGGGAAGTACAATTATCATAACCATATAAATTACATACATTTTCTCTGTTTAAATAAGACAATAAAAATCTCTTTACACCAAAATAATTCTGAATGTAGTTTGAGCATCATTTTAATTATACTAGAAAATCTTTTGAGGTCACAGCATCATTCTGAGGAAATTGGCTATCATAATATTTATGCCAAATAGGGCTGGCCAGTGCATAGAGAATTCTAACTGATAGAATAACAAATAAACAAGGTGAAACTTCTTTTAAGTGTTTTAACCATTATCTGATACATTTAATGGTTGGAGAGTTAAATGGTGCACATCAAAAACTAATTCATGTTTATTCAGGAAATGGAAAATTGTTTCTTCAGCACAAACCAATACAATTCTCAGTTTTCGAAGAAAGAAGCAACTTACAGAAATTATGCCAGTGGATCCAAGGTATTTATTGAACTTAGTGGAGTGTGAACAAAAAGTAATTTTGTTTGCTCTCACATTTATTCTCTTTGAACACATTCTGTGGGCTTGTTCTTTCCTACTCCTGGAAAAAATCTTGGGTAGATCCCATAGCTTTCTTTATGACTCACAGGTATAACAAGTATTCTCACTTTTTCAGGTATTAAAAAGTCCTGTCTCACCTAAAATATACATCTTCTTGTCATTGAAAACGTCTCCACGCTTTGCACCCCTCTTTACTCCTAAACCCACCACTTCTGCAATCAGATTCCACCTCAGGCCTGGAGCTTGCAGTGGGAGTGGGGAGGTGGAGATCAGTTTGCTCCCGCCTCCCAGCTACACACATCCTTCACCTGTAGCCATTGTACTTCCTTCAGGATTGAGTCTGAGGAGAAGAAAAAGGGAGGGTTAGCTTTGAAAAGTCAAACCTTTCATGGCTCAGGAGACTGTGAAGCAGTGTCAGGAACCTCCTTGACATAATGTCCAGTTACGGGCTCTCTCACTCACAAAGTCCTCCTCCCTCCTGCGCTGCCTGCTACCCCTCTTCTTTCCCTCATTTTTAGAAATCACCAGCCCGTCTGCGGGTTCCTAGTTTCAGATGAAGCCTCGTCCAAGTATGGTTTGTCACTATCCTGTCAGCTCCTTGCTAGCGGGGAGCCACCTTCATTTAAAATCACTTTCTTCAGATGCACCACTATCCATTAATACACTATTTTGCAAATTAGGAAGAGACACTAGTTCTCCAAACTGACAAGGCTCTGCTGGCATAATGGTTACAGGCTAGATTTCAACCCCAACTTGAACCTCTGTGCAGGTCACCAACTAGAGCACCGGAAACCATGGCCATGATTCTGCCTTTCCAACGTGTTTAGAATGATCTGTCCTGATATATACATCAGCTCTATAGCCACTGATCTTAGGATAGACTACTGGCTCTACAGTTTCACAGTGTACTGCTTACTGTATGTACAAAGGGGTGTTGTTCATGACCAAAAACAAAATCAGAGCCAAAGTATAATTAACAAAGAACTTTGGTGTTAGGATCATCTCACAGTAATAAACAAAATTAAATACATTCTGGAAGCTAAATACTAAAATGACAAAAAGCGTTTTACTATTCTGGGTATCTTGACATTTTCAGGGCATGATATATTATTTTCCAGCCAATCAAAGAGAAATTCATTGAATGCCAATTCTAAGCATCATCCAAAACTAGGCAGTAGAGGAAAATTGTGTTAGAAGTTCGGCCAAGGTTACACAGCAAGGAGGAAAAGCGTCAGTATATTTCACTGAAACGTACATTGTGTGCTGAAATCACACACACACACAAAAACGTTTGAAATCTTTATCAGCAACCCTAAATTCAAGATACCTGCGTGAGGAAATCATCTTTATAATCAAAGGCAAGGTGTATTTTCCTGTTCTCCTAATAATTTTATATTGTTTTAATGTGCAGAGTTCCAACTAAATGTGCATTAAGTAGCACCCTTTAATTAAGTATTTCAATATGCATTCACAAAAGCATGTGCTTGAAGATGCTAGCACATATGAAAGCTCATTCAGTAGAAACTAACTTTATTTTTAGAATAAGTAACTAATTGAATTTTGTATGTAGCCAGTAACATGATTATCAGTGTGTGGCATTTGCAAACAAAGTGCTTTATTATCTACAATGTTGAGAAAGATCACCTCAAAGAAGACTTAAATCTTCTTCCAGCAAAGTGCTTTCTTTATAACAGCTAATGGAGAATAGATATGCTCTAATGCTTTTGATATAAATATCTTGAATGACATTTTTCCTTCTAGCTTTCTCTTTGTACCTCGTATATCAGTTACTGCTGAATTATAGTGATTGGAACATGCTTGAAGTCATGTTTGGTTGTTTTTATCAGGTGGGAATTGGGAGTGATTAGATAAAAGCCTCTACTAGTTCCTGTATGCCATGGTTTAAGAAGTAAACCATAAATTGGATCAGATTAAAAAACTATTGTTTATGGAGGTAGGAAATGAGGAGGCAAACTTATGACATGCACACATATGTTACATTCAATTGCAAAACTTGTATATATGTTCAATATTATCAAGCAATAGCTTTGTTTAACAATTTTTTATTGTTCTTTGAAGTAACAGAAACAAGAAACTTAAATTCAAACTCAAATCCAATTCAGATTATGTTAAACTAAACAAAAACTTCAAAGGATATATATATATTTTTTTTTTTTTTCTTTCTCTCTCTCTCCGTCTCCATCACTGGATTTTCTCATTCCCTTTGATGGCTTTTTCTGTCCTCCATATTGGAGTAAGAAGGACACTGAGAACTCTAAAATTACCTGCTCCTTGGACTCATAGATCCCAGAGAAAACATGAATCTCTTTCACGCAACATCCACATTAATCCAAGTTTCTTGGAGAGGTTTTGTGTCCACATCTTTAGCTAGAGAATCAGCATTTCCACAAACACATGTAATTAGAGGGTGTTCTTTTGCCCATGAGTGGAGGTTTTCTATTCAGATAAAATATAAAATAAAGTTGGGCAAACAATAAAACAAACAGCAGCAGTGATAGCAAAACAAAAACCAAAAAAAAAAAAAAACCACCCCAAAAAACAAATGTATCCTCTACAAAATTGTTTCCCTTCACAGACTTCTGTAAGGGATTAAAAAAAAAAAAAAAAAAAAAAAAGGAAAAAAAATCACCTACATTCCCAAAAAACACATGAGTCAAAAGGTAGAGAAAGGAAGGAAAATGACAATCAACATGTGGTTGTACCTACAATTTTTCATAAACTAGTTATTCTACAAATGGTTTTGAAAATAAGTCCTGAGTCCCTTAAAGCTACAGAGTTATAAAGAGGTTTATATGTCTGAGATTCTGAAGAGAGACAGAAATGACTAAGAGATGTTGTAGTACCAATTTCACCACAAAAATTCTTTCAGGAGACTGGTCCAAATATGATGGTAGGGGGATTAATTCTCCCATTCAAAGTCATATATTTGTATTTGTTTTGAAATCTGTATCAAACAATATTGTGCAGTCTGGTTTTATCTCCCTGAAAATGGTTGCTATATGTATAATTGTATTTCTTTTAAGATTAACATTCAAAGATGGCAATATTGGAAGTTTACATATCAGTTAAATTACATGAAACAATGGAATGTGCCAGAAAGTGTCAAAGAGAACACTCATATTTATTAATTTTCACATTCTATATGTCAGAGCACATTTGAAAGCACTTACCTGGGATTGTAAATCCCAAACTCTGAACTTTTTTGACAAAAAGAAGGCTTCTTATTTATTGCTCACATTTTATGAGTTTTTGTGTGCAAAGTTGGAGAATTTCAAGTAGAAATTAACCTAATTGCAAAATAGGTATGAAACTTGCAAAGCTTGGAATAATTTTCCCTGCAGGGAAACAACTTTTTAGCATCCACTCATAAATCAAGAACTGCGGTGTTAGCTACATTAAATTCATTTTATAGTCTAGTTTTCAAGAAAATGTGTGCTTGGAATGTATTTGGTAATAATATATCTTCTAACCTAAAATGACATTCAAAGACAAAATTTTTAATATTATATCTGAGACTACTTCCAACTTTTGCAGAGCTTCCTTAGTGTAAAAACTCAATATATTTTGATTGAATTTGTTTTATAGTCAGCTTATATTTCCTACTTTTTATTAACAAATGTTGCCAATTTCCAAATATTCCATACTTATTATATCTAACAAAACCATAACACATGAGCTGTCACATCAAATCTCATTCTATATATGGAAAAATAGACTGTGAATAACTTCTTTTTCTATGTTATATAGTCAAAAGATCAGTTAGTCTTTTTTCCATGTCAGAGTAATTTTTGAAATACAATTCCAATAATCCATTGCTACCAACTTCTTCAATCTTGAAATTTCCTTCTATAAGAATAACCAGTCTCTTCCCTCTTCCTTTTGATTTAATGCACAGCTATAGCTCCTTTAACCAGTTTTGCTTTTTGAAGGTTAATATAGACTCATCCAATTAACAAATATAAACATTTATTTGGATTGCAAATTTAATAATGTAATAATCTCTCATAGTCACTGCCATCAAGTTACTTTCATTGAATGATCTGTAGCATGGACTTAAGTTGTACTTGCCTTTCTTGTTTTTGTTGATGATGATGATGATTCTTTTTAAAAATGTGCTTTTCATCAAATTACAGATTCTTGAGTGTTACAATGCTATCTTCTTAATGTGAGTACCATTATATCTATTACAAGGCCTGATATATAGAAGGATTTCAATACTGGCTCAAGAGAACTTATTAGCAATTTTGAAAAATGTTTAATTTAGGCAGCTACCATGTAAATACCCTAGGTTAATAACATCAGACTTCTGTTTTATCTAACTTTAACACACTGCATTTAGAAGCTAATTCCCATTATTATGTCTCATTTCTTAAGTGATTTCTTGAAGTGTAAATATATGAAAACTACAAATTCCCAGAAATATCAGTTTCCTTGTACTGGAATGCAGAAATTTGTTTTCTGGTGTTGTTGGTGTTGTTGAGAATATTTAGATGCTTGTTTCTAACTTCTTAAGAGAAATGTCATCAAAATTTAACTATAAATCAAATCTAATATCCCATATGTTACCTCTTACTTTTTTTTAACTTTTTAATTTTAATTATTTATTTGTCAGAGAGAGAGAGAGAGAGAGAGCACAAGCAGGGGGAGTGGCAGGCGGAGGGAGAAGCAGGCTCCCGGCCCAGCAAGGAACATGATGTGGGATACAACCCAAGCTGAAGGCAGATGCTTAACCAACTGAACCACCCAGGCTCCCTCACCTCTTCATAAAGTATACTACAGTGAAACATACAGATTGAATAAATACATATTTAAATTGAAAAATAATGGATAATAATCTCAGAGAGCAGATGGTGGGATTATGAGAAAATTCTCTGAGGGGCACCTGGGTGGCTCAGTTGGTTAAGTGCCAGATTCTTGATTTCAGCTCAGGTCATAATCTCCAAGTCCTGAGATCAAGGCCCCATGTAGGACTCCATGCTGGGTGTGGAGCTGGTTTACGATTTTCTCTTTCAGTCTCCCTCTGCACCCACCCATCAATTAAAAAAAAAAAAAAGAAAGAAAGAAAGAAAGAAAGAAAGAAAGAAAGAATTCCTTCAGATCTCATAGTGAATGCTCTTACTAACATGGTGGGGAAAGTGGGTGGGATAAGGACACACATTGCTATCTCTTAATGAAACTGAGCAGCAAGAAGTAAAATTAAATCAAGCTGCCAGATTAGAGCTTTGGTTGCTTCTGAGTCTTCTCAGGGTAAAGGGGTTAAGACCTACTATCGTGACAGTAGTCTGCAAGTCCTACATTCCCATTTGAAAGGCAGTATGGCTGTGGCTGCTAAGTCAAGTGGTATTTAATAATAAATAAATGGTATCAGCAACAAAGACCCCTATAATACTGGAAACCAAAAATAAATTTAAACCTTGCTTACTAATACAGCTGATCTCTCTTTTCACACATCTATTTGTCTTTGTTTTCTTTTTGGTTAGTTTGTTTATTTTCAAATCCCACATTAAATATGAACTCCATAAAAAAGTAAAAAATAAAAATATTAGATAATTGTGTTAATCCTTGGAAGAAAAAAAAAAGGGACAAATTCAGATTTATTCCTATGCTCTAGCTCTTTTTTATACATTATCTCATAGCATACTATACATAAAAATACAAACTTCTATTTTACAGTTTAGATGTACCTTATCATTACCTTGCTTCCACTTATTTGAAATCTGGATTTGAATTGTCATCTTTCCAATTGTAAAATATATGTATTTTTTTTTACCACATAATACTGTTTCCATTTCATTAGCATCTGAACTGGGGTGGGGGTGAAGAGACTTAAAATTCATTGTGTTAAGGTAATGTAAATGTTGATTTATTAGAAATGCAAAAACAATAATAGGTAATAAAAGTTATAATAATTATTCTTGAACAAATTAGAAAATTGTTGCTAAGGGGATTATAACTCTTTCCCTTACTTTTTCCTTCACATGGAGGTATTTTAAATTAGAATACTCATACAGAAGTTGTAATGCATTTGAAATGCAAAAAAAAAAAAAAAAGGCAGGCTAGTATTTACTTCTTTTAAGCAAATTGCTGAATTATTTTTTAATTTTCTCTGGCTTTTGTTACAGTTCCTATCAATAGTGCACCAGGCATGTTTTCATGTAGAGAATAATTTTTTATCACTTCCTCCTCCATAGAACAAAGTTATTTTTAGTTATAATCGTGCAATGAAATGAACCATAATGGGAAGAGAAGAAACACAATGAAACTTCTTATATTTTCCTTATATATAATCATGTCAATAATAAAATAAATATTACTGTACAGAAAGGAAAATGAATAGATTAATAATTTAATACCATAATTCTATTTTTCCCCCAAAAAGAAAATTACACTTAAATTTTGGTCTACCATAGTATGAATAGTAACATTCAACATCTAACATTTCTGTTTAAGAGTCTTAATTTTTTCCAGTTTTGTCAAGGACTTTGTCAAATGGAAAGCTTTTGCGTATTCCTTCCAATAATCATTTTAACCAGATTTGTCAACTGTCTTAATTCATAATTGAGAATATTTTCATAAACTTGAATTTCAAAAACCTTCTTCATGATGCAATAGGTATACAAATAGTTAGGGAAGTCTTAAATATAAGATTAATTTTGAAAAAGAATTTCTCAACAAATTTCAGGAAATTTCACACAAGTATTTCTAATGGTCTAGATAATGATGAGATTGAAGCAATTCAAGTTCTAGCTCCACCCAACCATTAGGCTCTCGTTGTTAATTCCAAATCTTATGTCTAAATGTAAGAATATGGAGTATGACAGAGGCCTGAAAACAGAAAATCTGCCCCCCCAAAAGCTCAAGCATTTTTGGAACATTATGAACATCCCCTGACTGTGATAGTTGACAGTATCACTAGGATTTCCTCAAATTAACTTCCTCATAGGATGTAATATTTCTTCAATATATGTAATAAAATATGCTAAAGCTTAAAATATGAAGCTTAAAAATACACTCTTAAAATTCAACTATAACTCAGCAGCCATTTAGAAGCTATACAAACAAAGTTTCAAGGAGGAATAGTGTACCTCTAATTGTTTAGAATCATGTAAATAGTAAAAAGCAAATTGATGTTTAGTTAGTTTTATTGTTTTTTCAAATCTCAAGAGACCACTTCCCAAAGCAAAGCCTGTTTCAGACACATTACTGGATCTTAGGGAATTCATCGTGTGATGGTGTTTAATGTCACTCTGACATTCAAGAAGGAAATTAAAATAATAAGAAAAATTAGAATTCAGTAAGAACTTCAAGGGGTATGATTAAGGAAATTCAAAATGTTTTTACCTTCTGTATCGGAGACTAAGAATTTCCAAAATATATAAGAAAGGTTTAGATATATGAAAATAATTTACATTATAATAATCAATTAAACATAGCAGTACAACTTTTTCTTGCCACTTCTTTTCCAATTTAGATGGCAAATGTTAAAAATTGACTTCATTTTTAAAACTTAAATTTACTTTGAATGACTGCCATTTTTCCCCCCAATAGACGCTAATAGCTGCCATTATTTGTCTAAAACTAAGATCCAAGATTACTCATGTAGCTGGAATTCCTTGACACAATACAATCTGGACCATTTAAGATTGGTTTTGAAAATGTAAGCAAAGTGAAACATCCTCTGATTGCAAAGGTTGCTGAATTAATTCCAAATACTTTCTTTAAGTCAGATAGATTAAAGGAACATTGTCCCTGAGAAGCAGCTGATACAGACTTAGTTTATTTCATTCTGAGTCAGGGAACATGGCCTTTATAAGTACTATTATCAATGAATTTGAAATGACTCCAAAGTTCAAACATCAGTGAAGCATCACATCGTATGTTCAAATCAGATGACCGTTTGGCTAGGCAAATGCCATTTATATTTCAGAAGACATCCATGTTATAATCAAAAATGAATTAGCAGACATGGAAACTTCAAGCACCATTTGTCATCTGGAACTCATGTGCATTAATATGCTTCATATCTGTGACTCTGAGAAGAGCTAAGTCAACTCCAAAATTACCATAACATTCAAAACTAAACAGTAATGCATTTTAAAATGAATGTATTGGAAATTGAATGCCAACTGAAAATAAATGATGATACCACTTAAAATTGCATTACAAAAGGCTTTTTCCTTGTCCTTTACCCTATTGTCATCCTCAGTTAGCACAGATGTCATATTTCCACCACTCATATCCTATAACAAAACTGGTTTAGAATATAAAAATGAAACAAAACACACACCTAATTCTGCTTAAGTGAACACTTGATAAATAAACTTGTTTTCTTAGGAAAAATTCAATGTTATTCTATTAGTCGCCTTGAATCTTCTATACAGGACTCCTTTGGTAGCCTATCTGGACTTTATTTTTTTATCATTATTACTTCCAATGTACAATATTCCCTGAGTATATTTGTACTTCAATGAAAAGAGGCAGAAGAAAACTAGCTATTAATGTTTTAAAATGTTTAACATAGCAAGAGGGAACATACATTTTGTGGTAAAATGAAGTTATGAAATATTTTTTATCCTTTTTAATAAGCCTGAAAAAATGAACACATAAAACTGAATTATATTTTAAGCCTAAAAGAAACATAGATCAAACAAAAGACAGGTTCGATGTGTTTTGCCAATAGATTATTCTCTCTTTGTATACAGATGTGTATATATGTACTATTACACAGAAAATACTACGAGAATACATGAATCATTCTAATTATGCTAGGGGGAAAATTGTGAAAGCAAAAACATAAAATCCGAAACATCAAATACCATTAACAAAAACTAATTCACGGAATTCCATGATTTTTTTTATGAACTAAAAGGATAATACTGAAACTTCCAAAGACAGTAACCCTTTTCCCATCTCAAAACATTTTATTATCACGCTTTAGTCATGCAGCAGTATAAATAGTTACTTAATATGTATACATATATAATTATATATAAATAGAATACAATTATTTATATCTAATACATATAACATGTGTTATAATCAACACATTTAATGTATTTAATACATATATAATTATATATTATAGTATACATACCTATGTAAATGCATAATGTAGTTGCATTATGTGTTCCTTGAGGGCAATAGTCATACCATGCTTCATTTTATTTCCCCTAAAGTAAGCATGAAATCATGCGCATACTCAACATCTACTTATTGCATGACTGAAACTTTCCAAATGAATTAATCCCAGACTGTAAGAGATGGCTCTTAAATCATAATAGCTACCATTTAGAGAACACTGTCTCTGTGTCAGGCATTGTACTAGGTATTGTACATATATGATTTTCCATTCTCAAGCAACCTGTCATCAGGGCATCATTATGTTATGTTTATATAACAAAAACTACAATTATATTTTGAAGATTGGGTTAGGATTTTATATATCTAATTTAATCATCATAATGACATTATGAACTTAATTAGGGTTATCCATATTTTAGGGTAATGAAACAAGCATTCAGAGAGGTTAAGCATCTTTCTCAGAATCAGATAGGTGCTGTTACCTCAAACAGAATCCCAGCTAAACAAACAAACAGAATCCCAGTTTAGTTTGAAATTATAATTAGAGTCTATATTCTTTGTTATACAGTGTTACACCTCTTATGATTATATAGGTAGTACACAAGGCAGACTAAGGCACCGTTTGTACCCAGAATGAGATTTACACTGATTTACATATATGCATGTGCACACACGTGCACACACACATACAGTTTGTGTGTGTGTGTGTGTGTGTGTTTGCGTACACTGAATGAAATTAACTACTTCTTAAAGTAAAGTAAGAGATTAGCAGTAAGTGTGTGACCGAGGAACAGGCCATATCCAAGACCAGTCAAAAAGTCTAAGTTGTAGTCTCAGTGTACAGATACCTAAAATGGAAATCCAAAGCAAAAACAAAAACAAAAACAAAAAAACCCTGTATAGTATACCACATTTTGAGAAAGGCAGGCAAAAAAACAAAACATAAGTGATCTGTCCAAAATATAAAAATTGAAAGTCTCAAGTTATAAAAATATGTATAAAAGACAAAGTAACCCAGGCTGGTTATCTTGAATATCTGATTACAGTGTAAACCAGTTTAAAAAGTACAGACTTTTGAGTCAGCTAAAACTGATTGGTGTCTAAACTCTGCCACTACTTGGTGAACCTGGCTGGTTATTGAAAATGTATAAGACTCAAATGCTTCTCATCTCTAAAATGCAGAGAATAATACATACCTTACATGGCTGTCCTGAAGATTGAATGTGATTGTTCAAAACACTAAAGCTTTATCTTGTTTTGGAAGAGAAGAATAATGGAAAGGAATCTCTCTTCAACTTCCCACTGGAAAGAAAAATATCAAATCTGCAAAAAGTGAAAGTTCTTGACTCTCAAAAGTTTTGACATTATTACTGTGAAATCATTGTATGACAGTATTAAAAAAACAGCAAAATTTTCATCAAGATAGAAAAAAAATAATTTTCTCAAATGAGCAGTAGTGGAGTTAATTTATTTTTTTAATCTAAATGAGTTTTTATGTGGGGGTATGATTATGGAGATGTTAGATAGCATATGGTGGTCGTCATTTTACAACATATAAGTGTATCCAATCAATATGTTATACATTTAAACTTGCACAATGTAATATGTTAATACATCTCAATAAAGCTGGAAAAATGTTTTTTTTTTTTAAATTACTGGAGTTTTAATGAGGTAGGTGCAAACTTTACAGAATTTCTATTGAATAGTCAGTATAGGTAGTTCAAAATATAGTGTTTGTGAATATAATGGCATTATAAATTTGGTAAAGGACTAATTTCAAAGGCTGTATTCTGATAAAAATAAAAATTTAACAAAAGAGTTTTCATTAGGTTCACATTATCATTTGACAAAAATGTAGCTGATATGTTACATATTTTTATTAATTCTAGCAACTTAAAGTTAGTAATTTTTAAAGTTTTGTCTATTGCAAACATTGCAAACATTAATCATTTATTTATTGATTTAGTCAATATTTATGACTTGCATACTGTAGTTCATTTATAAATATACAGGTTCATGTATATACATACACGTATACTTAGAGCTACTTATATGCGTAATGGATATCAAATCCCATAATAACCTATATTCATATCATACTTGTATAAACTCCAACTAGGTTTTTTTAAAATTTTTTTATTTATTATTATTATTTTTTATAAAAATATAATGTATTTTTATCCCCAGGGGTACAGGTGTGTGAATCACCAGGTTTACACACTTCACAGCACTCACCATAGCACATACCCTCCCCAATGTCCATAACCCCACCCCCCTCTCCCAACTCCCCTCCCCGCAGCAACCCTCAGTTTGTTTTGTGAGATTAAGAGTCACTTATGGTTTGTCTCCCTCCAGATCCCATCTTGTTTCATTTATTCTTCATCCAACTAGGTTTTTTAAGATTTTAACTCAAACATTACTACAGATAATTTGATTTTTCAGTTAGGTACATTGATCCATATCTCAGAGGACAAGGATGTTTGGAAGCTTTTACAAGTCTATGAATAAAGGAACAGATGCTGTCCAAGTATGATGTCATGTCTTTCCACTTGTATTTTAAGGAGTAAAATTATGTGTTTATGGCCACAGCAAAATAATCTGAGATGAGTTCATTTTTTTTCAATCAACGATGCCGCTTACATAAAGAAACCGTATTTGTTTCAAGTTGCCTTTTTTTTTTTTTTACAGAATTAGTGACATTATTATTTATGATCAGACATTTTACACTTCAGAGTGCATGACATGTCTGAGAGTAATAGGGTTCCCGCTTTGAGGGGATTCTAATTCATCATCCCTTAATTGCCTGCTTGGAGCAAAGTCAAACCAATTCCCTTCTTTCCTGACCAAAGTAGCATTCCTTTTGGCCTTGAACACCTGACTCTCACTTCTCTTTGTAACAAAACTCATGTCAGTTTGAAAGCACTGACAAAAAAAGATGGTAAGGGTATAAAATATGTTGAAGTGATTCTTATTTGTGTCATTGTTACTACCCTGCTTTCACAGTTATAAGGCTTATGAAGTAAGACTTCATTGTATCCTCAGACATCTTTAAAGTCTTGCCTGTAGTACTAAGATAAGGATTGATTTGGGCCTAAAATCACATTAACTAATGAAAAGAAGAATTAGAACTTAGAAAAAGAATTTTTTAAAAGGTTTTATTTCTTTATTTGACATAAAGAGGGAAAAAGCACAAGCACAGGGAGCAGCAGAGGCAGAGGGAGAAGCAGACTCCCCACTGAGCAGGGAGTCCGATATGTGGCTCGATCATAGGACCCTAGGATCATGACCTGAGCTGAAGGGCAGATGGCTAACAAACTGAGTCACCCAGGCACCTCTAAAAAGAATTTTTCTATGATGGCATTTCATAAGTTCCAACGCAGTCATCATTGTGGGCATTGATCCAGTATCTTTGATTTTTTTACCTCAAAAGAAGATATAACTTATTTGTTTGCTTTTTGTTTATGGGGTGACTAAAAGGGGGTTTTGGTAGTTCTGAAACTTTTCAGTTTTTGTCAAAAATCTTAAATTGAGGAGAGCTTGAGGAATAAAATAATTAAGGATGTTTTTTCTAGAGAAGAATATAAAAGAAAGTCAATGAATTGTTTCCAGGTCCATCTTCAGCAAAGTTGATTTTCTTGTAACATTTGCCTTCTGTTCTCTGCTCAGTTTCTTCCCCCTGCTGTAACTATATTCCTGTTGAAGAAGCAAAGATCTTCATCAGATCTCCAAAGTTCACAGAAGCCCCCAAACTTATGTCAGTTAGGTCAGTATTTCTAAGGTTAGAAGGACTTCTCCCCTCAGTGCTCCAAATATGCTTTGACAAAACATCTCCATTTTTCTTTTTATTCTATATCCCAAGACTCTCTTCTCCACTTTTTGGCTCATTGGAAGGCATAAATTAAGCTTACTCAGATTATACTATTTTGGATATTGCATCTAGATTATTACATTATACAAGGAATAAGCCATGCACAAAAGTAGTTCATTTGTTAATGATTGATAAGCTATTATATATTTCTAATGCTATTTTATACAGGGTGGCCACCTGATGTCCCTGAAATCCTATGACATAAATCACTTGACCTGTCTATACAGACCTGGTTACTTATTTTGAGTTTCAGTCCACAAGACTTGGTACATTGTTGCTCCAATATTGCATGACAATATAACTAATGCAAAAAAAAAAAAAAAAAAAAAAAAAAGAGCATTTAAAATGCCAGGAGCCTGCACCAAAAGACCAGATTGCCTGTTCGTGGGGTCTGGCTGCATTCACTGACCCTGTTCACTAGAACAAGGATGGCTCATTAAAACATAGGTCAGCAAACTGAACGATAGCCTCTGGGCCAAAAATGGATTGGGGCCTATTTTTGTATAACCCATGAGATAAGAATAATTTCCGTACTTAGAAAGGGGAATACATCAGAAAAAAATATACATAAGAGATTTTTGGCAGCTAGAAAAACTAAAATATTTACTTCCTGGCCTTTTTTTTTTTTTTTTTAACAGAAGAAGTTTGCCTACTTTTGTTTAAAAAAAATGACAGTTTCCCAAGCCAAAGACAATGGAAAGAATACCATCATCATACCAGAACACATCAGCTCTTTAACTATACAAGAGACAGAGCATACAACTTGTAGCGTTAAATATTCATTTCAGAGTGTAGGCTAATTTTCCTTTAGCCAGGAAAAATCTTCCTTCTTGATGTTACAAAAACCAACAAGATCTAATTTAATATTATAAACAAACAGACATACACAAAACCACTAACAGAAGCGTATGGTGTTTTTTGATACTTAATTATAAAGTACATTGATTTAGAATGTCTTCCTAATATTCATTGATTTAAAAAAAAAACACTGGGGCTGAACATTCTTTATGCTCACCAGAGCTTACTTCATGACAAATGGATATGGATGAATCATATGTTTATTATCCCTAAATAAATCAATGAATGTTTTAAATATACTTGCAAAGTTTGCCTAATGATCAGTCTCCTGCTAGTAGGAACAATTTTATTGATACACCATGCAAGTTTATTTTTTAATATACAGGTAGGTTATCTGTAGTAGCAGAATGTCAGGATAATTTTGCTGGTAGTCCTGTGAAACAAGTGCAAATTCCAAATTGTAGTAAATCAGTGAGATTGACAAAGTCATGTTTAAATAAAATTCAAAGATTAATTAGAATACTGCATTGATACAGTAGCCCAGTAGTTCCCAACTATTAAAAAAGTGTTATCCATTTAAATATAAAATAATGTTTCTAACTCATGACTAATAGAATATATATCATGTTATTTTGTGGTAGTTCATGATCTACCAACTCTTGGGAGGGTGATGCAGGAAATGCATCTGTATAGATGGTTAGGGCTGCTGGTCCATAGGCAAGACCCAAGACCATTGGGTCTCATTGTTTGGGCCTTTTTAGCAGCATCCTCCATCACATGCCTATTGGCATCAATCTTACTAATAACTGAGTGCCAATGTGTTCCGGGAGAGTCCACATTTCTTCACATACCACAATCTTAGTTCATCATCAGAACTCTGTAAATATTCATGAAAGAGGTTATGTAGATCAGGAGTTGACATATCTTTTTTCTGTCAAAGTTCCTCTGGTATTTTCTACTGTGGACCATACTACCTCTGTCACTACTACTCAGCTCAACTGCATGTAGACTAATGGATATTGTTGAATAACAATGAAGCTTTATTCACAAAGACAAGCAGCAGGCTGGATAACATGCCAAATCCTGATATGGATCACAGAGCTGGGTCTGACGAATTCCAAAGTTTATAGCCGTAGATACAGAGAAACCACTTAAGATTAATACTCTTATTTTCTCAGTTACCAAATGAAAGTAAATTACCTCTGTAAAATCCCCCACATACATGCGTAATTTTTAATTCATGAAATTACATTCACTCCGTTTGTTCCACACTTTGGCAGAATGGATTAGTACCATCCATTTGGGAATCTGAGAGAAAAGAAAAGATAGAAATATTCTGAGCATCAATTGGAACAAAAGAATAATGAACTTTAAAAAAAAAAATGTCTTCCCTTATGGGAAAAGAGGTACTGTTACTTTCATTGTTGACAGAGAAAGGGAATTGGCCAAAGAGATTTATAGAAATAAAAGATGGCTTAACAGCAAGTGCTGTGTGAAGGGAAAGTCAATCCAGTCATACTGTTGACAAAGGTTAACCACAAAAGAAACCTCACATCTGCGTTCAATATGAGGGCAATTAGAAGGGAAACCACAATACATCTCTTACCCTAAGGATATGATCAGATCTAATTGACAAGATGTGCTTTAAATAGGAAACTTCTACTCATAGAACTTTTTTGTAATAACATGTCTTATTACATGGACTAAAAGTCTAAACAGGCAGGAGCAACCCACATGTGAAACTTAGCCTACACTCTGAAATGAATACTGAATACTGCAAGTCCTATCTCTCTCTTGCCTTCCTCACAAATAGTATTTCCTAAAGAGATACTCTTTTCATATTTTTTTTGAAAGAGAGAAGACATATCTTAAAGACACACTGTGATTGGACAAGACTTATTTTGCCTTCCCCAGCAGATGGTCACAACTCATATTAAAAATGCATTTGGGGTGCCTGGGTGGCTCAGTCAATCATCAGACTCCTGATTTTGGCTCAGTCATGATCTCAGGCTCCTGGGATCAGAGCCCAACCTTGGGCTCCACGTTCAGTGGAGAGTATGTTTCTCACTCTGCCCCTTCCCCATTCGTGCTCTCTCTCTCTCAAATAAATAAATCTTTTAAAAAAATGCGTTTGATAATATAAAATCAGGTGGTCCCAGTAAATGGTCCTATTCTTTATTCTAATTCAATTCTTTATGTCATTGTTATTTAGCAGTATTTTCTCTTATATTTGTATTTGTGTGTTTGTGGGAAGAATTTTTTTATAACAAGGTGATTAAAAACTCTATTAATACCAAATCTATAATTCCCTAGTTGTGTGATCTTAAATAAACAATGATTCCTTTTATGAAAAATGGGAATATTTGGGATACTTGCTTTAGAG
This sequence comes from Martes martes, assembly GCF_963455335.1. Taxonomy (NCBI): domain Eukaryota; kingdom Metazoa; phylum Chordata; class Mammalia; order Carnivora; family Mustelidae; genus Martes; species Martes martes. The sequence continues at coordinate 44,994,872 of NC_137899.1, forward strand.
AGAGAATGCTGGCAACTACTGAATTGAGTAGATAATTACTAAAGAAGTTCGTCTTGTGTCCCTATCACCTCATGCTTAGTGACAGCAACTGTTGTCTAACTGATTTTGATTCCACTCTTGCTTCTCCTTCAGTCTACCATCTGAGCAGCAAACAAACTAATTTTTTACATGTAGATCAAAGTATGACATTCCTCTGCTCAACACAAAAGCTCAAATGGCTTGAGATCATATTTGAAATAAAATGCAAAAAAATTATTCATGACCCTACCACTTCTCCAAATTTCTTGCCACTGAACTCCTCACTCATTCTACTAAAGCCACAGTGGTTTTCTTGTTTTGCTAAAGTACAACAAGCTTTTGTACAGGTTATGACATTTATTCTTCCCTTAGTCATTCATCTGATCATCTCTACTCCTTCCAGGTCTCTACTCAAATGTCCCTTTATTATGGAGCCTAATATCCTGCCCCAAATAACCCCTGTGCATGTCTTAGTCCCTCTCTCTTCTTTTCAGGGTCTCCACAATTACGTCCTGTTGGTCTTCCTTCATACCCCTTCTAGTCTCAATGAATTTCTTTCAATTATCTTTATTTTTTTTCAAGTTTTTATTTAAATTCCAGTGAGCTAACAGTGTAATATGTTTCAAGTGTAGAATTTAGTGATTCATCACTTAGATACAATATCCAGTACTCAACACAAATGCCCTCCTTAATACCTATCACCCATCTAGCCCATTCCCCTGCCCACCTCCCTTCCAGCAACCCTTATTGTTCTCTCTAGTTAAAAGTCTGTTTTATGGTTAGCCTCCTTTTTTTTTTTCTCCCTATGTTCATCTGATTTGGAAGTTCCAGCCTCGGGGCTCCGCCGCGCCACGCTGGGCACTCGGTCCGACTCAGCGGTGGGGAGCAGCCAGGCCTGCAGCTGCCGCCGCAGCATCAGGGTGTGCAGCCCCGGGCCAGGCCCCGGCCAGGGCAAGAGCGCAGGAATAGGAGAGGAGGAGTCAAGATGGCGGAGAAATAGCAGGCTGAGACGACATCGGGTAGCAGGAGATCAGCTAGATAGCTTATCTAACCATTGTGAACACCTACAAATCCAACGGGAAATCGAAGAGAAGAAGAGCAACAATTCTAGAAACAGAAAATCGATCACTTTCTGAAACGTAGGACCTGCGGAGAAGTGAATCCAAAGCGACCAGAAGATAGACCCCGGAGGGAGGGGCCGGCACCCAGCAAGCGGTGGAGTGACAGAGCACAAAATTGGGACTTTTAAAAAGTCGGCTCCACTGGGAGACATCGCTCCAGAGGCTAAACCGGGGGAAACCCAGGCGGGGTCAGCATAACCCCAGGTTCCGCAGGGTCACAGAAGGACCGGGGGTGTCTGAGTGCTGCAGAGCTCTCAGGTATTAGAGCGGGGAAGCCGGCTACAGCGACAAAGCCAAGGAGTGGGCTCTAAGCCCGGGGTTACCTTGTGCCGGTCGCAGGCTGGGTGGGCTCCGAGCACGGCCGGAGGCCACAGAGACGGAAGCGACCGGGCGCTTTTCTTCAGGTTCCAGCAATTGACTGCTTTCCTACCGGCGCAACTGCAGGCCAGGGAGGCAGGGCGGTTGGGCGCTTTACTCTGAGGGTGCACTGAGGAGCGGAACCCCAAGCTCTCGGCACCTCCGGGTGGAGAGATTGGGAGACCGCCATCTTCATTCCCGTCCTCTGGAACTCTACAGAAAGCACTCAGAGAACAAAAGCTCCTGAAAGCAAACCCGAGCGGATTACTTATCCCGACCCCTGGCAGGGGTGGTGCAATTCCGCCTGCGGCAAAGACACTTGAGAATCACTACAACAGGCCCCTCTCCCAGAAGATTAACAAGAAACCCAGCCAAAACCAACTTCGCTCACCAAGAACAGCAGAATTCTACAGCAGGAGAAAGCAAATCGTATCTGGACAAAATGACAAGGCGGAAAAACTCACCTCAAAAAAAAGAACAAGAGGCCGTACCGAAGGCTGGAGACCTAATCAATACGGACATTGGTAACATGACAGATCTAGAGTTCAGAATGACAATTCTCAAGGTTCTAGCCGGGCTCGAAAAAGGCATAGAAGATATTAGAGAAACCCTCTCCGGAGAGATAAAAGCCCTTTCTGGAGAAATAAAAGAACTAAAATCTAACCAAGTTGAAATCAAAAAAGCTATTCATGAGGTGCAATCAAAAATGGAAGCTCTCACTGCTAGGATAAATGAGGCAGAAGAAAGAATTAGTGACATAGAAGACCAAATGACAGAGAATAAAGAAGCTGAGCAAAAGAGAGACAAACAAATACTGGACCACGAGGAGATAATTCAAGAGATAAGTGACACCATAAGACGACACAGCATTAGAATAATTGGGATTCCAGAAGAAGAAGAAAGAGAGAGGGGAGCATAAGGTATATTGGAGACAATTATTGGAGAGAATTTCCCTAATATGGCTAAGGGAACAAACATCAAAATCCAGGAGATGCAAAGAACGCCCCTCAAAATCAATAAAAATAGGTCCACACCTCGTCACCTGATAGTAAAATTTACAAGTCTTAGTGACAAAGAGAAAATCCTAAAAGCAGCCCGGGAAAGGAAGTCGGTAACATACAAGGGTAAAAACATTAGATTGGCAGCAGAGCTATCCACAGAGACCTGGCAGGCCAGAAAGAACTGGCATGAGATATTCAGAGCACTAAACGAGAAAAACATGCAGCCAAGAATACTATATCCAGCTAAGCTATCATTGAAAATAGGAGAGATAAAGAGCTTCCAGGACAAACAAAAGCTGAAAGAATTTGCAAACACCAAACCAGCTCTACAGGAAATATTGAAAGGAGTCCTCTAAGCAAAGAGAGACCCTAAAAGTAGTAGATCAGAAAGAAACAGAGACAATATACAGTAACAGTCACCTTACAGGCAATACAATGGCACTAAATTCATATCTCTCAATAGTTACCCTGAATGTTAATGGGCTAAATGCCCCAATCAAAAGACACAGGGTATCAGAATGGATAAAAAAACAAAACCCATCAATATGATGCCTACAAGAAACTCATTTTAGACCCGAAGACACCTCCAGATTTAAAGTGAGGGGGTGGAAAACAATTTACCATGCTAATGGACATCAGAAGAAAGCTGGGGTGGCAATCCTTATATCAGATCAATTAGATTTTAAGCCAAAGACTATAATAAGAGATGACGAAGGACACTATATCATACTCAAAGGGTCTGTCCCACAAGAAGACCTAACAATCTTAAATATCTATGCCCCTAACATGGGAGCAGCCAACTATATAAAACAATTAATAACAAAATCAAAGAAATACATCGACAGTAATACAATAATAGCAGGGGACTTTAACACTCCCCTCACTGAAATGGACAGATCATCTAAGCAAAAGATCAACAAGGAAATAAAGGCCTTAAATGACACACTGGACCAGATGGACATCACAGATATCTTCAGAACATTCCATCCCAAAGCAACAGAATATACATTCTTCTCTAGTGTACATGGAACATTCTCCAGAATAGACCACATCCTGGGTCATAAATCAGGTCTCAATCGGTACCAAAAGATTGAGATCATTCCCTGCATATTTACAGACCACAATGCTCTGAAGCTAGAACTCAATCACAAGAGGAAATTTGGAAAGAACGCAAATACATGGAGACTAAACAGCATCCTTCTAAAAAATGAATGGGTCAACCAGGAAATTAAAGAAGAATTGAAAAAATTCATGGAAACAATGATAATGAAAACACAACAGTTCAAAATCTGTGGGACACAACAAGTCACTCCTGAGAGAAATATATAGAGGTGCAAGCCTTTCTCAAGAAACAAGAAAGGTCTCAAATACACAAACTAACCCTACACCTAAAGGAGCTGGAGAGAGAGAACAACAAAGAAAGCCTAAACCCAGCAGGAGAAGAGAAATCATAAAGATCAGAGCAGAAATCAATGAAATAGAAACTAAAAAAAAAAAAAAAAAAAAAAAAAAAAAAAAATAGAACAAATCAACAAAACTAGGAGCTGGTTCTTTGAAAGAATTAATAAGATTGACAAACCCCTGGCAAGACTTATCAAAAAGAAAAGAGAAAGGACCCAAATAAATAAGATCATGAATGAAAGAGGAGAGATCACAACCAACACCAAAGAAATACAAACAATTATAAGAACATACTATGAGCAACTCTATGCCAACAAATTTGACAATCTGGATGAAATGGATACATTTCTAGAGAGATATAAACTACCACAACTGAATCAGGAAGACATAGATAACCTGAACAGACCCATAACCAGTATGGAGATTGAAACAGTCATCAAAAATCTCCAAACAAACAAAAGTCCAGGGCCAGACGGCTTCCCAGGGGAATTCTACCAAACATTTAAAGAAGAATTAATTCCTATTCTCCTGAAACTATTGCAAAAAATAGAAATGGAAGGAAAACTGCCAAACTCATTCTATGGGGCCAGCATCACCTTGATCCCAAAACCAGACAAGGATCCCACCAAAAAAGAGAATTACAGACCAATATCCCTGATGAACACAGATGCGAAAATTCTCACCAAAATACTGGCCAATAGGATCCAACAGTATATTAAAAAGATTATTCACCATGACCAAGTGGGATTTATTCCAGGGCTGCAAGATTGGTTCAACATCCACAAATCCATCAATGTGATACAATACATTAATAAAAGAAAGAGTAAGAACCATATGATACTCTCAATAGACGCCGAAAAAGCATTTGACAAAGTGCAACATCTCTTCCTGATTAAAACTCTTCAAAGTGTAGGGATAAAAGGCACATACCTCAATATTATCAAAGCCATCTATGAAAAACCCACCGCAAATATCATTCTCAATGGAGAAAAACGGAAAGCTTTTCCGCTAAGGTCAGGAACATGGCAGGGATGTCCGTTATCACCACTGCTCTTCAACATAGTACTAGAAGTCCTAGCCTCAGCAATCAGACAACAAAAAGAAATTAAAGGTATCCAAATTGGCAAAGAAGAAGTCAAACTATCACTCTTTGCAGATGATATGATACTATATGTGGAAAACCCAAAAGCCTCCACTCCAAAACTGCTAGAACTTATACAGGAATTCAGTAATGTGTCAGGATATAAAGTCAATGCACAGAAATCAGTCGCATTTCTTTACACTAACAACAAGACAGAAGAAAGAGAAATTGAGGAGTCAGTCGCACCCAAACCCATAAGATACCTAGGACTAAATCTAACCAAAGAGGCAAAGAATCTATACTCAGTCGCACCCAAACCCATAAGATACCCAAACCCATAAGATAGGACTATGGGGCACCTGGGTGGCTCAGTGGGTTAAAGCCTCTGCCTTCAGCTCAGGTCATGATCCCAGGGTGCTGGGATCGAGCCCCACATCGGGTTGTCTGCTCCGCAGGGAGCCTGCTTCCTCTTCCCTCTCTCTCTGCCTGCCTCTCTGCCTACTTGTGATCTCTGTCTGTCAAAAAAATAAATAATAAAAAAAAAATAAAATTTAAAAAAAAAAAAAAAAAAAGATACCTAGGACTAAATCTAACCAAAGAGGCAAAGAATCTATACTCAGAAAACTATAAAGTACTCATGAAAGAAATTGAGGAAGACACAAAGAAATGGAAAAATGTTCCATGCTCCTGGATTGGAAGAACAAATATTGTGAAAATGTCTATTCTACCTAAAGCAATCTACACATTTAATGCAATCCCTATCAAAATCCCATCCATTTTTTAAAAAGAAATAGAACAAATAATCCTAAAATTTATATGGAACCAAAAAAGACCTCGAATAGCCAAAGGAATATTGAAAAAGAAAGCCAAAGTCGGTGGCATCACAATTCCAGACTTCAAGCTCTATTACAAAGCTGTCATCATCAAGACAGTATGGTACTGGCACAAAAACAGACATATAGATCAATGGAACAGAATCGACAGCCCAGAAATAGACCCTCAACTCTATGGGCAACTAATCTTCGACAAAGCAGGAAATAATATCCAATGGAGAAAAGACAGCCTCTTCAACAAATGGTGCTGGGAAAATTGGACATCCACATGCAGAAAAATGAAATTGGACTATTTCCTTACACCACACATGAAAATAGACTCAAAATGGATGAAGGACCTCAATGTGAGAAAGGAATCTATCAAAATCCTTGAGGAGAATGCAGGCAGCAACCTCTTTGACCTCAACCGCAGCCACTTCTTCCTAGGAACATCGCCAAAGGCAACAGAAGCAAGGGCAAAAATGAACTATTGGGATTTCATCAAGATCAAAAGCTTTTGCACAGCAAAGGAAACAGTTAACAAAACCAAAAGACAACTGACAGAATAGGAGAAGATATTTGCAAACGACATATCAGATAAAGGGCTAGTATCCAAAATCTATAAAGAGCTTATCAAACTCAATACCCAAAGAACCAAATAATCCTGTCAAATGGGCAGAGGACATGAACAGACATTTCTGCAAAGAAGACATCCAGATGGCCAACAGACACATGAAAAAATGCTCCACATCACTCGGCATCAGGGAAATACAAATCAAAACCACAATGAGATACCACCTCACACCAGTCAGTATGGCTAAAATTAACAAGTCAAGAAATGACAGATGCTGGCGAGGATGCAGAGAAAGGGGAAACCTCCTACACTGCTGGTGGGAATGCAAGCTGGTGCAACCACTCTGGAAAACAGTGTGGAGGTTCCTCCAAAAACTGAAAATAGAGCTTCCCTATGACCCAGCAATTGCACTACTGGGTATATATCCTAAAGATACAAACGTGGTGCTCCGAAGGGGCACGTGCACCCGAATGTTTATAGCAGCAATGTCCACAATAGCCAAACTGTGGAAAGAGCCTAGATGTCCATCAACAGAGGAATGGATAAAGAAGAAGTGGTATATATACACAATGGAATACTATGCAGCCATCAAAAGACATGAAATCTTGCCATTTGCGACGACATGGATGGAACTAGAGGATATCATGCTTAGCGAAATAAGTCAATCGGAGAAAGACAACTATCATATGATCTCTTTGATATGAGGAAGTGGAGATGCAATGCGGGGTGTTGGGTGGAGGTAGGAAAAGAAAAAATGAAAAGATGGGATTGGGAGGGAGACAAACCATAAAAGACTCAATCTCAAAAAACAGACTGAGGGTTGCTGGGGGGAGGGGGAACGGGAGAGAGTGGTGGGGAAATGGACATTGGGGAGGGTATGTGCTATGATGAGTGCTGTGACATGTGTAAACCTGGCAGTTCACAGACCTGTAACCCTGGGGATAAAAATACATTATATGTTTATTAAAATTTAAAAAATAATTAAAAAATTAAAAAAAAAAAGGAAGTTCCAGCATCTTAAATTCCACATGAGTGAAATCATATGGTATTTCTCTTTCTCTGGCTGAGTTATTTCACTTAGTGGGATACTTTTGAGCTCCATCCTTGTCATTGCAAATAGAAAGATTTCATTGTTTTGGTGGCTGATATTCTATACCACATTTTCTTTATGCATTCATCAGTTGGTGGATATTTAGGCTGTTTCCATAATTTGGCTATTGTTGATAATGCTGCTATAAACATCGGGTGCATGTACTCCTTCAAATCAATATTTTGTACCCTTTGGGTAAATACTTAGTAGTGCAATTGCTGGGTCTTAGGGTATCTATTTTTACCTTTTCAAGGAAAACATTTTTAGTTGTTTTCCAGAGTGGCTGCACCAATTTGCATTCCCACCCATAGTGTAAAAGCATTTCTCTTTCTCTGCATCCATGCCAACACCTGTCATTTCCAGTGTTAATTTTGACCATTCTGACAAGTGTGAAGTGATACCTCATTGCAGATTTGATTTGTAGTTCTCTGATAATGCGTGATGTTGAGCATCATTTCATGTGTCTGCTAGTCATCTCTGTGTCTTCTTTGGAAAAATGTTCATATCTTCTGCACATTTTTTAACTGGATTATTTGGTTTTGGGGGGTGTTGTGTTTGATAAGTTTTTTATAGATTTTGGATACCCTTTATCAGATATGTCATTGCAAATATCTTCTCCCATTCTAAAGGTTGACTTTTAGTTTTGTGGATTATTTCCTTCCCTGTGCAGAAGCTTTTCACATTGATGAAGTCCCAATAGATCATTTTTGCTTTTGTTTCTCTGGCCTTAGGAGATATATGGTGTAAGAAGGTGCCACAACCCATGTCAAAGAACACATGCCTGTGTTCTCCTCTAGGAATTTTGATAGTTTCCTGTCTCATATTTAGTTAGGTCTTTTATCCATTTCAAATTTATTTTTGTGTATAGTGTAAGACAGTGGTCCAGTTTCATTCTTTTGCAAGTTGTCCAGTTTTCCCACACCATCTATTGAAGAGACTATTCCCCCGCCCACTGGATCTTCTTTCCTGCTTTGTTGAAGATTAATTGACCAGATAGTTGTGGGTTCATTTCTGGGTTTTCTGTCTGTTACATTGATTGATGCGTCTGTTTTTGTGCCAGTAACATACCGTCTTGCTCGTTATAGCTTTGTCATATAACTTGAAGTCTGGAATTGTGATGCTTCTGACTTTATTTTTCTTTTTCAAGATTGCTTTGGCTATTCAGGGTCTTTTATGGTTCTATAGAAACTTTAGATTGTTTGTTTTAGCTCTGTGAAAAATACTGTTGGTATTTTGATAAGAATTGCATTAAATGTTTCAATTGCTTTAGGTAGGATAGACACATTTACAGTATTTGTTCTTTCAATCCATGGGCATGGAATGCTTTTCCATTTCTATGTGTCATCTTCAGTTTCTTTCATGAGTGTTTTATAGTTTTCAGAGTCCAGTCTTTTACCTCATTGGTTAGATTTATTCCTAAGTATCTTATGTTTTTAGACCTAAGGATACCTGCAGATTGAAAGTGAGGGGACAGAGAAATATGTATCATGCAAATGGATGTTAAAAGAAAGCTGGAGTAGTAATACTTACATCAGATAAACTAAATTTTAAACCAAGAGATGAAGAAGGGCACTATATCATAATGAAGGGGTCTATCCAAAAGATCTAACTATTATAAATATTTATCCTCCCAACTTGGGAGCACTTAAATATATAAAACAATTAATAACAAATACAAAGGAACTCATTGATAGTAATAAAATAACAATAGGAGACTTTAACACCCCACTTACATAAATAGAAAGATCATCTAAGCAGAAAATCAACAAGGAAATAATGGCTTTGAATGACACACTCGACTAGATGGACCTAATAGACATATTCAGAACATTTCATCCTAAAGCAGTAGAGTATACATTCTTTTCAAGTGCACATGGGACGTTTTCCAGAATAGGTCATGAATCAGGCCTCAACATAATAGGTCATGAAGCAAGCCTCAACAAGTACAAAAAGATTGAGATCATATCATGCATATTTTCTGACCATAATGCCATGAAGCTTGACCACAAATACATGGAAGTTAAAAAAAATGCTACTAAAAAATGAATGCATCAACCAGGAAATTCAAGAAGAAATTAAAAAAAAAAAATACATGGAAACAAATGAGAGTGAAAACATGATGGTCCAAAACCTTTGTGATGCAGCAAAAGCAGCCATAAGAGGGTTGTAGAGAAAAATCTCAAATAAACAATTTAACCTTATACCTAAAGGAGCTAGAAAAAGAACAAATGAAGCCTAAAGCCAGCAGAAGAAGGGAAATAATAAAGATTACACCAGAAACAAATGATGCAGAAACAAACAAACAAAAATCAGTGAAACGGATCAATGAAACCAGGAGCTGCTTCTTTGAAAGAATTAATAAACTGACAAATCCCTAGCCAGACTTATCAAAAAGAAAAGAGAGAGGAACCAAATAAGTAAAAAAAAAACAAGAGAGGAGAAATACCAGCCAATACCACAAAAATACAAACAATTATAAGAGAATATTATGAAAAATTACACACCTACAAACTGGACAGTCTGGAAGAAATGGATACATTCCTAGAAACTTATAAACCAACAAAACTGAAACAGGAAGAAATAGAAAACATAAATAGACTGATAACCAGAAAAGAAATTGAATTACTAATCAAAAATTTCCTAACAAACAGAAGTCCAATGCCAGATGGCCTCACAGGGGAATAAATGGAAAGAAAATTTCCACACTCATTCTATGAGGCCAGCATAGCTTGATTCTAAAACCAGACAAAGAGTCCACTAAAAAAGAGAACTACAGACCAATATCCTGACGAATATGTATGTAAAAATTCTCAACAAGATACTAGAGAATGGAATCCAACAGTACATTAAAAGAATTATTCACCATAATCAAGTGGGATTTATTCCTGGGTTACAAGGTGGTTTAATATTTGCAAATCAATCAGTGTAATATACCACATTAATAAAAGAAAGGGTAAGAACCATATGATCTTCTCAAAAGGTACAGAAAAAGCATTTGACAAAGTACAACATCTATTCATGATAAAAATCCTCAACGAAGTAGTGATAGAAGGAATATACTTTGATATTGTAAAGGCCATATATGAAGACCCACAGGTAACATCATCTTCAATGTGGAAAAATTGAGAGCTTTCCCTCTATAGTCAGAACAGAGCAGGGATGTCCATTCTCACCACTCTTATTTAACATAGTACTGGAAGTCCTAGCGTCAGCAATCAGACAACAAAAAAGAGATAAAAGCATCCAAATCAGGGGCGTCTGGGTGGTTCAGTCATTAAGCATCGTCCTTCAGCTCAGGTCACCATCCCAGGGTCCTGGGATTGAGTCTTGCATTGGGCTCCCTGCTCAGCAGGGAGTCTGTTTCTCCCTCTTCCACTCCCCCCACTTATGTTCCCTCTCTCACTGTGTCTTTCTCTATCAAATAAATAAATAAACTCTTTGGAAAAAAAAAAAAAAAGCATCCAAATCAGCAAAGAAGTCAAACTTTGACTATTTGCAGATGGCATGATACTCCATATAGGAAACACAATAGACTCCACCAAAAAAATTGCTAGAACTGAGATATGAGTTCCATAAAGTCACAGGATACAAAATCAATGTACAGAAATTAGTTGCAGCAGAAAGAGAAATCAAGGAATCCATCTCATTTATAATTGCACCAATTACCTTCATACTTGCTTCCAATCAGAGGGTAACAAGAGGCCGATCTTAATTTTAGTAAGTGATGTGAGGTATGAAGATAGATATGGATATGGGAATATAGCCATTCAAGAAATATATTTTTTAAAGATTTTATTTATTTATATGAGAGAGAGAAAGAGCATGAGTGGTAGGGTGGGGTAGAGGGAGAGGAAGAAGCAAGGCTCCCCACTAAGCATAGAGCCAGACAAGGGGCTGGATCCCAGGAGCCTGGAATCATGACCTGAGCCAAAGGGAGATGCTTAACTGAGTTACCCAGGTGACCCTGAAGAAATATTTTTGAAAAGAAATGATTTTCCTCATGAATTATATCACTGCCTTTGTCAAAGGAAATTTAACTATGTATGTGTGGTTTGATTTTTTGGAAATTTACTCTGTTCCTGATGTATTTGCCTATCCTTTACCAGCACCATGCTGTCTTGATTTCTGTTCCTTTATACCAGGAATTGGCAATTCATTTCTGTAAAAGCCAGATAATAAATATTTTATCCTTTAGGGACCACACTACATATTCTTCTTTATTTTTACATCCCTTTGAAATGTGAAAACCGTTTTAGCTTTTAGACCCGCCAAAAAGAATTCACAGTAGGAATTGGCCCACAGTCTTTTGATTTCCATTTGCAGATATTCAATTATTATTCCAATAAATAAATCAAGTAACATAAATTCTATAATTTTTTCTTTCAAAATTTGTTTGATACTTCAACTTTATCTAAAATTTAGTATCATATTATCAATATTTATTAAAAAACAGGATTTTGATTGTAATTGCATTGAATTTACAGATTAATTGGAGAATAATATCTTTATTGTTCTAAAATCATATACTTGAATGGCTATTACAATTACTTTCATAACTGAAAATGATAAAATAATTGAATATTCAGCCTACCGAAACAACTCACTGAGATAATTTGCTCACTTGGTAATGCCACAGTCTTGTTTTAACATGTGTGTTTGTTTGGTTGTTTCTTTTGTGTGGTGATAAATGCATTATTCCATAATGCTGTGAGATGAAACTCTGGGCTTTTTCTACTTCTTATCACCAATTAGAAAGTGGCAAAGGGTCTTAGATCATTTTTACCTAGAAACTGGAAGAAAGAATATGTAAACTGTGGTTATGATCCATAGCTTTTCAGACTGGAAAACACCAATCTTCTGTAGCAACAAATTCAGGAACTTGGCCGCTAATTGTAAACCACAAAAATGACTGGATGGCAGCATAGTCAAATGGTTCACTTTATTTGTCTTAGTGATAAAATATGAGTAAGTATAAGCTCAATCTGGACACTGAGGTTTATATCAGTCACGGAGACCACAGTTTAATTGAAAGGCTCCTGAATGACAAGACCTCTGTGTTCATGACACGAAGGCTGCTTAAATAAAATAAATAAATAAATGACTAAATAATCACTCAAGAGTTTTCATGGATTCTGTGGCTGACCTTTCTGTGGGTGTCTTGTTATTCTTTCACACTTTCATTTTATGCTCCTTACATTCATGTTATCTTGTCTTTTCCCCAAAGTACAAATTCAGGTTAGTTTAGTATAATTCTGAACCATTAAAAAAGGAGTTCTTTTAAAATTTTTCCTCAGCTCATTTGTCTGCATTAAACTTCCCAGTATTGCATTTGTCATCTATTAGCCTTATTATTGACCACATTATTCCTAATTATTTACTGATCTTCTTAATTTAGAATCACAAGGAATCATAGTTTCAGGAACATTTTCTGATTCAGTTATTGCAAAAAATTGAGAATAACACAGTAGCTAATTGGAAATTCTCTCCACTTTAATGCCAGATCTTTCCACTATTGTATTTTCATCCTTCAGAAAATATCTAGGGACACCTGGGTCACTCAATTGGTTAAGCATGTGCCTTCAGCTCCAGTGATGATCCCAGTGTCCTGCGATCAAGTCTAGAATTGGGCTCCTTGCTCAGAAGGGAGCCTGCTTCTCCCTCTGCCTGCCACTCCCCCCACTTGTGCTCCCTTTTTCTCTCTCTCTCTGTGACAAATAAATAAATAAAATCTTTAAAAAAAATAAAAATGAATAAAAAATAAATGGGACGTCTGGGTAGATCAGTTGGTTAACCCTCCAACTCTTGATTTTGGCTCAGGTCGTGATCTCAGGGTTGTGGTATCAAGTGCCACGTTGAGCTCCATGCTCAGCACAGAGTCAACTTGAGATTCTCCCCCTCTTTCTCTTACTCTGCCCCTCCCCTGCTCATATGTGTGAGCTCTCTTTCTCAAGTAAATAAATAATAAATAAATACTTTTTTCTTTTTTCTCTCCAAGTTTAATAAATATATTTTAAAAAATAAATGAAATCAATTTCTATATCACATATCTGTATAAATTAAAACAAGTTTCAAAAATATTATGTCAAATACCTGAGCATTTTAAAGAACTTAAACAAAAATAGGTATTTATGCATTTTAATCAATTTCTTATAACTGTCTATTTTCCAAATTAATATATTCTTTTCATATAGATTTCTTATGGAATCGCCTACAAATCTGCCTTAAGGTTGTCTTCTTGGTTAATAAATTTAAAAATGTTTACTCTTTCAACTATCTTTTCTATATATCATGATAGCTTTAATTGAGAAAGGAATCACTCTACAGGTGCTAAGGACTCTGGCAAACTCAACCAATCCTTTAAATGGATAATATTCAGAGTGGTGGGCACCTGGGTGGTTCAGTTGGTTAAGCAACTGCCTTTGGCTCAGGTCATGATCCCGGAGTCCCGGGATTGAGTCCCGCATCGGGCTCCCAGCTCCATGGGGAGTCTGCTTCTCCCTCTGACCTTCTCTCTCATGCTCTCTCTCTTTCTCTCTCTCAAATAAATAAATAAAATCTTAAAAAAAAATTCAGAGTGGTATTTTTTTTAATATTGAGATATGTAAATACCACAAATATTCCATACTCTATTTTAAGTAATATTTTGAGACAAAACTAATCACATAAATTATCTGTATTAATAATTCTTCTGAATATTTTAACAAATATATGTATACAAAATCACAGGTCTTATTAATTTTAGTCAAATATGTATCAGAACATAAACTTACCTGATTAAAAATTAAAGTTTCTTTGAGTCCTCCCATTAGATGTGATACTACAACAAAGTACAATTAAAACATTTGAAAGTAAGTCATGCCAATTAATTTTTCATCATTTAGTTTCTTCTGTTCCCCTTGCTTATGTAAGGATACACTTTAATATCTTCCTATTTCATAGTAAAATAAAATTCACTAAATGTTGAGTTTTATAGTACTTCATTGACTAAATTTTTTTTTAAAGATTTTATTTATTTGACAGACAGAGATCACAAGAAAGGCAAGGCAGAGAGAGAGAGAGAAGAGGAAGCAGGCTCCCTGCCAACCAGAGAGCCTGATGCAGGGCTTGATCCCAGGACCCTGGGATCATGACCCAAGCTGAAGGCAGAGACTTTAACCCACTGAGCCACCCAGGCACCCCTGACTAAATATTTTTTTTTTTAATTTTCAAACATATTTTGAATTAAAAGACACTGCAATTTATATATTTCACTTACAAAAATATTTAATATCATTGCAAGACACTTTTTGATCCAAGCACAGTAAAGTTTCAAAATTTCTAAAATACAATAATCAGCAAAAAAACTGTATTACAAGGCTAATTTTTGCCAACATCAGCTATATCACAAAACGTTAGAGTTCAGTTACTTTAAATATACCTAAAAATACTGTAAATGTTGCCAAATACAGCTTCTATTTCAATAGGTACATTCGTGCAGTTTATTTGAACATAGAAATGAATGCTACATGGGCCACAAACAATTCCCAGTATACTCCTGCTCCACAGGTTTCTTAATTTGGTTAGAACGTTGTTTTACCAAGTTTCTGTGCCTCTATAATATTTGTATTCATATTGTCACCACAAAACCAAATAATTGTATCTTGCATTTGAACATTTTAACGGAATTTGCAATAGCAAATACACTTAAAAATAAAAAAATCTTTAAAAAATGAAATTTCCATTTGCTTCTTTTAGTAGGATTTCAGTTTCTCTACTGAAATTCTTCACCCTTCCCACTGTAAGTCCAGTACATATATACTAATCACAAAAGTTATTTAAACTTTTATTACTCAATAGTTTTCTTTATTACAGATTCTGTTTCTTTCTCTGAATATCTCAAATATTTTTATTCTATCAGAGAGAGTATGGAAGAGACTGTGGTAGATAATATTTATTCTCAGAGAAGAACTGCCCTTTTTCTGTAGGGCTTCATGTATGAAGATCTTATTTTTACAACTTAATCCAGAATTGAGCTTTAGTTAATATCAACCCAGCACTGGCTTCATAAAATTTAAAGGTAGTATCAATTACTTCTCTTCCGAAGGGTTGGAGTATAATCACTACTAGATTCCAGAGAGATCTCTCTGCTTTACAGCCCTACTCTGTGTACCATCACATCTCCATGAAAAGCCAGTGGAGAACAAAAGTGGGAAAAGAAGACTCTGCCTCTGGGCCTTTCCATAATTCAGTCTGTCACTCTAGTCTACAAGTTCTGAAATTTGGCAGGTAACTAAAACCAACATCACCAGTATTGGACCAAAGTGACATCATGTGCCTTCTGATACGATGTATTCTGAGGAATTGCTTAACTTGATCCTAATCATGAGGAAATATCAGACAAAGCCAAACAGACATTATGCAAAACAAGCAAACAAACAAACACTTGGTCTGTACTCTTAATAAAATATCAAGCTAAGAAACACAAAGAAAGTCAGGGAGATTAATCTGGATTAGAGAAGAATACAAGGACATGACAACTAAAGGCAATGCATATCATGGACCAGTGATGAAAAGAGCTGTAAAGTACATAACTGCGACAACTTGACAAAATTTGAATATGGACTATGGATTAGGTAATAACATTTTTTCAAAGCTAATTTTTTTTAAAATTTTGATTATTTAAGAGAATGTTCATAGTATTCACAAATACACAGTAACACATATAAGGTAAATTTCTATAACTTGTTCTAAAATAGCTCAGGAAAATATATGTGTTGATAGGTCAGTGGATCAATAGGATACAGAGCAGATGATAAAGACAATGAGGCAAAGTATAAGCAAATAATTAATTGGAGAAAGAAGGATATAGACTCTCTTTGTACCATTCTTGCATCTTTTCTATAAATTTGAAAATACATCAAAATTAAAAAGTGACAAAAATAAACCTTTCTTTGGGGTTCCTGAGTGCCTCAGGCAGTTAAGTATCCAACTCTTGGTTTCAGCTCAGGACATGATCTCAGGGTCATGGGACTGAGGTCCCCATTGGGCCCATGCTCACCATGGAGTCTGCTTGAGATTCCCTCTCTCTCTCTCTGCCCTCACCCTGTGCTGTCTATCTCTCTCAAATAAATAAATAAAATCTCTTTAAAAAAAAGAAAAAAACAAAACCTTTCTTTAACTGTTTCCCTTACTCTTGTCATATCTCCTGATGGGGTTAATTCCATTTCCATCATGCCTCCCCAGGTTAAAAAAAGAGATCACTGATTTTGTCTCTCCTAATGTGTGCACTTGGAATTTAGTTCATTTAGACTGTTTTCAGCTATAACTTTGAATGGTTTAAAAATATTTGCTGGCTTTCTCCTGTTTGAGCAGAAGTGATGATCTTTTGCAAGCTCCTTTGCCCTAATCTGAAATGGTAAGGTTTCCACATACAGTCTTCTTATAATAACTATTAACTACTAGAATAGATGCTAATGTTTTTCAAACAGATTTATGTCTTTGGGACTTTAATGTGAGAAATTTAGACATATGGCCACTCCAATTATTAAAAATGATAATTTTCTCTATGGCTGGCTTTGAAAATGTATTCTTCTTTATCATCATTAGAAAAAATTTTCCTACTGCTTCACAATGATCTTGAGATCCATGGTCCTGCGTTTTATTCCTTACATGGTTATGCAATTTTATTCTATAGTTCCTAAAAAACTAAGAAAAGAGTTATAATGATTTTTATCCAGAGTAAAGTTATAGTCAAATTGTAAGTTCTAGATTCCTTTTATAAAAAAATACTTCAATAACTCCGAAGCTATTCTGTGATCTGATTATGATGTTTGGGTTGCGTGCCATTATCTTAGCTTCCTAGATAACCAAGTTTCTTTAAATTTCCTCAATTTGTATGAATTCCATACAAAAGTATTTTAAAAGAAAAATGTTTAATTTTTTCTTTTATAAAATTATTATAGAATAAAAAACACAAAGTTCAAATAAACTTTTATTTGGTCATTGATTTATTGAGAAGTTACTCTGTACCAGGTATTGCTTGGCTAGGAAAATATATCAGTGAATGAAATACATCTCCTCCCTTTGGACTTTTTACTTACATTCTACTATTCTACTATTCTACAATAAAAAGTAAGTAAAATAAATTAGTCATATGGCAAAATAGAATGTACTACAGAGAAAATGAAAAAAATAAAGCAGATTCTAAGGGGTCAGGAATATTGACATATATGCGTTTTTAAATAGGCTTCTCTGGGACGGCCTGCCCGTGAAGGTGGCACTTGAAGAAGAATTGAATGTAACTAGTTGCCGAGGGGAGAAAAAAAAAAAAGTCAACTCTAAGACATAACTACTTTTAAATTTTTTCAGTCTTTTTTGTATAGATAGTAATATGTTTATGTTTCTTATAATTTGTGATTTGTTTGTTACTTAGCCAAATTTTTTTTAAAAATTGTTAAAACTTATTAAATAGTGTTCTGGAATAGTGATTCTCCAAGAGTTCCAGGGTGCCTCTAAATTCCACAGAAGTACCTCACAGGATACAATTTATGGTCAGGAGAAACTAAATAAATCTTTAACTGCCTTACTCCTTGATTAGAGAATTGAGCACCAAATACATTTCATTTGGGAGAAAAAAATGCAAGTACTAAAGAAGTTTGGAAAAAAGTATGTTTTCCCTACTTTAAGTTAGTCTGTGATGTAATTTTATAAATTAGTCCCATATGCTTATGTTCCCTTATATATGTGTGTATATACAAGTGTGTATGTATACATACATACACACACACATTCCCTCAATATGATGATGGATAGTTGGAATGCAGGCAGACAGGGACAAGAGGAAACCACCCTGAAAAGGATTTTATACCATCTCAGAAGGAGCCCTCCACCCTTTCCCATGTGACTGATAGGTGACAGAAACCCAGTTGGATGACAGGCACAGGAAAAACCCCCAGACTTAGAAACTCTGGTGGCAACCCTCTTGGGTCCCCTCCCTCCTCAGGAGCTTTGTCCTATCACTTTCCTATCGCTCAATAAACATTGCTTTGCTGCCCACCACTCAGTCTAGTCTACCTCTTCATTCTTTGAAGGGTTTGACCAAGAACTGTGGGCACCAAAGGAAAAAATCCTGTAGCAAATAGACATCTCTGCAACTCTATATGTTCAACAATAGAATGGAATTATGTATATAAATACTATGTATAATTGAAACATGTTTTGTCAAATTATCCTATAGCAAGACTATTTATATTTCTACAATCATTATTTAAATGTAGCCATTTATCTGAATACTTCTTTGTACAGTATTTTAATTGTGAGTCTAGGTGAAAAGGAATAGTATCAGTGGTATGTTTTATATTGGCTATTTTTTCAAAGGATGTTGATATCCCCATCATGTAATTAGATACACAAAATAAACACTGTTGAATGTTTGGAAAAGTAAATTCCATTCCAATTCCAAAGATCTATAAAAGATACTGTTGCATTTCAGTCAGTTGGTGGAATATTGGACTTGAAATTGCTTACTATGCTTTAACTCCTCCTCTCTCTAGTCCGTCTTTGTAAGCTAATTAATGTTATGTGTCCAAGAGATAGATGAGTGTCCTAGGTTCTAGGGTGGATGCTGAGATTGGCCTTTGTGCATACAGCAGTAGATCTCTATAAGATAAAGATGAAGTTTTTCCTGTAAGTACTTCAGTGCTTATGCATGTGCTGTGTAGGCAAGACTAAGAAGTAAGAAGGAAAATATGTGTAGCAAAAATAATATACTACACTTGGAAAATGCTTGTTTTGCCTTATTAACAAAGATAAATCTATCAAAAAAAATCATTTGGCTGATTTAGTTGGTTGGGGAATTCATTTGTTCCCAGAGAAGTTATATTAGGATTCCATCCAGTTCCTCATAATGTATCCAGATGCAAGAAATTTAATTTATGTTTTAAATACAGTAAAT
This sequence comes from Martes martes, assembly GCF_963455335.1. Classification (NCBI taxonomy): domain Eukaryota; kingdom Metazoa; phylum Chordata; class Mammalia; order Carnivora; family Mustelidae; genus Martes; species Martes martes. The sequence continues at coordinate 45,014,259 of NC_137899.1, forward strand.
GTTCTAGATTAAGGACCGAGTGCCTGCCAAATTTTAAGCTCAGCTGTTTTATTTTTCGCTTAAGAAATGAGAAAAAAAGTATTGAACGATATAAAACCAAATTATTTGCTTCTTAATTTTTTAATTTGCTGATTTTTATCAAACTTTGGAGAGACCTTGCCAGGCTGATGCCTATATACTAGGATAGAGCCTGAGGGATATTTTAAAAAATCAATTTTCAACTAAACATACTGCCATTTGCATCTAACTTTATTTTGTGAAATGTCCTGGAAAAGTGCTTGTTTTTTAATTTGCTGATGAGTTTGGAATGTTAATAATAGTAAGTTTAATATAGAAAAAAACAAGATGTATGACAAATGTTTGTGAAAACTAAGTGACATTGTTTTCTATTATGTTATAGTTATACAAATGATTAGTTTTTTTAAATACCACAAGTCCAGTAATAAACTTTCTGTATCATGGCTATTACCTATCATCACCTTTTCCTTGATCCTAATTGTTCCTTGTCTTTTTTTTTTTTTTTAAGATTTTATTTATTTATTTGACAGACAGAGATCACAAGTAGGCAGAGGCAGGCAGAGAAAGAGAGGGAAGCAGGCTTCCCACCCAGCAGAGAGCCTGACACAGAGCTCAATCCCAGGACCCTGAGATCATGACCAGAGCAGAAGGCAGAGGCTTAACCCACTGAGCCACCCAAGTGCCCGTCTTTTTTTTTTTTTTTTTTTTTTAAGTTAACATACAGTTGTAATATTAGTTTCAGGTATACAGTATAGTGATTCAGGTTTCAAGGCCTTAGATTTCAGTGATAACTTGACTGCCATTTCTAAGGTAGGCTGGGCCTAAGTTAGGCAAGAGTGAAATTTTTTAATGTTTCCTGGTCCGTGAGGAGTTATGGAAACTTGGGATAAAGAGCAGATATGTGTCTAATTTTAGGGGCACCTGGGTGGCTCAGTCGGTTCAGCAACTGACTCTTGGTTTTAGCTCAGGTCATGATCTCGGGGTCCTGGGATTGATCCCTGGGTCAGGCTCCACACTCAGCAGGGATTCTGCTTGACATCCTCTTCCTCTCCCTCTGCCGCTTCCCTGCGCTCTCTCTCTCTCCCTCTTTCTCAAATAAATAAATGGATCTTTAAATGTGTGTGTGTGTGTGTGTGTGTGTGTGTGTCTAATTATAAAGGTCTTTGGTTCTCTTCTAAAGCATCAACTCTTTTATTTACTAGGAAAAATAAAATCATATAAAAATTAATAGAGTGATAATAAATGCATATATGAGGACTAATTAATACAAATAAGTTACCAATTAGCTTGTATAAATAGTTAAGTGATGTGAGAGAAGAAAGATTTGAGACTGACTGCAAGGTGTATGGCTTGAGTGTTATACAATAAAACTGTATGCTATTAACTAATAAAAGTATGTAGAAAGTCAACTAGGCATTGATTTGTATATATGTATATAAAAAGAGAAAATTCAAGAAAGAAAATGGGTAACTGGGCCAAATTCCAGTATGTGTGTGTGTGTGGAGGCTTCCCCACACCAAAAAGAATTCAGCTCAATTCTGGTACTGTCCACCCAGAGATGGCATCAGACTCCACAGTAGTCAGCTCAGTCCCACAAGACCGCCTTCCACTTCAGATGCTAATCCAAGCCCAGGTTGCTACTCGTGCTTCTGAGCAACCTGCTATAAATTGAAAATTCCAAAGACCTTTCCCAAGTCAGGATACCAATCACAAGTCCTGGTTGTTACCTGTACTTCTGACCAACTGGCCGTAAATCAAATGTTCCCACAACCCTCTCACTGGTTAAATTAATTTGCTAGAATAGATCAAAGAACTCATTTAGTTCTAATTAAATCCATTTAATCAGTGGATTACCGGTTTATTACAAAGGATACTAAGGGATGCAAATCAAAAGCCAGAGGAAGAGGTACATATGGTGAGCTCCCTAGTGAATCAGCTTCTGGCTTTATGGAGCTTAGGGCCTGGCATGGTGGCATGTGGGAAGCATTTTGGCTCCCCAACTTGGAAGATCTCCAAATCTTCTTTCATCATTTTTTTGTGGAGGCTTCATTACATAAGCATGATTGATTAAATTATTGGCCATTGATCATTGGTAATTGATTCAGCCTCTAGCTCCATTCTCTCCCTGTCCCCCCCTCTCTCACCCCTGAAATCAGAGGATCGGACTGAAAGTTCCAACCTTCTATTAATGGTTGGTTCCCCAGGCAAAGAGCTCCATCCCTAAGTGTTGTCCAAAAGTTACCTCATTAACATAAACCAGTTGTGGTAGAATGGGTCTTGTTACTTATAACAACACACTCCTCTAATTTTTGTGGCTCTGAACATCTTCAGAGACCAAATATAACAAAAGATACTCGGGGCACCTGGGCAGCTCAGTCGGTTAAGCTTTTGTCTTCAGCTCAGGTCATGATCCCAGGGTCCTGGGACTGAGTCCCGTGTTGGGCTCCCTGCTCAGCGAGGAGTCTGCTTCTCCCTGTGCCTGCTGTTTCCCCTGCTTGTGCTCTCTCTGCCTCCCCCCACCAACAAATAAATAAATAAATACATAAAATCTTAAAAAAAAAAAATACAGCAGCTTCTGCTATAAAAAAAAAATAAATAAATAATAAGATGCTCCCATTGCTTTTATGATCAGGAAATTCCAAGGGACACTGTGGGCCAGGAACTATGGATGAAGATCAACTATATATGAGAAATATATTTTTGTCATCTGAATGACCAACCATTTATGTTTCTCATAAATTACAATATTGCAGAGGTCAATTTAAAACATGTTGAATTTGGGGCGCTTGGGTGGCTCAGTGGGTTAAAGCCTCTGCCTTCAGCTCGGGTCATGATCCCAGGGTCCTGGGATCGAGCCCCACATTGGGCTCTCTGCTCAGCAGGGAGCCTGCTTCCTCCTCTCTCTCTGCCTGCCTCTCTGCCTACTTGTGATCTCTGTCTGTCAAATAAATAAATAAAATCTTTAAAAAAAATAAAAAAAATAAAACATGTTGAATTTAATATGTCACATGATATATGTGAGATTTAAAACATGCAAAAGCACTCAAAGGGTAGTTATATTTTCATAGCTCTAGAAAGGGTTATTAGCTACTATATAGGGGCAAGTTAAACTTGACAATGTGAAGTAATGCTAAAGCACAAAGAATAATAATGGGTGTTGATTTTACCACGTTCTTGATTTTAATAACAGAAACTGACAATAATAAATTGAGTGAAATTTTTATTGGTAGTAATATAAAGATAACTTTGCATTTAGACTCAGTTGCATTCCAGATTTAAAGTAATCTACTATTTCATGTATTGGAACTGATACCTCCAGTGACCTCTACACATAAGAGAAAATCTTTGGGTTTAAACATAGCCTTTATGGTTATTTCCTGACGGTAGATTGAATACACATGCAGTTCTGTTTGGCTTCTTAGCTTATAATTTTTACGTTATATCTTCTTTCCCAGAAAATCATGTAAAAATATTCTGGCTAGGATGACTCAGGAGGTAAGGACTGTTCTGGGGATGAAAAACCAACCATTCCATCTAATGATGTTTCTGTATATAAGTTCTGTATCCCTAAAAACCAAACTACCACACAAAATTTAACTTCTTAAATATTCTACATTCCTCTATTTTTCAGAATTGCATATTCTGCCTAGTAGGAAAAGGGTGGGGAGCTTAGATGACTATCTACTAACTAAATAGTTACTCTCTAGTATGACTGGGTTTAGAGTTTGAGTGAGGATGTATGTTAAGATGATGACAGCTGAACAAAACACTTGTGAATGCATGGATCGTGCATCTCTTCTTTCTCTTTATAAGTAAGTGTTTTAGATAAATAAAACTGAAAAATTATATCTCCATACTTTCCTGCTTACTGGTTTTACTGTTTGCAAATTTTATTTATTAAAAAGAGTCCCCCAAAGATAATAGGAAAGTAGGAACAATAAGCATTTATTATATTGAAATAACATGCACTAAATCTTCTGACATCAAATCCAGAAGCAAACTTAGCAGAGGAACAATTTAGAGTCTAACTGTGATCAGTTAGCTGTTGTTACAAATTGCAGCAACACAAACCATGCTCAAACTTAGTAGCTTAAAACATTTGGTTTTGATCTTACATTGGCAAAATAGCTGTGTTTCCATTGATCTAGTCTGGGTGTGAATGTGTAGCTCTGTTTTAGATTGTGGTGGTGGAGATGTCTGGGTCCCACCTCATTCTCCTTCTCTCATTTTTTCTGTGAACACAAACCTATGTGCTTCCTACTGCAATGCTAGAGAGCAAGAGTGGGTATAAACGCACGAGGCCTTTTAGCTAGGCTTGCAACGGGCCTACTGGTGCTTCTGCCCACATGCCCTAGGTTAAAGAAGCCACAAGACTATTACGGGCTGAATTGCATCTTTCCAAAACACGTCAATATCCTAACTCTCAGGACCTAAAATATGACCTTAATTAGAAATAGGGTGTTTGCACATGATCACATTAAGCTGAAGTCATTAGGATGGGCCTTAATCCAATATAAAGCACTTAATTCTTACAAATTAAGAAAAACCTGAAGGTATCAGAAGCAAGGAGAGAGGCATACAACTAATTCTCCCTCACGGCCTCAGAAGGAACCAGCTCTCCCAACTTTTTGATTTCAGAATTCTGGATTCTAGCCTTGTGAGAAAATCATGTTTCTTTGGGATTTAGCAGGACATATTTTCTGTGTGTACATGCTCACATACAGATAAAATATTTCTATTTTCCCAGCATTCACTTTTCATAATTGTGTATCCTGAATGAGAAACCCGCAGTGACATTCTGCACACCTAAGCAAGGTCAGCATCGTAAACTAAACCTTCTTCTATGTTTTTATCCAACTTCATAGATGACAACATTTAAGATATGGTATTTCTCTAAAGAGTAGAAACCATTTTCTTCAGCTATACTTAGCTTTCAAGAAGTTTAAAAAAAGGGGGGGAGTGAGTTGAGCACCCAAAGAAACAAAAGCTTTTCCAATTCATTAAAAAAAAAAAAAAAGGAATTAGCATTATTCACAAAGTTCCACAAATAGGTCTGAAGCTAGCTCTCTAAATGAATAGCATGTACACTGGGCAAAGGGAACCAATGAGTTCAATAAAGCAGAATATCTATTAAAGACCTGCTACAAACAACAGCTTGTTATGGATGTTACAGAAATTTCTTTCGAAAATTTCCTTCCAGTTGCTTTTTCCATTTAGTTACTCTGTCAGTATTTATTGCATACTCATTGGATACATACTGCATAAAACCTATGGAATACCACCTTCTAAGTGGGGAAACTTAGAAAATACATACTTAATATTCTGTGCATGTGGGAATTTAAAATCTGGAGTATACATAAAATAAATACGTATAACTAAATAATTATTTGTCTTATAAATATATGTTCCAGGTATAATAAAAATATTAAAACAAATCAGCAGTAAAGTTTTTATCACAGACTACAAACAATAGAACTAATACCTAGAAAATATTACCAACACTTTCTTTATTCGGGAATAAGTAGATTATAATATAGATATAATAATGTAATGTAATAATATATAATATATATAATAATATATAATATATAATATATAATAATATAATATAGAATATAAATCTTTAATGTCAGGACCCATCAGCTATATGAGCCCTCCTGAAGGCTCCAGGAAGGTGTCTGTCAATGTGGTTACATGATCATATATATTTGGAAAATTTCACAAGTGAAAAACAAAAGAAAAATATTAGCCAAAATTATGTAAATCATTCTCCCTTTACAATCTGAATTGCTTGCTCTCACCATTCCCCTCCTGAAGCATTGTTCTGAAGTGGTCATGCACATCTTTGGAATATTGCTAAAGAGATGTTGACTTGAGACATGTTCCTTTTGGGTTGAATAGAACATTTTTGTGTGTTCACTTGCACATATAGATAAGTTATTGCTATTTTCCTGCCACTCGCTTTCATTCCTAAGGTCATATTCTGAATTTCGTATTGTATAAGTTTCAATACAGACTGCTTAGAGTTTCCAACATTTTTTTCCTAATTCACTTTAAAAAAAAAATCAGTTTCTCTGATAAACTATAGTTGCTAATCAACAAGGCAGAGAAACCCGTTATTTCCTCTCCTCCTCTTACCTGAAGTTGATGATAGAATCTTTCAAACCCCTGAAGGAAGTTTGTCTATTTTCCTGTGACACTGCTCGAACAATTATAGTAGCCAACCCAGAGCTGAGGAGGGTATGAAATTGATTAAACTGTTTTCCTTCCAGGTCGACCGTGCATTTATCATTGACTTTAGCATATGCCGTTATAAACATAATATGTATATGTGGAAGGCAACTTTAATCCATACCTTAGGACAACTCAGCATTTGAAAAAACTTTAGAATCCACAGTGCTAAACATGGTTATGGACACATTTGAAATATTATCCTTGCAATGTGTACCAGAGTTTTGGGGAGTGATTTTGGTTTTGTTTTTGTTTTTAGTTAGTATACAGATGTCAGAATTAACTTTCTTTAGCAAAACAAGTGGCATCCTGAAGCTATGTTTACTCAGAAGCACTGTGTAGGTACCACCAACTTTGCATCGTCCGATGGCTGGGATCACCCGAACAGTACTTCCATTCTGTCTGGGCTTGTGTATCCCTACGTGGCTCAGTGCACTTCATTTTGTGGAGAACTGTTACCTGACCCATGTTGGCTGAACCTGCCCTCAGATCAAGCACCAGTCTAGAGGCGCACCTCCCTGAGTATCTGTGGAAAGACAGTGGATAAATTAGAAGATTAGTTTATAAATGAGTGTATGCTGCTGATAAATGTTTGGTCGTTTGGCAGGACCACCGAGTAGTGAAGCTGTTGCATGGAGATGCAAATCCTCCATTTACGTCTCGCTCTCAGAGGCTACTGAGATTTACTAGACAACAGTGATGATGAAAATTTCCTTGGTTCAGCTTACACATGACCCACCCATCTGACAATTATTTGAAAGACAGTCAAAAAGGGCTGTGTGTTTGTGGGGGAGGGAGACAGAGAAAGAGAGAGGAGAGGGAAAAGGGGAGGAGGAGAGACAGACAGAGAGGCGAACTTCATCTGAAATCCTACAAAGGAGGGGAGGTGAAGGAGGAAGTCATATCGCCGTCCTGCCTTCTCATTGCAATTCCCATTCCCAACAACCCTAGTAAATCAAAGCAGTAGCCTCTAGTTTACATTCTTTCTGTATGCTCTCTGACAGTGGGGATGCTTTTATATTACTCTCATATCTGTAGGGCCTAGCACAATTCTGGGCACATAGTGAGTACTCAATAAATGTCTCGTACATTAAAAGGTAAATAAATGAATCATATTTCCCAGTTTTCAAAAAAAAATCAGTAACGTATCTTATTTCTCCATTTATCTCTAAGTAGCTCTCTATCTTAGCAAGAAACAATAAGTGCTACGATCACTACATTTTTTAATATTCTACAACAACCATGCTTAACCTCTGTGCCTCATTCTTTTTCATCTTTAAAACAGAACTAATATTAGTACTTAGCTCAAAGATGTGTGTTACGCATGGACTCAGTGCATGGGAATCCCATTGAGCTATGCTTGCCACATAGTAAACACTCAATAAATCATTGCAGTTATTACAACCCCATTTTGTCAATATGGGGTATTGCTCAAATGTCATGGTAAAAGTACAGTTATTAAAGTTGATATATTTTATGTTGTTTTCAATCCTTTCATCTTTTTAAATGCACTGCCAAATTTTCTGGCATATAAACTGTGCCACAAACACAAAAAATGTTTAAATCTAATTCAGAAGATCAGAATAACATAATTAACATTATTAATTTAATAGTAATACACTCATTTGTATTCTATAAGGTGAGGATGTTCTTTATTCCCCAGTGTCTATAAAACATCTGCGAAATTATATTATTTTGCAAGCCACAAAGAAATTCTCAATAAATTTTGAAAGTAGAAATAGCAGAGGTCACATTTTATTACCATCGAACTATAAAACTAGAAATTAACATTTTAAAATGTAAAACTTGAAAAATAAAGAACATTGCCTTAAATCCTGGGTTAAAATGGAAATAAAAGTGTGATGTGATTATAGTCTATTTAGAAAGTAATTATAGGGGTGCCTGGGCGGCTCAGTTGTTAAGTGTCTGCTTTCGGCTCAGGTCATGATCCTGGGGTCCTGGGATCAAGCCCCACATCGGGAACCCTGCTTGGTGGTGAGCCTGCTTCTCCCTCTTCCACTCCCCCTCCTTGTGTTCCCTCTCTCTGTCAAATAAATAAACAAAATCTTTAAAAAAAAAAGAAAATTATTACAGTACAAACACTATATTTTATTTGATGATGATCAGCCAGTACTGTACTTGGCAGAAAAGGTGGTGTGTCTTAGATGTTGCCACAGTTTTGCAAGTAAAAGGAAAATAATAAATTGTGTAGTTAACTCAAGAAATTAGAAATATAATGTCAAACAAAACAAAATAGCAAAAAGAGTAGGAATTAGGACTCTGAATAGCAGAAACTAAGCAGTTAGGAAATAGGGATGCCTAAGTACTTACTGATGGAAGACATTTAATGTTGTCTTTGAAGAGAGTAATACCATCCACATATACCAAGCAGGTGTGATCAAAACAAAAATAAACTGTAAAAAGGTAATATTGGAAATAATGAAGTTTTTTAAAAGAAAAAATGAGAAAAAGATAAATGTATTTGAAAGATTTTTTAAATATAAAATAAAAATCTTCAGGCCTATATGTTAATACATTTAAAAATCTAGAAAAGAAGAAGTTTTGTATGAAATATGAATGAATAAAATCAGTTTGTGAAGTAGAACATCTGAGGACTCAAATACAGAAGAACTGACATTCTATCAAAGAACTACTTCCAAAACAATGTCAATTTTCTTTCAAAGGTTCAAGAGCCAACAAACTACTATTATATTGAAATGACTGAAAGCATAGAAAATAGAATTGTTTTTTCAGATTCATGTTTTAAGCCAACAATACTTAACAGAGTTAGCATAGAATTGTAGAAAGTGGAGAAAACAGAAGAAAGTGAAATCATAGTCAATCTCACTTAAAAATAAACATGCAAAAATTAAAAAAATATATATATTATTGGGTATTCATAATTATTATGTTCTATTTCCTTCATAAAGAATCTGATGAAACATATTTTTCCTTTTAATTAGGTGAGTGATGAGTGCACAAGGCTTCCTTTTGATCATTCTATGTTTCTGTGTCTTACATCTTTTATAATATAATATTTGGGGGAAAAATCTATTATGTTGAGAATAGATTCTGAAAGCAGAAAACCAGAGGATAACATGGTGGTCCAGGTACAAGATGATAATGACTTGGACTCTGGCAGAAGTCACCAAGTAAAAAATGATTTGATTGAGAATATTTCTTAATGGTATAGTTAACAGAATTTTCTGATAAGAACTGATGAATGAAAAACAGCTCCTTTGTTTTTGGCTGGGGCAATACAGTCGATGGGGGAATGTTGAGGAAGACTTTGATCTAGTTAGGAGTGCAACTAAGAGTTAATATTTTGGATATTTCAATACTTCAAGGTATCTATTAGGTCTCCAAGAGAATATTTCAAGTAGGCAATTGGATATATAAGTTACAGTTCAAGTGAGTGGTCAGATCTGAAAATACAAATTGGGAAATACAATGATATATAAACCCATGAGGCTCAACGATATGCCTTCAGGAGAGAATGGAGATGAAGAAAAGAGAAGACTCAAGGACTATTCCCTTAGGCTTTTCAGAATTACAGTGTCTGAAGGAGGTCTGCAAAGAAGAGGAGTCAGGAGAGTGCATAAGAGAGAGAGACCATTTCATGAAGAAAAAGACTAGGAGAGAACAAGTCTAAAAATTAAATTGAGAGAGGCTTACATGAAATAAAGCAAATGATGCAAATGTTGTAGGTAGTTGATTAATATGAGACCTATGGGTTGACTTAAAGTGATAAAAAAAATAGGCAAAACATGAGAATTATTTTTAAGTTGGAACTTCTTATAGGAAATGCATATTCTAGTGGGAGCTCCTCAGTAGAGAAGAATATATAGATGCTGAAGATTAAGGGTGGCATACATATTGGAGCAAAAGCCCTGAAGGAAGATGTAAATGGATCAAGAACACAAGTGGAGGAGCTGTCCACAGCCTAGTCGCCCATCATAGCAGAAGGAAGAAAGATGTGGGTACAGATGTAGAGAGTTATTAGATCTGGACATGAAAAGATGATTGGGTTCTCATCCAGTTGCTTCTGTTTTCTTGGGGAAATAAGATGCAAGATAATCGACAGAGTGGGAATGGAGAAGGTGGCAGTGGAGGTTTATGAAGAGAAGAACTGAGATAGAGATCTCAGAAGGTGGGATACTGAATTGGGCAGGGAAATTCACCCTGGTCTGCTTACTATCTAATAAAGAGCGGTGGGGCCAATGGATTGGAGGGAAGTGAAGGAAAGAATTTGAACAAGAACTCGGCAAGTGAGACTGGAGGTAGCGCAATCAAGGTGGCTGAGCGAGATGGACTAGATGGGTAGAGAAGCAGTGGATTAAATGTCTGAGTGGGAATGGTGACTTGAAAGGCTTGGAGCTCTGCTCAACACTGAAGAAAGAAATATATATTTTATATGGGGATATGTACTAGTGGTCACTTAGTGGAAGGTGACTATCAACCTGAATTATGAATTGCCTATTCTGGGGGTGAGCATGTGGGAGACGAACAGTGGTTTTACCAGTACACATGGAACTTTAGGACTTCTCTTAAATCCTGCTGTGGGGTTAGGGTTCTATATTCAAACTTATATAGCTACAGCTCCTGATCTTTCAGTGCTTATAGTCTAAATCATAGTTCACATCACAATATTTATTTAACTTAGAAATAAACATTTTAAAAATAGTAACTCTCACAAATATTTTGTATGCATTAATTTGTGCCAAGCTAGAGGAGGATGATTTTCATATCTACTGGGCTGCTTCCTCCTTAGCTCTTGTATTTTTTTCTTAATGATCCACTCCAAATGGGCATTTTGAGACTCAGCATTCATTGAGGTAATTCAGTTGCATATGATTTAAAGTGGATATTAGTTTAGGAAAAATACAAGTTCTTTTCTGTTGCCTGTCAGTAGTCCATGTCAGATTTCTTCAACTAAAAGTTTATGCAAGTGGATTATTCTGGCTTCTAGTAGAAATATGTCGAGAAATATGACCACCTACTTCATTATAATCACAATCACATAAGAATTGGATAGCAAAATCATCTCTGCTTATTTGTCACAAATATTCAGTCTAGAAACAGACCACTATTTTTCCCTGCCCTCTAATATTCTATAAAGATATAGAAATAGAATATTTCAATTTTGCTTTATATTTCTTTATGTATCTTGGCATTCAGTGTTCAGGGTGGGGTAATCTCTCGTTATTAAACAATGAAGTCATATTTCCCCTGTAGCTAAGGTACTAGGAAACTCAAGCTAATTCAGATGTCAACATGTAATAATTTATCATGAGCTACTCCTTTGTTTTCGTGTGTAACCATTTTTAGCCAGTGTTGGCTCTTGCTTATTCTTTTGGCCTTAGTTCATTGGGTCACTTGTACTGATCCTATTTATTATAAGCTTCTTGTGGTCCTCTTGGATGTAGTCAGGGAAAAAATGCTCAGCATTTAATTTTATTTTCACATTAGTTACAATTTCTTACTATACTAACTCTACTTCATCTCTTGACTTACCTAGAAAATGGCAACCTTGAAAAGATCCCCTTACTTTCCTACACTCAATTCTCCTAACTGAGCTCTTACCCATTCAAATCTAAATTCTCCTCCCCTTTGTCAGGTCCTTGAATGCACTGAACTTACCTTGGACCTTTCTTTTGTTTTCAGCATTCTCTCCACTTCCTCCTCCTCAATTTAATTACTACTCTTCCTTCAAATATCCTTTTTAGAGATCAGTTATTGACCCGTTGGCCAAATGCTTCCCTGTGCTCCCTGTGTTCTTATTCTCCAAATTCTCCAAATCTGATTAAATGCTCCCTTCTATGTTCCCAAAGTCCTCCCCATCACAGTCTCCACAAAGCTGTATTTTAATTACTTGTGTATATAACAGTATTCCTCATTATGTCAGCAGTTCCATGAGACTAAAGACTCTACATTTTGCTTATAGCTACATCCTCCAAAACTGTATATGCTCAATGAACATCCTTGAATGCATGTATATATATTTCTTCTGACTCAGTATATTAGAAATATTTTAACTTAGATCTTGAAATATATACTTTTTATATTTTTATTTGAATATGAATCTCAGTAATTAAAAATTCCATCCAAAATAACATGGATGGTTATGAAATTATTCATTGAATATTTTCTTTTTCTTTATTGTGGAGATAATTTCCTACCTTTCTGTTATGTTTTAATTGCATGGATTTGAAGGCCAGCAATATATGGGAAATTTTATTGGTCAGATTACTATGCTGGATTTATTCAATTTTGTTTTACTTAACTGTGATATAAAGAGTTTCAATTAGCACACGGGCAGCAATAAAATCCTTTGTCAATACATTATAGCAATATTCTAAGCATGAATAAGCTTTAGTAGGGACACAAATCATTAGTAATGAAGTGGTCCTTTGACAGATTAGAAAAATCTAACTAAGCAGAATGACCTAACATGCATTTTGCTTATCAAGTGAAGATTGAAGATGAGTTCCACCACTAGGCAGGCTACAGATGATAGAAGTCAGTAGTTGCCCTAAACTTATCTGAATATAAAAATCTGAATTCTATGGTGACGTTATTCTTCTTTCCTAGCTTATGAATTAACACATCAACATTTTCACTTTTAAAAAGTGACAAACTGACAAAATTATAGAAAAACAAAATATGTACTTTTAGTTTGATGCTTTTGTTTATTAGATAAAATAAGAAAACTAAAAACTTGGTTGATGAAGCAATTCATCCAAGGTGCTATAGCTTGTAAATAACACAAATGTACGTAGTGTACCACTGTTCTGACCTACAGTGATTTCTGTCTATGTACAAGTCCCTGTCTGGATTACTGGCTCCAGAGTGTATCTTTCAGACTACTGAGTGGAAGTTTATAAAATTATTCCCCCTCTGCTTGCTTGCTTTCATCCTTTCCTGCAGAAATATCTGTACATGGACCGCTATTCTTGATATATGTCTGCTGAGTCCATGTAGGCATCAAAAATACACCATACTAGCTGCATTGAAACAGAATTGATCCTTAAATAAAATCTTCATAACATGAGCACTGTTTCCTTGCAGAGAGACAAGAATTATTGCATGCTAATCTCATTGTAGAATATAAAATGCTTGTAATTAAATTTTTCTGAGTCAATAAAAACCTTGGATTACGTATTGCCAAGGAGACAGGGTTGTTTGCTTCACTATTATAGACACAGCGGGATTTAAACAAATGGAGAGACACAAAGAAGTTACAGAGTAGTAGAGGTTCTGACATAGCAGCTATCATGACCAGACAATTCATTCAGTATTATTTTACTTTAAAATTGATATTGAAGTACTTGAAAATAGTTTATTAAGTTGAGCACTGTGAAATGCTACAAGTTTATTCAAAAGTTAATTTGCTCAGCAATTCCTATAATTTAAAAATAAAGATGAATTTTAATAAAGTCCATATGAAAATAAGAAATCTGGATTATTTTGAATTAATGAGACTTTTACTGTAATATGAGCTTAAAGTCCTTGTCTTCCATTGTTGTATTTACTTAATTCTTTCTTAATTTTCCACTTACATAAAGAAGCAAATTTATGCTATAATTTTTCTACCTGTGTAAATAGCAGATTTGTGCTAGAGATTTCCTCTATGAACTCCAGAGGGATGAAATATAAATGAGGACTCACTCATTTCTGATTTGGTTAATCTCATTAACAGTGAATTGTTCAAAGGAGTCAGGGACATAACTATGGGGAATTTGAGGTTAATATGGGGATAGTCAGTTTGAATTTTGCTGTCTGTGTCCTAGTCCTCCAAAAGTGTTTTTCAAATTAATTATAATTATTATATGAGATTTGAGAATGTCTGTCTAAATTAAGAAAATTATAGATATACTTCCTTGAATTACACAAATGATAATATAAGATTGAGGTTAGAATATAATCTAAACAGTGGCACCATCAAAGTTCTAAACATAGCTAGTCGCCAAGCCTGCAATTTCCACTAAATCATCACATCGCCTTCACATTTTTGTGGATGTGAAATGAGTACAATGATGCTATTGTTAGAGATTAAATGAGATAAAGTAGGTAAAACAGTTAATATGGTGACTGGCACACAGCACCAAATAAACCTAGCTATTAATATAGTTTGTGTGTGTGTGTGTGTTTTAAGATTTTATTTATTTATTTGACAGACAGAGATCATAAGTAGGCAGAGAGGCAGGCAGAGAGAGAGGAAGAAGCAGGCTCTCCGCAGAGCAGAGAGCCCGATGCGGAGCTCGATCCCAGGACCCTGGGATCATGACCTGAGCTCAAGGCAGAGGCTTTAACCCACTGAGCCACCCAAGTGCCCCAACATAGTTTTTTACTGTTACTTAATACTTGCGTATACTGGCTGAGACAATATTGCCCTTAGAAAATGAATTAAGGGGGGCGCCTGGGTGGCTCAGTGGGTTAAGCCTCTGCCTTCGGCTCAGGTCATGATCTCGGGGTCCTGGGATCAAGCCCCGCATCGGGCTCTCTGCTCAGCAGGGAGCCTGCCTCCCCCTCTCTCTCTGCCTGCCTCTCTGCCTACTTGTGATTTCTGTCTCTTAAATAAATAAATAAAATTTAAAAAAAAATAGCAAAAAAAAAAAGAAAGAAAATGAATTAAGGTATAAAAATGTATCAAATAAAGCTCTAAAATTTAAAGACTCTAGCTTTGAATGATGATAGATATTTTTAATCCACTCTCATCCCCCTGAGCCTCATTAAATACAACAAAATAAGAATACAATGAAAAGAATCAAACTCTGTATTCAAAGAGAAAGAAGAGAAATTATCAAAATCGAAACCACTGATCATGAAGAATATTTACCCAACAGGGGAACTGAGGTAAAACAAGAAGCTGACACAGAGTTCCACAAAACTAGAAAGGCTATAGATGCATCTGAAAGAAATGTTCAGCCTTGGGGCACCTGGGTGACTCAGTTGTTAAGCATCTGCCTTTGGCTCAGGTCATGATCCCAGGGTCCTGGGATGGAGCCCCACATCAGGTTCCCTGCTCTGTGAGAAGCCTGCCTCTCCCTCTCCTACTCTCCCTGCTGGTGTTCCCTGTTCTCTATATCTCTCTATCTGTCAAATAAATAAATAAAATCTTTTTTAAAAAATGTAAAAAAAAAAATTTTAAAAAGAAATGTTCAGCCTTGAACTGCTCTTATAATGAACTTTGATGATAGTGATAAGATGGAGAAGGATGGGCAGGACATTCCATGACTGGGAAGTGCCCCTCCACCTCCCCCATTGAATCCTGTGATATAGCAGATGAGGTGGAGCTTAAAGGAGGGGTGGTTGGGGGTGGGGTTGGGGGGAGAGCATAATCACCAGCAATACTTTTAGTTACTACCATAGAGTCTACAAACTGAAGAGATGTGGGAGAATGGAACAGGGAGAACAGGGAGGGAGCACGGTATGGTGATCCTGAGATTCAAAAAGTTGTGCTGTCATTAAATGATGGCTTCTTGCTGAGGGAGTATATGAGACTAAAACATCAGCGGGTTCTGGTGAGAACTGTCTTCTGGGTCGCAGATGGCTGGCTCCTCATTGTATCTTCACATGACAGAAAGAAGGTGAGAGAGAGCTCTCAGGGGTTTTACAGAAACACTATAACCCATTCATGTGGGCTCCACCTTCACCACCTAATCACCTCCCAAAGATCTCACCTTCTTATACCAGTAAGTTTTGGGGTAGGATTTCAATCAACGTAAGAACTGGGCGTAAGGGGACATACATCTTCAGTCATTGCACAAAATAATCAGGAGGAAGGAAATAATAAAGATTAAAGAGGAAATCAAGGAACAAGAAAATGGAACAACAGAAAAAGTCCATTGAAACTGAGAAACTAGTTCTTTGAGAATATGTAAACTTAAAATTTAAGCCAAACTTGTCAAGAAAGAAAGAGAGGGAGGGTGGATGGGAGGAAGAAAGAAAAAGAGAAAGAGAGAAGGAAGGAAAGATGGAAGAAAGGACAATATGAGGAATGATAGAAGTGGCATCACTAGAGATTCCACAAATATTAACAGTATAATAGGAAAATATTATTAACACTTTCAAGCAAAAAACTTTGATATCTTAGATGAAATGCACAAATTTATTGAAAGACGCTGACTACCAAAGCTCACTCAAGAAGAAACAGATAAGCTATGAAAGGAATAGAATTGTTAGTGAAAAACATTCTCACAAATAGAAAGCCAAGCTCAAATGGCTTCTTTACTGAATCCTATCCAATATTTAAGGAAGAGATAGCACAAATTCTATCAAACATGTACAGAATATTGAAGAGGAAGAAGTGCTTTCTAGATCAGTTTCTGAGGCAAACATCACCCTTATTTAAAAAAAAAAAAAAAAAACCAACAACAAACAGACACTACAAGAATAGAATACTATCAAGCTGCTTCACTCATGAATATAGACATAAAACTTCTAAACAAAATTTAAGCAAATTATTATATATATATAAAGACTAATGCATCATAATCGAATAAGGTGTATCCTAGAAATTCAAGGTTGTTTTCACATTTAAAAATCAATATAATAAATGACAATTTATTTAATTTGTTAATACAGTTTAAAAATTAAATTTAATTTAATTTGTTAAATTAAACAAATTAAAAAGAAAAGTTATATGATTATTTCAAAGACACAGAAAAAGAATTTGACAAAATCCAACATCCATATTTAATGACTAATCATAATATACTAAGAATCAGTAAGAACATGGACAATTTGATAAAGACCATATGCGAAAAAAAGACAGTTAACATCTACTTAATGGGTGAAAGATGAAATGTTTCCCCTTAAGATCAGAACAAGTTAAAGGTATCCATTCTCACCATTTGTATTTATTGTTCTGCTGGAGATACGAACTGGTTCAATAAAACAAGAAAAACACATGGAAGACGTGCTTGGCAAGGATATTTTTGGTAAGGAAATGCAGCAATTGGACCTCACACACCCTGCTGGTGGGAACGTAAAGTGAAACAATCTTTTTCGAAAACAGGTTGACCATTTCTGAAAAAGTTCCTGGTTAAACCTGTCATGTGAGCAAACCATTCCACTTCTAGATATTTGCCTAAGAGGAATGAAACTCTATGTATACAAAGACACATACTGAGAGTAGTTCTGTTTGTAACAGCCAACCACTAGAAAACTACCTAATTGCGTTGAGAGGCAGATGGATTAAACTGTGTACTTTTATGCAAGGAAGTATCACACAACAATAAAAGGAAATAAAATACTTACATATGCAACAATGTGTGTGAATCTGAAAATAATTAAGCTAAGTGAAAGGACACAAAAAGAATACATGGTATATGATTCTATATATATAAAACAATAAAATGCAACTTTACCTCTAGTGACAGAAGATCAGCAGTTGCCCAGGAATAGAGAAGGAGAGGGAAGTTAGAATGGCCATGGTTGTAATAAGGCATAAACCTTTGGTGATGATAAAAATGTTCTTTATGTTGATTATGATATGCTTTCCAGGGTTATACATATGTAGAAAAATATCAAGTTTTATACTTTATATATGTACAGTTTAATGTATATCAATTATATTCCAGTGAAGTAACTTTTAAAAACTACTATTCTGAAAAATATTTATGTTAATTGGAGGTTTCTCTTAGTTCGATCTGAGTGTTCATCTTAAGGTACTAGAACCCTGTGTAAAATGCCAGAAAGAGTAGAGAGAACTGGAAAATGCAAACTTAAGTTGTGGTGGTAATTAAATTTTAACTTGAGAACTGGAAAACAACAGACGGTA
Organism: Martes martes; assembly: GCF_963455335.1. NCBI lineage: Eukaryota > Metazoa > Chordata > Mammalia > Carnivora > Mustelidae > Martes > Martes martes. The sequence continues at coordinate 45,032,293 of NC_137899.1, forward strand.
AATAGTCTATGCTCACATATGAAAATTGTTTATGAATACCATGGTGGAGATTTAGAAAAGCACTATGGCTCTCCTAAGAGTTTTGTGTTTCTGCCAAAGGCCCTTATGGCTCTAGAGGAGATTTGGGGAAAATAAATCTAGTGAGGGGAATAAATGAAATGGTGTCCCATTCTTCTCAGCTGCTTGATTCTTACCATCCATTTTCATTGAATCATTGGAAACTGCTGCACAGTGTGCAGAGATGAATCACATTCATCTGATAAGAATCCAAAGCAGAAAATGATAAAGGAATGAAAAGGATATACATATAGGGCTTAAATTTTTTTCCCCTGAGGAAATTCTTTGTTAAAAACAAGAGAGAGAGAGAGAGAGCTGGTAGGGTATCCTCACCCCTGTATTTTCGGGGCAATCTCCATCACTCTGCAATTCGATGCTAAAAGATCCTTTTAGACTCATAATTTGAACCAAGTAGTTTTTGTTTTCCATTTTTATTTGTGCTCATAGAAACTGTCACATTAAAAAAAGAATACCTAGCAATGGTGAACAAGGGCTTTTGTAAATCTTCTATGATTTGTATTTGTAGAAACAGTTGAACTGACTGTTTCTTCTGTCTCAAAACATCCTAACACTGTTTCAGGTTTTGGAGAAAAAGATACATAATAAAAGGTTAAAAACCTGGAATTAGAGGGCAGGAGGGTACCTCAAGAAGTCTTCAACTGTATGATCAGTTGTCATCTGTCTTTACCAAAGACAGAAGAATAGAAAATAGGCCCAAGTGAAACTACACAATGAAGAAAATATAATACATACAAGGATAACTTCCTGGTTCTCGGGATTATTACCTTATGAAATGTATTCCTGAGGCACGTATTGGTAGGATAAAATCTTCCTTGTCTGAGTTATTTTTGGTGCAATCTATTCTGAAAATTTGTGAGAATGATTCCTCTTCCCTTGGCTGTATGAAAGCCAATCAAAATATGGGGGGGATCCATTTATGAAATAGATTATGTGACATTTTTATGTTTTTATCTAAGGGCAAGATTACATAGATGAGGTTAAGAACAAGAGTTCCAAGATATGTCTATATGTATTTTTTTTATTGACTCACTCTAGAATGTAATGAACCTTTTAACTTTATACATTCAAAATTGTGTTACTTCAAGAAAGTTCTCTTATGTTTTATCTTTGATAAGTTTGTATTTTATTCAATTGTGTCCTTTCCTTAGTAATACAAATGGACCACATTTTTATTCTCTTTTTTATTCTTTTTTAAAGATGTTATTTGACAGAGAGAGAGAACTCCAGCAGGTGGGCAGCAAAGGGAGAAGGAGAATCAGGCTCCCTGCTGAGCAGGGAGTCCAGTGCAGGGCTTTATTGCAGGACCCTGGGATTATGACCTGAGCTGAAGGTAGACACCACCCAGGACCCCAAATTGCATTTATTTTTTATGCCTCTTAAGTCTGCCTTTCTCTAAAACTGTTTCCTTGCCTTTCTTGATTTATTCTTAAGAGAACAGGCCAAATGTTTTCGAAAACGTTCCTCTGTTTTTGTCTGATTATTTTGTCAGGATTAGATTCAGGTCAAGCGTTTTTGGCAGGAATACTACAAAAGTGTCGTTGTATCTTTAGAGCATCAGATCACCCTCATTTTGTTCCATTATTGTTCATTAAAACGTTGATCACTTGATTAGCGTGATGTCTACCAAATGCGACACTGTAAAAGCACTTTTTGCCTTTTTACTTAACATTTAACCTATTGTTGGGTCCCCCAAAACAGGGTACCCCAAAAATGGGTCTGTGATTAAAGGAGCAAGACTGATACAAAGCGAAGGTCAAGCAAAGCTTTATTTCGCACCAAGCATCAGGAATCAAACCGACCGTCAAACAGACCGGTCAGGGCTGCCCCTACAGAGAGGATGACCCCTCCCTGCTTTCCAGACTAACTTTTATAGAGCAAAGCCCATGTGGTTGGGCCTGGCCACACACAGGTGGCCAATGAGATTGTAACACACACAGGAAACTCCACAGTGATACTAGGCGACCAATTGAATTACGATTTACCCTAGTAGACATTTGAACCAACCTATCACCTCGTTCAGAGTTGGTGCCCAAAAGGTGCCCAAAGGGTGGGGCCTATACTCCTTGGTAACTAGGAGACAGTATGCAACCCCTACTGACTGAATACCTCCACTTGGCCTGACCCATCCTTGTATTTGGACTTTGTTACCTGGGACTGGTTTCCCAGACTTGCTTTTAAATAAGTTCCCTTGGGGTGGGGGGGGCAAGGTCAATTTAAGTTTTACAACAAAATGGCAGTTCAACCAGGGTGGGGCCGCTCTGGCTGAATAGGCCCTTACACTATAAGGAAGTACTTTGAGGTTATCTAACTATCCTTTTAACCGAGTAGTTTTAATATCCATTGTCTGAACCAATTAATTACTATAGAGATAGTTATCTTTAAATTTTTTAAAAGATTTATTTATTTATTTGGGGAGGGAGGGGCAGAGGGAGAGAAAGAGAAAAATCTCAAGCAGACTCCCTGTTGAGCGTGGAGCTCCATCCTTAGGCTGGATCTCATGACCATGAGATCATGACCTGAGCCAAAACCAAGATGTTTAACAAATGGAACCACCCAGTGCCCCTTAAAAAAAAAAAAAAAAAAAAAAAAAGATTTACTTATTTATTAGAGGGAGTTATATTTTAATTTTTTAATTTAATCTCTTATGTGCTTTCACCTTGCCATGACCTTCTGAAAGGAAGACTGAAATCTTGGGTCTTTTACAAAATCTCTTTTACCTTCCTTTTGATTTCTCCACCTCTCAGATGTGGCCTCAATATGTCCCCTGCTGCTTTCTCTCCAGGGGTGATGTTTATCTGCATTCCCCTACTGCTCAGTAATGGCTGCATTCATCTCTTCACTCAGTTTCTGCTTGATATTTTGTTCTGGCATGGGTTCCAGAGCTGGCTGTATGGATTTGAGCTCTGCCTTTCCCCCTTGCATGTGAACTAAGTCTTGCGCTATTTTGTTTCCTAGTAATCTTGTACATCTGAGGCATGGATGGTTTTCTTTTTTATTGAAAGGAGGATCTGTGGACATAATTCCATTTTAGGTAACTGCCATTTTCCTACTAGAATTAGAAAATTTCTTTTGTTTACAATGTAAAATAACCAAGAATAACAAAAACATCTTAAGTGAGGTGTCCTAGCTAAAGGACATGGAACATTTCCTGAGGGTGTGAATGAATTTGAAAATATTTTTCTACGGAAAATGGGGAATGGTGGGAGGAGTCACACAGAGACAGATACAAATTAGGAACAAATACAGAAAATATGAATGAATGTGAAAGATAAAGTAACATGGGGTGCCTGGGTGGCTCAGTGGGTTAAAGCCTCTGCCTTCAGCTCAGGTCATGATCTCAGGGTCCTGGGATTGAGCCCTGCATTGGGCTCTCTGCTTGGCAGAAAGCCTGCTTCCTCCTCTCTCTCTCTGCCTGCCTCTCTGCCTACTTGTGATCTCTGTCTGTCAAATAAATAAATAAAATCTTAAAAAAAAAAAAAGATAAAGTAACAGAAAAACAGAGAAACGGAGAAGCAGACATAGTGTTTAAGAGATGAACAAAAGATCAAAGGGAAATAAAAGGAACGTATGGAAGATATATATTATTTTTATTTTACTTCCTGTTTAGAGCAGAATTTGCTGAATACCTGACAATTTTACCAACTTAATTTGGCAAAAATATTACCACAAACAACAGTGGCTATTTCTATAAGTCACAGATGAATTTTTTTTTGCCATCTTAACACTAGAGATCTTTATTTGATAAATTGTACAAAGATCCAGAATTTAAAATTGTTGATGAATGTGAGTATATAAAGGAAAAAAATATTATGTCAAGTAATTTACATTAACACTCTGCCAGAAATTTAGAATGGACAGAAAAAAAAAAAAAAAGAACAAAAAAAACCAAAAAACCACAAATCCTTACTTTGATTTCAAGGTGTTTCTCAATTGCTATATAAAACTAAAAATGTTGTTTATAGCCAATATATAGAGTTTTAGGGGCTTCTCAAGAGGGGCATTTAGGCTCCTCTGATCTTTACTCACCCTTACACTCACATACTTAAGGAATTTTTCTGTATATATTAAACTTAATGTTTTATCCAATGCATAGAATCCAACTTGTTTAAATGGTTCAATGACATAAAAATATTAAGAGTGTGGGAGTTGATGCTTTTCTCTTAAAATCTTCTGCAATAAATGAACTGTGACAATCAAGTTTCCAAATTCTGTTAAGCATAAAATGTAAAGCCTGACTATTTTAACCTAGGCAATAAGTTTAGGCTATTTTTATTTTACAATGGTGAGATAGTATCAAAATGGCCCAGTATAACAGTTCACTTAATTTGCCATGTGAAAAATACATTTAATATCTCTGATGAAAAGCAGCTCTATTAAACTGAATGGCCTTTTTCCTATTTTAAAATGTCTTAGGATCTTACATGAACTTCTAAAAATATCCCTATGCTACTGAATTGCTAGTGCATTAAGTGAACATTTCATTTACCATTCCATAGATAAATATACACATAAACTATGTTTTATTTAAGACACTTAGCTGGAGTGTGAAACATGGCTAAATGAGAAATATTTAATGACCCAATTTCAAAAGGTCAGCTTTCTATTTTAATTCCTTAGAATACATAAATTCTTGACATTGCCAGTATTTAATGAAAACTTTATTGAATACTGTGAATAAATTAATGAATGATCTTGTTACTACAGCACATTAAAACATCAATTGTCTCTCAGGCAAACCCTGAAATTAGAGTCGATATTACATTAGACAGTGCTATAGCTCTGGCTCTCAAAGAAATTTTAATCGCTATTTGAATAATTCCTTGCCCCATCTCTCTGTTTTTAGTCTCCCCTGAGTTCAAAACATTCTGCATGTTTTGGCAAGTTAAGTAATTAATCAGATCGCTTTGGTCATTTACAAATGAAAGCTTTGTACTTGCTCTAGACTACCTTCCTTATGATAAGCTTTATTGAGATACCCAGTCATAGAGCTGTCCCCTCTTTCTGATAGCCCTGATCTAGAGTAAACTGTTACTTCCATAAGCCCTCAAAATTGCCTAACCAAAGCCCAATCCTATTATAGGCTTTTTCTAACCCCTCTTACTGAGATGACCACGGGTCCCCATGGTTTGTGTCACCCCACCCCCATTGCAACAACACACCTAACTTGTCCACTGCAGGTGTTTCCTTGGCATTCTTTGGCTGGAGGGCATTGATGCTCCTTCAGTGACTGTCTTCTGTCTGAGTTCATGTAGTCCTTTGAGGATGGCTTGCAAGATCCTTCATGAATGAGTCTCTTCCTGTTGGACAAGCTCATTTGCTGCTTCTTTCTTCCATCATCTACTCTCCCCATCACCTTTTCTATTCCCCAAATGGCCATGCTCAATATTGATTAAAAAAACTAAGTAACAAGAAAGACTAAAGATTTTGGAAGACAAAGAGATGTTAAAAAGATACATATAGGAATCCAGATTCACCATGCAGTCTTGTTTGAAAAAGGAGAAGGAGATTGGGACTGAATGCATCATGGCCTTGGTATTATTTTTTCATAATGGAATCTGAGGAGAGTCAAGTCAGAGAATCTTACAGTGTTTGTCTGTTCCTTACATACATCTCTCATGAACTAAAGCTTTGTGTGAAATGATATTATCCCATCAGTTAGCCACCGAATATGAAGGCTGTACTCTAAACCAATAAAATGAGAGGCTCTGAGGGTCGATCCCAAGCATCATCATTATTTTTAGAGCTCCCCAGGTAATCTCAATGGATAGCCAGCATCCAGTACCACTACTGTAAAGAGAAGCAAGAGAATAAGAATATTCAGTTTAGTGGTTGCTTCTGGGAGAGAGAGAGAGAGAGAGAGAGAGATTGGTACATCCAAACAAGGACAGTCAGAAGCATTTAAGTACCTTGGCAATGTTCCAGTGCAAAGGTAGGCAATGGTATGTTAGGTTTTATTAATCTTACTATTTTAATTGTCATGATTGTGGTTTATATATATTCTATTTTTCAATGAGATGGTGACTTAAAAAATAATTGATCAAATCTGAGGAATACAGATGTGCATTTTATTTTCAGTAATCTACTTGAGAGCAGTTGTCTCAGCCATACATACAATCACTTAATGTCACTAGCCCAATATATGCCCTGGATATAAACAGCAAAATTCTAAAAAAATAAAACAAAACAAAAAACTCCTCAGTATAACTGAGTTTTATAAATGAGTTTTCTTTTTAAGATAATCTGTTAGATAGAGATAAATAAATTCCCATAATGAATATGATGGTCTTAAAAAAAAAAAAAAGTTTTATGCAATAGACAGCATCTTGTCTTTTCTTGAAATGAAAGGAAATTTAGCATTTCAGGAATTTAGAAATTCTACTGTTTCTGAGTGGCTTTGATTACACCAGGTAAAGATTCATTCCTCAAGCTACTGGAAACCCTGCTAAGGAATAATTGGGATTTCATTCTTTACCCACAGGATGCCAATATAAACAAACACAGGGAACATGAATTCCCTGGCTCTTCTACCGCCTGGCAAAGTGCTGTTAAAAATTTGCAGCCGAACCTTATGTTTCCCCCGTCATGATCAGGGGAACACTGAGTCCTTTTTATATTTCGCAGAAAGTACTTCAAATTAAAAAAAAGACAGGTTATGTGAGGGAAATTTTTGAGGGATTTGCTGATTATGTCCAAACATTTTGAGTAATTGAGATAAATCTAGTGACCCTGAAGTGATTAGTCTTATTTTGACAGTGATGGCTGGGAAAATTACTCCTAACGTAGAAGTTACCACTTACTTATTTAAAATGCCATATTATTCCAATAAAGTAAAGTATTTAAAAGATTATATGTAATTGCCACAAGGATGCTGTTGCTGTTGTTATGTTATGCTGTTCTGATTTTTAATGGGAAAATAATAAAGAAAGGCAGTAGTAACAAGGACACGAAAGAGAGCAGAATGCTATGATTGTCACTCCAGGGTTGGTTGAACTGATGGATCTGGCTTGATTTGAGCATGAGAATTGGAGCTTAATATCAAGATAAGATTCCAAGAGAGAGGGACACTTGGGTGGCTCAGTCAGTTGGGCATCTGCCTTCAGCTAGGGTCATGATCCCAGCGTCCTGGGATCAGGTCAACACATCGGGTTCCTTGCTCCGAGGGGAGCCTCCTTCTCCCTCGCCCTCTGCCTGCTGCTCCTTAATGCGTACCCGCTCTCTCTCTGACAAATAAATAAATAAATCTTAAAAAAAAAGAAAAAAGATTCCAAGAGAGAAATTCTGTTCTACATTCAAGGGCTTGCAGCTGCCTGTGTCCCGGCAAAAACATACAGACAGCCTCTCAGTAGTAAATAGAAATAAAAAAGAAGTCTGAGGTGAATATACTTAATGTTATCTGAATCTTAGTCTAAGGAGACATCACTAGGCAGTCTAGGGTTCTTCACACTGCACTTCCATCTGGTTTATGGTGTATGTTTATAAATAAAGTTTTATTGCAACACAGCCATGACCATTTGTTTATGTAATATCTATGTCAGCTTTCACGCTCCAAGTGTGAGCAGAATTAAGTAGTTGCAACAGAGAACTTTATGCCCTGTAAGCCTAGAATAATTACTATCTAACCCTTTATAGGAAACATTTACCAATCTCTAAAGTAGTAGATGAGCGCAAAGATTGGATTTGAATTCTGGCAGCATTTCTTGTAACTGTTTAACTTTGAACAAGCTGCTTATTTCTCCCTGCCTTAGCTTCCTCTTCTTGATTACTCTAAGGCATATGGCGTAGTGCCTGGTACATAGTAAACGCTATATAAGTATTTGATCTTATTACAATTTTTGAAATTTGGATAACATGATCTATAATAGCCTGAAAAATTTACCAAGTTTATTTTAAGAATGAAAGATACGAAGTGTCACTTGTTAATGCAATTTATTTATTTATTTTATTAACCACCATTGTTTTTATAGATTTTCTGGAAATGTGTTTTAAAACAAAACAAAAAACAGCAGTTTTACATTCTAATACAGACCACCTACGTATGGGTTCAGCAAATCTAATTTACCAGGAAGACAGGTTTTTTAGAACACATTTTATTAATCTTGTCCTTCTCTTACAGATACCTTCTCATGCTTTTCAGCTAATGAGATTCTTCCCTCGCCCACAAAGGTCCCACTGAATCTTTCTTAGTATTTTCCTGTGTTATATTTTTGCTTTATTTGTTTAAAAAAAAAAAAGAGTATCAATGTACCAAGGATTATTATGGTGTTTATTCCTTAGGCTTTTTTTCTTTTTCACCTTGTCCCTCTCTAGATAGAGAAGAAATATATTCTGTTATGAACTTTACTGTTTAGATAGGTCCACATTTATATGATGGACTGATTCAGCCAGTGGAAGTTAATGGCGCAGGACTGTCCACACACTCCTTTCCACTGGACCCGCTCTCTATGGCCCTCCTTGCTGATAAAAGAACACTTGGCAATGGCACAGTAAATGGCAAGATTTTAACACTGCCAAGAGGACTGTGTGAGTGCTTAATGAGCCATTTCACTTCGTTAATGTCTTACTCTTTGCTCTGTGGCATTAGGTCAGTGGGCAAGTTGGAACTATAAAGTCCAAGGCTGCCACACACATCTCTGGTAGCAGAGTGTGGGGTTTTGTCTCTGTGTCCTTAGTTTGGAAAGTATTTCCCATATCAGTTTTCAGGAGACAATGCACTATCCTATCAGGATGGTGAACATTGTCTTAATGTTAATGGTTTAGCTGACCCATTACTGGGATTTGGGCACTGAATTGCTTTCATTTTGTGACTTTACTTTGTACTCAAATTCCATTATTCCTCATATCCCCAGCTCCTTGTGAATAGCTTGTGGTTTTCATATGTCAACTGTGTAACAGTATTAGCAAAAAATGAGGTCCATTGTTTCTATCTTTTGGCCTACACTAGTAATAATTTGAACAGAAAGGGGTGCTTGGGTGGCTCAGTTGGTTAGGTGTCTGCCTTCGGCTCTGGTCATGTCAGGCTCCTTGTTCAGCAGGAGTCTGCTCTCTCTCCCCTGCCCCTCCACTCTGCTCTTGCTCTCTCTGGCTCACTCTCTCTCAAATAAATAAATACAATCTTTTTTTTTTTGCATATTTATAAATTTAATTTAATTTAATTTTATTTTTCAGTGTTCCAAAATTCATTGTTTATGCACCACACCCAGTGCTCCATGCAATACATGCCCTCCATAATACCCACCACCAGGCTCACCCACCCCCCCACCCCCCCACCCTCTAAAACCCTCAGTTTGTTTCTCAGAGTCCACAGTATTTCATGGCTCATCTCCCCCTCCAATTTTCCCCAACTCCCTTCTCTCCTTCTCCCAATGTCCTCTGTGTTAAACAAAATCTTAAAAAAAAAAAATAGTAATTTGAACATAAAATAATAAAAAGGGAAGATCCCAGATTTTCAAACCTGATGAAGTTGTAACAAAAATAAGGATCAAACCATATGATCCAATATCAGAATCTAATTATAGTGCTTGCAATTTTTCCATTGTCATCTAACATACACAAAAAAGCATCAGTCAAAAGTTCCTTCTTGTCTCTTAGCTCTTTCATTATCTTCACAAAGTATAATATATTTCATCCTGAGGCAGTATGGTATACTGATTAAGAACAATAGACTTCAGAGTCAGACTTCCTGGTTTGAAATATTTAGACTATTTAATAGCAGTATTAACCGAAGACTTGCTCTTAGTTTCTATGAACAAAAGTTCTGTAAAATAAAGACAACACTGGCATGTACTTCATAGAATGACATGAATATTAAGAGAGATGAAGCATACACACCTTGAACATAAGAAGTAATACCATAATTATCATTTAGAATATAAAGGGAGAGTTTGAACTAAAGCAAATCAACATATTATCCCTCTTTCAACCTACTTCTATTTCTCCTACACATGGTCAGTCCACGGTCAATAAATAGACGTCTAGCTGCTTGGATGAATGCTTCACTTGAGAGATCTTCTCATATTCTCCTTAAAAGTCAAACCCTTCACAAAATATTTCTTTAATACCTATCATCAATATCCAGATACTTCCTTCCCCAAATACATGAAATATTTGAGAGTAATTTCTCTAAAATTTTTTTTATTTGAGAGTAATTTCTCTAAAATTAAAAATAGGGGCACCTGAGTGGTTCAGTCGTTAAGCATCTGCCTTCTGCTCAGGTCATGATTCCAGGATCCTGGGATCAGAGTCCCCATCGGGCTCCCTGCTCAGTGGGAAACCTGCTTCTCCCTCACCCTCTGCCAGCTGCTCCCCCTGCTCCTATTCCCTTTCTCTTTCTCTCTGTCAAATAAATAAATAAATTACTTTTTAATTAAAAAAATAATAATAAAAGTAAAAATAGATGAGGGGTGCCTGGGTGACTCCATAGATTAAGGGTCCTACTCTTGATCAACTCAGGTCATGATATCAGAGTCATAAAACCCAGCCCAGAGAATGGATCCACACTGGGAGCGGAGTCTGCTTGGGCTTCTCTCTCACCTGCTTGCTTTGCCCCTTCCCTCTTCTCCCTACCCACCCATACACTCTCTCCCTCTCTCTCTCTCAATTAAAAAAAAGAAAAAAGGATTCTCAAGGGATGCCTGGGTGGCTCAATCAGTTAAGCTTCTGCCTCTGTCTCAGGTCATGATCCCAGGCTCCTGGGTCTAGTCCTGCACTGGGCTCCTTGCCCAGCAGTGAGCCTGCTTCTCCCTCTACCTGCTGCTCCCTGCTGCTCTCTCTCTCTCTCTGACAAATAAATATATAAAATCTTTTAAAAATTAAAAAAAATAATAATAAATAAATAAATATATATATAAATTTTAAAAAAGATTCTCTCTGTTCCTCCCCCCGAGTGTGTATACTCTCTCTCAAAACACACACACACACACACACACACACACACACTTTAAAAACAGATGAAAGTGGAGAGAAACATATTTAATTTGACCATCCAGGAACAGTTATCAGTATAAATTCATTACGGTTCTCTTTTGAATTTTCAGTAAGTTCTATCATTTTCTACATAAATCCTACTTCTTTCTTGGTCGTCATTTGTTTTGTTGCAACCGTGAATAGAAATCTTATGAGAATTTCAAGTATATAGGAAAGCTATTCATTCTTGCTTCTTTATTTGTTCTAGGAACATTATCCTTTTCTTATTAAAATTCTTTTTTGTTGTCTAGACGTGTAAACATTACCAGGCATAATGATTTTTTCCCATTTTATTTCTAATACATTTTTTCTTATTTCTATTTCATATGTAATAGATACTGCTATGAAAATATAGGGAAATGTTAAATAAAAATGAAGATTGCCTTTATCTACTTCAAGTCTATAATTGTGTCTGTTTCATATTTTAACATTATCCACAGTTATTGGATTAAGGCTTCTTTTGGTTATGTAAAAGACAAATTCTTTTACTGTGAACTGTCTTGGATTTTCATCAATAATGGTAGCTAAATTTAATGAAATCATTTTTAAGTTTTCTAAATAATATGTAATTATACACTAAATTGCATTTTCATCAATAATTCTATAGGAAAGTATTTTAATAAATTAGTAAGTGTTTGGTTTGGTTCTTGATATTTCAACTTGTACTGGATAATGACTACTAAATTTAATGTGTATATTTACTACTTTTATGAGATATTTTTTCCTTTCAGTTTATTGTATCATTATTTTTATTAATGCTACTTTACCTTTTCAACCAAAGTCTAATTCAGTTATTGAACTTTCCTGTAACAACATTGGCTTTATAGTATTTCTACAATTGTATTTTGTGACGTTTCTGGCGTAACATTAATTTTGTTACTTAGTAAAAGTTTATGATGGTTATGTGTACATTATAGATCTTATATGTTCTGAATATGAAATAACCCATGGGATTTTTTTGACCCTTTAATGCTTTTCATATAAATTGACATGGGGATTTGTTTTGTTTTTTGTTTGTTTGCTAGTATTTGCCTGGTAAACTTTTTCTACTATTTGTATTTAACATTAATTGTTAATTGGTGGGCAGCTTTTCTCACAGACAATGATTAAAGGAGTCAAGCTTCTTCAAATTTTTTTTGCTTTGCGGCCTTCATCACGTGGATGCCCAGTTTCCTGTGAACACTGATGTCTGGCTGGCAGAAGAGGAAAAAGAATAAGGTTTGCCCTTGAAAAGGTTTTATGCACCAGGCCTTACAGGGGCAAGTGACTTTTCCCCTTTCATTCTGTTGGCCAGAACACAGGATCTTGATGAAACCTAACTACAAGGATGGGGGGGAAGTATGCTGTCAGGAAGGCAAAATCAGTTTGATTAGTAGCCAGCCATCTTTACCAGTAACGTTTTTAAGTATCTCTTTGAGGCACTATGTTAAGAGGTTTTATGTATCTCTTCATCTTTATTCTTTCTTTTTTTCTTTATCCAGGAGAATACAGTTTGATTATATTCATTTTCACTTCTGACATACTTAGCCTTACTTATATCAGCTGGTTTTATGCCTTTGTTTTCTAAGCTTGTCTTTGTTTTGATTTTTTTTTTTTTGCTGATTTAAAAATACATTACAGTTGTTCCCATATGCTTCTTTTAAGTTTTAAACAACAACAAAACATATTAATGAATGGAAGAATATAGAAAACACAAATATAGTACTTAATACACCAAAAAATCTCCAGAGAAAGTCAAGTGTATTAATTCATTTAAGCCTCACAATAGCCTTATGATGTGGGTAATATAAAAAGTCCTATTTTAAGCATGAAGAAACTAAAAAAATACTAATTTCCCTATTAAATCACAAATTTATATGCACGTAAAATATAGTTTCAAAATGAATAAAACAAAATTGAAGGAATGCAAAAGAGAGACCAATACACTATTACTGTGGGAGATGATAAAATACCTCTTAATAAGTAATAGAAAAAGCAACACCACAAAAAAATCAGTTAATATATGTGAATAGGAGCAAAATCTTTAGCAAAATTGACCTAGCTAATATAAACACAACACTGTACTCAACAAATGTGGAATGCCCACTTTTCACAAGTGCATAAGAATGATTTACAAAAAGTAAGGGTGTGGTGAGAAGTCTGTCAGGATGATGACAGTGGAGGCTCCTAAATTTTCCTCTTTCCACAGATGCAGTGATTGTACAGCTATACACCGGTAATTCAGTGGAATATAATAAAGCAATGACAATAAAGCAATTTGTGCACAAGTGCAAGAAGAGATATATATACATGATTGTATAGTTATACAGCTAATTTCCTCAGAAAGAAATCCAGAAACTGGCTGAGAAATCCCTACACATTAGTAGAATGAGAAAATACCCACATTGAAATGGGTCAGAAGGACTGAGACACACTTGCCGTAAAGCTAACCTCAGGCACACTGCCTAACAACGGGGAGGGAAATTTTAACTCCTAGCGTCTCCTTGAGGAGCAGACATTTTGGACGGCACATCTTGTGTGGCAAATTAAGACACACCTGAGAAATGGAGCCCTAAAACACCTAGCTCTGAAAGCCAATGGTTCCTGAGACCTCCCAAGGCCAAGGCAAACAAAGAAATGGTGCTTGCTCTGACTATATCCCCCCCAGGGCTCAGCACAGGGAAAGCAGACAAAAAATGCCCATCTCCCAGGTTTTCCCTGGAATGGATTTAACCGGATTATAAAGTGAGGCCTGAGGGTCCAGCTTCTAATTTAGGGCACATCCAAAGCCTGGTTGTAATCCTCCCTCAGAGACTAGGGAAGCCAGTAGACATTACCCCTGCCTTCTCCCCCTTGCTCACTCCAACAGTAAAACCAGGTTACCGGTATCTCCGTAAAAGCAATTTGTACACATTTCTGGTGCTCCAACTTCTGCGGCTGCTAGCCAACACGGTTTGCATTCAAAATCACTTAGCTCTGGTAGGCAACAGGGTTTACATTCACAAGTTCCACAGGACTGTAACAAAGAAATAAGTAGTTTTTCAGTGGGCACAGGGGCACCCTCCTTTCCTATGGCTATTCACCAGAGTCCAGCACAGAGAGAGCAGGTAGAAATGCCCACCTCTGTTGGTCCCTGGAAGGGACTTTACAGTTTTCCTAGCTGGTGACTGAGGGTTAGTCTTCTAATCCATCTCCATCTAGGTACTAACTGTAATCCTCCTCTTTGGGACGCTGATGGATCTTGGCACACTCTCAACTCTTGGAAGCCACTGGAACAGAGAAGTCAGACTGGAAAATCACAAAGGTTTGAGAGATAATCAGGAGCAACTTACACTAGCATAGAAGATCATTTTCATTTCCCCAGCATAGACATTGATTGTTCTAAGAGGAAGAATTATACTGTTCATGAAGAAAAAGTTTCTCAAATTGGACTATATTCAAATCAATACATTTTGGTCAACTAAAGTTGTAACAAGGAATGGAAAAGCAACTCACAGAATAAGAGAAGATATATGACACATGGCTATATCCACAAGCTATTAAAAATATTGATTTTTAAAGAAAGGAAAAAGGAAATTAAGCAACAGATTTGAATTGGCATTAAGCTATAGTATTGTATAAACAAGTTGTCAATATACATATGATTACCTGTGTTCACTTTATCATTATCAGGGACATGAAGATGAAAAACGCGAGATAGCACTTACAGACCCACCAAAATAGCTAATGTAAAAAAAGACAAATATCTGTGAAGATACAGAGCAACAGCAGTGTAAACTTGTAAGTTTAGAAAACTGTTTGACTTTTAAGCTGAGCATATGCATTCCGTACCTAGCAATTCTATTACGTATGTATGTACCCAACAGAAATTTGTGCATAAGTGCAGGAAGAGACACATATACAAGAATGTTCCTGGCAGCATTATCTGTAATAGCCAGCAACTGGAAACAACCCGAGTATTTATCACGATTACAAGCCATCACTAAATGGTAATTCAGTGGAATATAAATGAAGCAATGAAAATGAACAAAGAACAGCTACGTAACATGGGTGATTATCATAAATACGGACTGAAGAACCCATACGGTAAGAATATATTTTAGGGTTCCCAGACCCAATTTCTAATGCATAGCACCCCCCCCACACACACACACACACCATGAAGCAATTCTTGGACAGCAGCAGGATGTCCAAGAATTCAACCAAATTCTGACACTATGTATCTGGAGAGAGTATCAATTTTACCTGCTAGGGGCACTTGGGTGGCTCAGTCAGCTAAGTGCCTGCCTTCAGCTCAGGTTGTAAGTGCAGGGTCCTGGGATTGAGCCCTGTATCAGGCTTCTCTGCTCAACAGGGAGTCTGTTCTCCCTCTCTTTCTGCCCCTCCCCCTGCTTGTGCATACACATACGCTCTCTCTCAAATAAATAAATTAAGTCCTTAAAAAAAAAAAAAAAAAAAAGGATTTCACCTGTTAAGGGTTCAGTCCTACAAGACTGCCCTCCAACCTTAACTTCAGAAACTAGTTGCAAACCCCAGGCTGTTACCTGTGCTTCTAACTGACTAGCTACAGATTAGAGGTTACAATGAACTGCTTCTCAGGTTCAATTAATTTACTAAAGCGGCTTTCAGAACTCAGAAAAACACTTATGTTTACTAGTCTATTAAAGGATCTGATAAAGGTTATGAAACAACAGCCAGATGAAGAGATACAAAGCAAAGCACTGGATAAGGGAGAGGAAAGTCTGTGCCACCTCCAGGAGCACCACCTTCCCAAATCCCAAGTGTTCAGCCACGTGGTAGTTCTCTGAACCTCTTCCTTTGAGTTTTCATGGAACCTTCATTGCATAGTCATGATTGACTAAGTCATTGTCCATTGGCTGATTCAACCTCTATCCCCTTCCCCCTCCCAGAGGGAAAGTTCCAACTCTCTGATCACAGAGTTGGTCCTCTGGGCAACCAGCCTCCACCCTTGGGTGGAGTTCAAAAATGACTCCATTAACATAACAAAAGACACCTTGATTATCCTTATTGCAAGAAATTCCAAGGACTTAGTTATATGTGAGCCAGGAACTGTGGAGGAGAACCAAATACATATTCTTATAAATCACAATATTGCAATAACATATTCTGTTATTCCATTTATATGAAGTTCAAGCATAGGCAAGAATGAAACAGTCATTATAAAGGCAGGTTAACTTTAAAAACTAATGTTTTACTTTAAGAGTAAAGAGGAAACAAGTGAGTTTGTGTTGTACCAATTTATTGAATATATTTGTTTGTGTTTGGCTGTATTATAGATCAATTGCAATCTGTATTATAGATTAATTTAAAAAATGTCTTGCTAATTTTTAGTGTCTCATTTTGGATTGCGAGAATGAAAGTGAGACCGAACAGTGTAAGAAATCTTCCATACACTGAGAAAGAGGGTATGATGGAAAACAATGATATATTTTCTTTTATCCTTATTCATATGTAGTTCTGCCAGAGGGTACGAACTATTAAGTAAGGAAAAAAGAAAGAATCTCAGAGAGATGATATGGAAATAATATCCCAAGGTTAAACCCAGTTGGCCATGTTAAAGCTGAGGTCACATGTGGGCTGGAAGTAAGTCTGATTAAAAAAAAAATGAGTTGTGTGCAGGGGGGTCTAAACTTACTGTCAAAAGTCTCAGCATCAGGGCACCTGAGTGGCTTAGTGGGTTAAGCCTCTGCCTTCAGCTCAGGTCATGATCTCGGGGTCCTGGGATAGAGCCCTGCATCAGGCTCCCTGCTCAGCAGGGAGCCTCCTTCCCCCCCACCCCCGCCTGCCTCTCTGCCTACTTGTGATCGCCATCTGTCAAATAAATAAACAAATAAATAAAATCTTTAAAAAAAAAAGGTCTCAGCACCAAGAAGTAAATAAAAAATATAAAGTCAGAAAAATAGAACTGATGAGGCAGATATGAAAGTTCAGAGTAGATAATAGGTAACATGTTGGAAATTGACATCCACCTGAATAAAAGTCATAAAAAATAAATTTGATTAAAAAGGTGTCAGAAAATTAAGTAGGTAACATAACAGCAGGTTCAAGACAACAAAGTCCTATGTAAGAGCAAGTTTCTAAATATAGGCAAAGTACAGAGTCAGGAGGAGCAAGTTACATATAAAAGGGAATATAAAGCAAAACAAAAATAAACTTCGAGTGAGTGAAGTTCTATCAAAGTCATTAAGCATCTTTCTAAAGGAATAGCTCACTTTCTAAATGTCACTTGGTGGATCATGACTAGAGGAATAAGCCTTGGGGAGTAATTTGTTGAGGAGAGGGGTATGGGGGTGTGTGGTATGTGTGCACCATCGTGAGCACTTGCGTGTGCTTGTGTACCTGCAAAAGGCACCAAGCCCCAAACAACCTGGGCTCCTGCCTCAGGTATGAGAGTGAGTAATTATTTTAAGTTGGCTTAATACATAAAAAGTTCCTACTTCATTCCTTCCTCCTTACCACTGCTTGGGAAAAAAGGGAGAGAGAGAGAGGAAGAATAAGAAACAAAAAAGAGGAAAAAAAAGCCTCAAACATGAATCTGAGAATAGTCTTTTCATAACATGAAGACATTGTGCGAGGACTTTTGAGGGTACCTGAGAATTAACTTTGTCTAATCTGGAAAATGGATGAAACTGTAAGGGCCTATTTAGCCAGAGCAGCTCCATCCGCTTAAACAGTGATTTTGTTGTTTATGCAGTAAAACTTAAACTGACCATGCCCTGCCCATCCCCCCCCGCCCCGCCCCTCCAGCCCCAGGGAACTTACTTAAAAACAAGTTCCGGAAACCAGTCCCAGGTAACAAAGCCCAAATACAGGGATGGGTCAGGCCAGGTGGAGGTATCCAATCAGTGGGGGGCGCATACTGTCTCCCTAGCTACCAAGGAGTATGGGCCCCGCCCTTTGGGCGCCTTTTGGGCACCAATTCTGACCAAGGTGATAGGCTAGTTCAAATATCTACTATAGGGTAAATTGTAATTCAATTGATTCAATTGGTCACTTATGTGTGACCTAACATGACTGTGCGGCTTTCTCTGTGGGTTGCAATCTCATTGGCCACCTGTGCGTGGCCAGGCCCAACCACATGGCCTTTGCCCTTAAAAGCTAGTTTGTAAGGCAGAGAGAGGCCACCTCTTTGCAAGACACGGCCCTGGCCGGTCAGTTTGATTCTTGATGCTTGGCGCGAAATAAAGCTTTACTTGACCTTCGCTTTGTATCAGTCTTGCTCCTTTGATTACAGACCCAACAAAACATTAATATCATCTAATCTGAAAAGTAGATGAAAGATTCTTTAATTGTCTATACTACAATTTCCAAAATCCTAAATTGTAACATGACATCTCTTATGAGTAAGGAAGAAGGAAAAACGAAAAACAAATAGACAAAAAAACTCAAAACAAGAAAGTAATTTTCCATGGGTACTTGAGAAAAAAATAAGAATCCTGTGTTTCTTTGTAAGTTTAATAGAGTGCATAACCAGAAACGAATAAAAGAGAAATTCAGTGTAGAAAAAAATTAAACTTTTTTTTCTAAATGAAAATTTTATTAAAGAGCAATTATTGCAGGAAGCACCGTGAAAAGCTTTGTATTAACCGGAGCTGAATAACAATAAAAGTGTGGTGTAGAGAACAACGTCTCTGCCCTGAGCCCAAACCCTGGCGTACACAGACCATCTTCAGCCAAAGGGTTTTTCTCACAGAGCGTCTGAAATATTCATAGGTCCCACACTAGAATAAATTTATTGCTACTATAAGATATATAAAAGGTTGATAAACTGCTTTCCTGACCTTGGAGAACTTTGTTGGCATATTAAGAGACTTTGATACATAGCAGAATGCAGGCATGCTTTGTGATTTGTTGGCCGCATGGTGCTGGGCCTGCACTATTAGGCGCTTGCGAAACCAGAGGGAATCTGGAGAAGGCAGCCAGAGCGTGCGAATGAGCCGCGCTCTTGCTGGCAAATGCAGCCTGTGAAAACTCAGGGGATTTGAATGTTAAACAACTCCATTTAAACCCCACACAAACCCAAACTTTATGACATATATATTGTTCCCTGAAGTATGTCTCTTTGGTTTTCTGCTGTGTCTTTGCTTTCCTGACTGGTAACATAGCATTTGACCCCAAGTACCTTGTTTACAAAGTGTCGCTTCATTCAGCACATTGGGGCTCTAATGAGTGACACGAACAGCCAGGAGAGGCTACGTGGAAAAAAGTAAAACCAAGCAGAGTTTTAATAACCAGAGTGCTGAGCCCTGTTAGCTCCACAAAAATGTCCTTGAAATAGAAAGACTTGAATGACCGACTGGGGGATGAAAAGTGGGAAATGCTGGGAGGAAGGAAGCACCGGGAATATAAATTGTTAAAATTCATTTTTGGTTTATAAGCCAGAAGACTCTTGTTAAAGCCCAAAGCATTACTACAAAATTTATAGGAAAAAGTTGTAAATTGTATTGTTTGTTCTATATTTAACAGAACTTTCATCTGTTTTATTCAAAGGGTGAGTTTAAGGTTAAAAAGTATATTGGCGACAAAAATATAATTAGATTCGTAAGAGCTGTAAGACAATTTTAGTTTTTCTGACCCAGTCTAATGTATCATTTATCATCTACAGATTAGATCAGATTTTTCAATGCTTTCCAATTTAAACCTTTCCTATCTTAGTGACAGTGGAACGTACAACCAAAAATAATTTTTTCCTGTTTCCAGAAGAGATAATTAGGGGCATTCAAAGAAATCTGTGTTGAGGGAAAGGAGCCTTGCTTCCAGGTGGTCTGAGTAGCATCAGACCACACCTCCAGGTTTCTTAGCCTGTTAGCAGCAAAATAACAGGAGATAAAATTCCCTCCCTTGTTTCTTGCTTTCACTTTAGCAAGGATTACCCTTCAACTGTGCAGCGTCTGCTAATAAACGCATTATACGCTCTCATGGTTTACCAGATAGGAGCCCTGCTGTGGTCTTGATTATCTGTGGATGCTCTAGAAGACACTAGAGCTCTGAGTTTCTCTCCACTCTGGTGCCATTAGCCGGTGGATTCTCGGTGTGGAGTAGGAGGAGAACATAGGGGACCTCCCGTTCTGATGTCTACAGCAAGGGTGTGGGCATTGATGTTGGCCAGACCAGTAGTGAACTAGTTCATTATTTGGCTTAAAAAAGAAGTCATCTATAACCCTGTTTAGACAAACTTGAGACATTCTTTCTGAATATTCGGAGTTGATAGATTTATCTTTGTCTAGCAAGTTGAATGTTTTATAGACAAAATACCTCTATAAATTTTAAAGTTTACAATGTTAAAGTTTACAAAATTGGATGAATTCATTTCACATTGAATAAAAACACAAAATTTGAAAAAAGTTATTTGTTGTTAAACATATCAATGTGTAATGTCACTTAAAGTAATTACTTCAGAAGATTTCATTGCTTAAATGTGGTCTTGTCTAGAAAGATTTGTGTGTGAGCTCATGTGTTCATGTTACCCCAGTTCCTTGCTTTTGATACAAAATGTGATCTCTACTTTATTACTTCTTTTATTCAGTAGGCTTGGCTCTAAAAATAGACTTCTAGAAATCAGACTCGAATTTTTACTATATACTGAATATTTTGCATTTGCCTCCTCACATCCACCTTTCACTCTCCACCCAGCCCAGGAGGCTGACCTTTATGGACTGACCAGCTAGCTCCCTTGCCCTCTAGCTTTTGGTTATGCTGTGCCAATGGGAGACGCCTGTGGGAAATTTGGAGAGTAAAGAAAACAAAGCTTTGTTTGCTAAGTCCTTCTATTCAAGACCAAAGCATCTTTTAGTGAGTTCTCTCTATGCAACTGCAACTACATTTTAGTTAACCAAGACCTCTCTGTCTTAGCCTTAGGGTTGTTAATTGCCCACTACTGTCCTACCATAGACAGGAATGGTATTCTGCAAGATTGCTTATCAGTATCCCTAAACCCTTTTCAAAACATTGTAAATAATCTCTTAATTACACTCTTTAATCACCCACTATGAATGTGCAATTGGTTTCCTACTGGGTCCCTAACCAATAGGGGTAACTTTTTAAAAATTGTTATTTATTTGAGAGAAAGAGAGGGAGAACAAGCAGGGGGAGAAGCAGAATCCCCCTGAGCAGAAAGCCTGACACAGATGCCAGTCTTCATCCCAGGTTCCCAGGACCCCAGGACCCCAGGACCCCAGGATCATGACCCAAGCTGAAGACAGATGTTTAACCAGCTGAGCTACCCAGGTGCCCCTAGGTGTAACTTTTTGGAGAGCGCCAGAAAACATGTTTTTGTTTGATTGATTTTTATGGTAAAGCTTTCATTTTTAGAACAATTTGAAAAGGAGTGGTTAAAAAAAAAGAGTTAAGAAAAATTGACAGTGGTAGTATCTTTAGAATCAATTTTTGCAACTCTAAAGTGGCTATTTAAAATAAAATGGCTCTCATTTGTACATCAAAGATCTGGCTTTTTTGATCAACCACAATAGTTAGTGGTCAAATCTTATATTGGCTGCAGAGTTTATCTGGTAGTGTCTTAATATAGTCACCTCTTAACTGCCCCGAGCATTAGATATTTTTTGGCATTCTTTATAAGTTAACTTAATTATAAGTTGTAATTGCCACTACTTTTCTTTTGTCCTTCTGGAAACACTCTCTTTCATTTTCTATAACTGAGATGTAAAATTATAGGTTCTGTTCTCAAAGCACTTAAATTTTTATTCGGTTAAATAAACTATATATGTACAGAAAATTTCATACACCAAGTAAAACATTACACAGGTATTGTATTAAATGGTTGCTGTGGGTATTACATGATGTGAGTGTTCACGGGAGGAAGACAGGAATATATAGTCGTAGATTAAAATAGTCAAGAAAATTTATCTCAAAGGAGGGTATTTATCTTAACGAATTGAACCTTATTCAGCAGGATCTGCATAGTTAAACAGTAAGTGTAATACATACCATGAGATGAACTCAGTGATACTGTCAAGGTCAAGTTAGAAGGCTTGGAAACAGCAAAGCACCAGCTAGGTTGTGCATGTTGTATTTGTGGACAATGAGAGAGAAGGTTTCAAGAATAACTTAGAAACCACTGAAATATTTTTAGTAGGGAAATTATTTTTTGAAAGCTGCAATTTAGAAAGATTAATCCAGGGGACTGAACAGTAGCACACCATGAACAGCTGGAATCATAACTGACCCAAAGCTGCTTTATACCTAAAACAAATTCTTCCATTAGTTGAAAGCTTTACACTTTAAACAATGCATTCTTCATTTTAAGTAGTTCATATTCACTGTAAAAAATTTAACAATATGCACACTAACGCAAAAAAGCAAAGAAAACATAAATTCTCCCATAGATTTACCACTCATTTTGAAATGTACATTTTTCTGTTTTTTTATCAGTGCTTACATACAGAGCAACTGAGTAGGCTATGTGCACAGACATGCAAAAACACTGAGATGGTCTTCTGTGACTCCTGGTTGTCCTTCTCGCTGGCATTCAATAGCAGCTAAGGACATGTGGTTCTCCCAACAATGACTACACTAATTCAATCTTTTAGTCTCAGAATTTCCAAGCCCAGCCCTCTGGTCTCCTGCTTACATCTGTTTGTTCCTTGGTTTTTGTTCTTACCCCTCCACTCTTTATTGAAAGCAGAGGAAGAAAGACCAGAAGCAAGTTATGTTTCATAACTCTCATCCCAGTTAGAGAAGCATTTACAAAATGTTTGCAAGCAGTTCTTGAAGTGATTATTTTTTAAGAAAAATGGAAACAGTAATATGAGATGGACTAGAACTGATTTAAATCACTCCTTTATATGGCTACAATCAATACCAAGTGGAATAACATAAATAGATGAACGACTATTCCTAAAGTCCCGGGAACATGTCAGTGGAGATCATGACAAATACGTCGCTTCTTTAATGGAAGTAGCCATTCTTCCTTCATATTCATGGTAACATCCATTCAAGTGTCTTTCATAGTTTCCTGTCCTGTTTTGAAATCTATTTAAATACAGAATTCTTTGTGTTATAAGCCCACTCTATGTGGATTTACATTTGCAGCAACTCACTTGAAGCTCAGTTACACGTTAAGTTTGTCTCAAGTCTTTTATTTTTGTTTATACCCATAAACACTGATTCCATGGTCACTCTTTTGAAGTTATTTTTTTCTGAAGGACAGCGTCTGGGTTATATGTCATCAGGACAGGCAGCCAGTGTCGCAGGAACAGAAATGCTCTGGCCCTGTTGCGGGGTTACAGTTCATAGACTGGGTCCCGGTGGAAGATATATGAGGGCTCCTGCCATTGTTCAGTGTTCACTCCAGGAGTTGAACAGAAGAAATCAATGAGCCGCAACTGTGTAAAATAGGGGTCAAATATGTCCAGGTGTGGTTCCACATCTATCAGAGAGCGCTGTTTGATTTTCCTCTAGACAGTATTCATTATCAAAATGGGCTTCAGAAGCCTTTTATTAAAAAACAAATTGATGTTAATTAATTCAGATTGCAGTGGCCATTAGTCAGCTATCTCATTGCTGGAAACTGGATCAAATCAAGTCGGTTTCTTGCAATCTCTGATGGTTTACTATCTCCAAATCCAATTATACATTGAGATTTGAATTTTTTAGTTTAGAGTAAGCTGTTCTACTCCTTCCTTCTACTGATTATCAGCTGTCTTATTCTTTTATTACTTAACCTTCTTTGGAGGATCTGTATTATCTTATCTAGTGTTTATGTGCCTATAATATTATATGATTTGTATTTTATAATTGATCATATATTTCTGGAATCAAATAAATTGTATTTATTTTCAATTAAATACTAGGGATTTTGAAATCTAAATGCATTTTTTTAAAAGGTATAGTTTTTTAGCTTTGGGGTTTTTTTTTTTTTTTTGGTTGTTGTTTTCATTTTACAAGAAAAATATCCCCAAAATTCTAACAAGTTATTTTCATGATGTCTTAACTATCCACATTCTATAATTCTTTTTCCTGTATATTATTCTCTTTTTTTATGCCTTATCTCTTTCTAACAAAAACACACATGCATGAACAAAAAGAACGAAAAACTAGCTTTCAAAAAACCTTTATTTTTCCCTTTTTCCTGTAATTAGTCTGAATAAGAACCAGTTCAATTGCCCTTTTTCTCATTGTCTTGGCCATTTGTCTCTGGGACTGACAAACAAATTAGGTACAGGCAGATATGAAATATGCTTACTTTTTTTCTCACCTTCTTTAGACAGATGGAGAGTGAAAAGCCAGAAGTAGAAAGCAGAATCTCTAGAAATAGTACATTAGACAGAAAGAAAAGGTGTATATGAAGTGTTTGTGTGAGGGAGGGGTATGGGGGTTCAGAGAAGGATTTTCAAATGGTATGGAAAGGGAATTATGGAAAGATGAAAGCATGAGGATGGAATTTGCAAAAGGAAGAAATTAGAAATGATACAGAATTTGTAGAGAACACTTCTCTTAGACCCCAGCAAGCAGGACCTCTATTCTTCAGGTGGCCCCCACTCTTTGGAATGCCTTCTTCAAAATTTTCTACCTCCAATTCCACTGTCTGAGAAACTGTGCTGGGGTCATGCCAAGAATCCAGACTGGGTAGACTACTCCAAGTCCAGACAGGCACATGCAAAGGCCCTGGTCTCTATTTTTATCTTATGGGTATCTCTGACCCTTTATATCCACAAAAACTGGAGTCATCAAAATAGCCTGAGGAGCTCTAGGATTTGCAACTATGGGATCATTCCAGGGTGTTCTGGCCAGATCACCAGGTCCTGGTTCCAAGAAGGCAGCTTGGTATGTGACTTTTTCCCTTCGGCTAGTGAGGTATTCCTGTAATGGGATCTCTTGAGATTAGGCTGTGATATTGGTACTGACATGCTGATTTGAGATGACTATCAATCTCATTGAAGAATGAGTGCAGGACTCTGTACTGCCACCATAAAACCTTGGTAATATGGGTCCATGTATTGGATTTGCCCATGTGCTTCTAGAATGATGCCACCTTGGACTTATAGTATCCAAGGGTGGTAGAAATGGTCATAGGCACCCTTTACCTGTGCCCTTCCCACCCTCAGACCAACACTGGCATCTGTCCCTCATCAGACTTTGTACCGTGTTTTGGTCGATCTTCCAGGGGTTGTCACTTCTATTTCTTCCAATGACTTTCCAGACCATTGTTCCTTAACGTCAGTGGAGCCTTTTGATCAATATCCACTCTTGCCTCCAGTTTATATGGTGACTTTGTGCTCTCCTGGGTCATTCTTAAGCTGTGCCAGATAAGGGAAGGCCATTCCCTGTGTGGATAGGTCCACTCTTCTCACTCTACCCACCGACTCCTTTCCTATACTCTCCACTGGTGGTGGTATATGAAAAAATGATAACATTTTAAGAATGACATGATCACTTCCTCAAGATTTTATGGTTGGAAGACATGTTATTCTACTTTAATGCAATAAAATCCCATACGCTGAATTTAACTTGATCACTCACAATTTCCTGCATACTCTACGTGAGACTTGCATTTTTGGTCTTCTTCAAAACAGCACAGTAACATTCCCTAAGAGAGTCATTGGAAGCCACTTCCATGGGCAGCATGGTGGATGGTGCAGTGTTATGAGTAATGATGTAACCAGAGCTAAATAACTGGTATTAGGGAACTGTGGTAGCAAGAAGATCTATATTGTTTCAATACAAACAGGTTCTGCAGAGTATGTCATTGTGAGTCATAACAGCGTTTCTACCTTTTCCTCATGATGGGAGATATGAAATTAGTCAGCTATGACACATTTAAAAGGAAGAGATGGCTCCTGGATCAGTGCACAGAAAAACTGGCCCTGGACCCTCCAAAGAATCTTCATGGGCACCGATGGAACAGTAAGCAGATACCTAACATCTCTTCCCAACCCACTATTCTAAATCTTCACCAGTAAATCACTAAGCCTCACATGGGCCCATGGATTTTTAAATACATTTTTAATCAAAATGTCTATAGGGATATAAAACTGCAAGAGAGAATTGCCCCAGGGATGCAGATACTCTAGGGGCAGCGCCACTTCCCTGGGCTCTCTCCAATGATCCATTCAGATACCAGAGGTGTGCGCAATACATTTGTACTTTGAAAATGGCAAGAGTACTTGAAATTTATACCACTGATAGAAATCATTGTTTTCCTGAAAGAGGAGAGCACTCTTTTCCTGTTTATGGAGAAGGATGTGTAAGAGAGACGAGATCACCAAAGAAGAGGAAAATCTCATCATATTTGTTTGGTTATTTCTCTCCTATTTTAAACATTCATTCAAATATGGTTAGCAAACTACCCATAATTCTTAACTTTGAATATATTTGCTTCTTATAGACTGAGTTCCCATGTTTAAATTGATGGAATTTAATATATTCATTCAAACTACAGATATTATTGATGGACCACGTAATGTACCAGGCATAAAATTAAAAAAAAAATACTTTGAGCTTATTCTCTACTTTGAGCTGCTAGTGGAAGAGAAAGCCATGTAAATAAATAAGTACACAATGTGTTGAGAACAAACAGAAAGGAGAAACTAATCTGTATGGAGGAATAGGAGCAAGCTTTATATGAGGTCTTTTTGAAGAGTCTTACAGGATTACTAGCTGTTTCCAGGGATATAAGCAGTACAAGTCTCACACAGGCTGATGGATATATTTGCAAATATTAGCACTGACGCCAACCTTCTGTTTCTCTTACTCTGCCACTTAGATTCCTGAGATAGGAAGTATTTCTCAGTAACATTTAATTAACCTCTGTAGTTTAACATCGCTAAAGGAGTGTAAATTGGGTATTTTGAGGGATATTTTTCAAATTACCTGACTGTTGCACAGGGTACTATACACAGTGTATATAGCAGCTAGCCCTCTCTATTTTTAGAAATTATTTCTGAGCCCTAATTCCACATTCTACAGGAGTCAAACTTCCTTTGTAAAGTTGATGTGAATTACCAGAAGTTTACCTTTTGGGGTCTCTGACCTTGGATCCTGCTTCCATGTGTGTATCCCTTAGGTTCCATACTCAGGAGGCTGCGAAACAGCCCATTCCCAGTGCTTTAAGACAACCCACCCTTCTCCCTGTTCCCATGGAATTACCAAGAAAGAAAGAAAAGAAGGAAAGAAAAGAAACTTCTGTTGTGAAGTCAGTGTAATCATTTTCTTATTTCCTCACTCAAGACAGAGATGATTTGGATTCTCTAAGCAGGGAAAGTTTTTTATTGTTGTTGCTTTGTTTTTATGTTTAAATAGGCTATATATTATTGAAGTATGTGAAAGTGTGCGTGTGTGTGTGTGTGTGTGTGTAGTGTGTTTTCTCTATAAGACTCCCACAGTGAGATCTCAAATCCATGTGCAGGAACATTTAAGTGACTTCTTTAATAATACAGAAAAAAATAATTCCTCAATTAGAATATTTTTAGCACATTGTTCCACTATGTACACTATAAATGTAAAGCAGGCACCAGTGCTGTCTCCCCACAGGGAGAATTTATGACATGGTACTATTATAAACCCAAAGATTTTATAGTGTTTCATTTTATGGTCTGCTCTGCCTAAAATGACCTAAGGTATAATTTTCCTCCCACTGATAGATGCCATCTACAAAGTGCCACTGCTATTGAAAGGTTGGGCTAAACCAGTAAGGAAATAATTCTCACCTTCATGTCGTTTGCTTCTAAGCCCAGGTGGTAATGAAAGGGTGGTGCATCAGTAAAAGGTTATTCATTAAGTACCTTTAAGCGTGCTTGTAAGTCAAGGAACTAGAAAGACTCTAAGAACAGTTCTGACTGCAACTTTTGGTCATTTGAAGCAATTACCAGAGGGGATCTCTGTGAATGCTCCCAGAACTAGTGAATTGTCTAAGGGGGGGGGGGGAGGTGAATTTCTAAGTACCTTTTATAGCCTACATGGTCTCTGAACCCATTAAACACATTACCATTCATGAGGCCAAGTGCCTGCTTATCTCCCCCAAAGACACTGCATCTGTACTGGGTGTGTGGGACTCTCTCAATGTTCTCCTCAAGGTAAAACGGTTTCTTACTACATGTCTTTGGTAATACCTATTAAAGGATTCTGAAGGAGAATTCTGATGAATTTTTTAAAAACTGACTTATATCTGCTTGAACAAAATAAACCACTGGTGATACAGTCACTATATCCCTATTCAGTGTATTTGAATTTCAATTTGATCTCTATGATAATAGATCAAGACTCATAAATTTTTAGTTAGGCCTGACAGTCATTATCAGATGTCTCACCACTACTGATCTGATGTACTTAACCACATGCAAATATGATATTAATTGCAAGTTAGTCAATCCCACTGTTAGAAAAGAGAAAACAAGGGCTCCTGGATGGCTGAGCTGGTTAAGTGTCTGCCTTTGGCTCAGGTCATGGTCTTGGGGTCCTGGAATTAAGCCCCAAGCCCCACGACAGACTCCCTGCTCAGCAGGAAGTCTGCTTCTCCCTTTCTGTCTTCCTCTCCCTCTGCGCACCCGCTCTCTTGCTCTCATAAATAAATAAAATCTTAAACAAAAGAAAGAAAAGAGAAAACAGCCCCCAGATGGATTCACTTGTGCTAAGCCCACATCAGCAAACCAAGACTTAACACCTAACAAAATTACTGTTTCAAACTTTCCCAGGAGAGGAATCTTAAACCCGGCAATCAGGAATTATCTGGTCAGCAGTAGTGAGCTAACCAGCTTGCTAGATCACTGCTGTCCCCCAAAGGAAGGTGACCTTGCCTGAAAAAAATCCACTCTTTGCTAGAAACTTCCTTGTCCTGCCCCCTTCTGCCTATGAAAGCTCTTCAGAGCTCCTTTCTATCTGCTAGGTGAATGCTGCCTGATTCATGAATGATTCAATAAAACCAGTAAGATCTTTAAAATTTACTCAGTTGAATTCTGTTTTTTAACATCACCCATAAATGAGAGCCATTCTTCACTCTTCTCACTTTTTTTTTTAAAAAACATTTTATTTATTTATTTATTTATCTGTCAGAGACAGAGAGAGAGAGAGGGCACAAGCAGGCAGAGTGGTAGGCAGAGGCGGAGAGAGAAGCAGGCTCTCTGCCAAGCAAGGAGCCCGATGTGGGACTTGAACCCAGAACCCTGGGATCATGACCTGAGCTAAAGGCAGATGCTTAACCGACTGAGCCACCCAGGCGTTCCCTGTTCTCACTTCTTTAGTGATTTAGTATTTCTCTTCTGTTGTACTTGTTTTAATGTTTCTGCTATTTGTCCCTGATTCCATCTCACTTTTTTTTT
This sequence comes from Martes martes, assembly GCF_963455335.1. Classification (NCBI taxonomy): domain Eukaryota; kingdom Metazoa; phylum Chordata; class Mammalia; order Carnivora; family Mustelidae; genus Martes; species Martes martes. The sequence goes on from NC_137899.1 coordinate 45,061,605, forward strand.
TTTTTAAACAGTGATTATGCTCATATTGAAAGTATCCCCTTAACTTGTTATGACCTCTTGGGTAGGGACTATGCCTTCCTCTTTGGATAACCTCACTGGGCCTTAGGAAAGAGTTCTGTGCTCTCGAGGGGCAAAACTGATATTGAGAAACAGTGGTCTTTAGCCTCATATCAAATAAAAGTAATATTTACAGAACTAAAAAGCTGAAAATTTTGCCCAAATAAAAAACCTGAAAATTTAGCCCAAATCAACCACTAATTTAGTCTCAAAAGAAGTTATGAAAAATGAAAAAGGAAGTTTACTTTAAGTGAACAATCCATTTTTTCCCATAAGCCACAGGCACTGGAAACTATGACTTGATGTCTGTAATCCTCTCTCATTGGAATAGATGTTTACTCCTCAGAGAAGAGGGGAATAGAAGCCAACTGGTCACTTTATTTGTATGTTATCGAAAAGTGGAGGCCAGCATGAGAGAGCTAGTAGTTCAAGTGTCAGGCGCCAACCAGCAGATATCTGCTGGCTCTGCAGTCAATTGCGAAGTATTTAATAAGAGAGCTGCCTCTTAAGGAGACAGTGGGGAGAACGTAAAGTCTCCCTAGATAAAGTACGGGCTGATTGATAACTGATCCAAGAGGGATAAAGCTTTCATTTTTATTTTGATTGTTTTCTGAGAGAGGAGTAGACATTAACCCAAAATTGAATTCCATACAATAAGACAAAGAATAAGCACTGTTATTTACTCATCATATGAATAGGACGGTGAAGCTTAAAAAAGCCTGTTCTCCCAAGTACCCAGTCGTGCATGCTCAGCCTTTTTGAATCATTTTAACAAGTGACATTTTAACCAGATTATTCAGCCCAAATGAAGAGAAAACTATTCTGCCAGGCAGTCCTCTCTACCAGTATATTGACTGATGCAATAAAAAATGCATAAAATGTCCTCAGTGATGCTCTAATCCTCGACCTCATAGTCCTTCTTGCTTCTGAGTACCTCTTCAACTGGATTACCCAAAAAAGAAGCTGGAAATGAGGAGATTTCTTAGCTCTGATAAATCCATATTTTTCTGATAAGCACAGAGGAATGCATCAACATTATTCTGCTCTCAACCATTGGCAGTTCTCAGCTATTCTAGAACAGTAGCAACAGTAAAGGTAGTAGTATACCACAACGATTAAATTCTCAGACTTTGAAAGAGGCAAAAATGGCCTTCAAGTACGCATTCACCTGTTTTCTGTAAAAAGAGAAAACTATGTATCTCACAAAATAATACAAATTTTAGCTGAGTACAAATGTCTGACGTGTAGAGAGTGCTTAGCAAATGTTAATTTTTCCAATTGTATTACCTTAACATAGAAGTACATATTAAATTCCTATTAGGTTCTGTGCTTTCATGCAGGAGAGAGAGTGGCGCATTTGTTGGTTTGTGGCAAGCTGCTACTTTTCTTCTCAATATGCCTTTCTGTCTTGGTAAGAAGAAACCTGATTTGTTTTGTTTAAGATTTTATTTATTTATTTGAGAGAGCGAAGGGAGAGCACGAGTAAAGGGGAGAGACAGAGGGAGAGTGAGAAGCAGACTCCCTGCTGAGCAGGGAGCCTGACTTGAGGCTCCATTCCAGGACCCTGGGATCACGATCTGGGCTGAAAGCAGATGCTTAACGGACTGGGCCAACCGAGGTTCCCCAAAGCCTGATTTTAAACTGGGTGTATTTTAAACCGAAGTTTCCATCCTTTCTCATTGTTAGGGCTGGCCATTGAATTTTATGTGGGAGAGTCATGTGACACCATCAGGAATTATTCTTAGAGGAAAAGAATAATTCTGCATTCTCTTTTCCCATCCTCTTGCTTGAAGCTTTGCCATAATGGCTGGTGCCCTAGCCACGATTTTGGATCATGAGGATGAATTGCTGTAGATCAGTAAACCACAAGTGTCTATGACAATTTTGTTGAGATGCCATACAAACCCTGACTGCTTCATTATAAATTCATTTTATATAATAGAAAAATAAAATTTAATCTTTACTATTACTTGGTAAAGAAAGGAACATTTGTGTTTTCTAAGTTATTCTTATTTTGTTCTTTTTGTTATTCATTATATGCAAACTTAATCCTAAATATTACCCTATACATTCTCAAATTACCCTCTCCTGAGAGTGATTGTGTATACCAGAACCTGGTAGACTGATAAACATTCAATAAAAAATTTTAGAGAGGAAAAAAAGTCTGTAGGAATGCCTGGGTGGCTCAGTCAGTTAAGTGTCTGTCTTTGGCTCAGGTTATGATCACAGGTCCTGGGATTGAGCCCCACATCTAGCTCCTTGCTCAGTGGGGAGCCTGCTTCTCCCTCTGCCCGCCCCTCTCCTTGCTTGTGCTCTTTCTCTGACAAATAAATAAACAAAATCTTAAAAAATAAAAAATAAAAAACCCAGAAAATCTGTAATTGCTAGTAAGTTTTGATAATTTTTAAACATTAAAATAGGGGTGCCTTGGGGGCTCAGTGGGTTAAAGCCTCTGCCTTTGCTCGGGTCATGATCCCAGGGACCTGAGATCGAGCCCCACATCGGGCTCTCTGCTCGGCAGGGAGCCTGTTTCCTCCTCTCTCTCTGCCTGCCTCTCTGCCTATTTGTAATCTCTATCTGTCAAATAAATAAATAAAATCTTAAAAAAAAACATTAAAATAAATATATCAAAAGTATAAACGGAAGTTTTAATGAAGATAACATTTCTGCTCTTTTGAAATAGTAATACATGTTAACTACAGATTTTAAAACAAAGCAGAAAAAAAGAAACAGAAAAGGGAAAAGTAGAATCAACCATAAACCCATCATCTTTTGATATATTTATTGATTTTTCTCTGTTTGCTCATCTTTAGAGAAGATGTGAGTCTGACCAGGATTAGAAGTTGAGACATGTTTTATCAGAGATCACAAAGGCACTTGTTCAACTTTTTTCAAGCCCAGATAAAAGGACAAGAAAACATATTAAATTTAGTTTTGTTGAATTAGATACCTAGGAGTATTTAGAGAATAGAAAAGGACAATAAGCAGAAGCAATCTTTTGGGAAGTTTTACTTCTATTTCTAAAAAATTAATCCTCCTTGCTTGCTATGGCAGCCTGAAGTTAGATAGGATAATCACCTCTTCTTCAACTGACTTTTTAAATGGTTAATTTGTCCAAGCATTCTAAGCATACAGTAATATTATATTATATGCTTAAAATGCTTTCCATAACAACTGGAAGTCAAAAGTTAGCCATGGAAGCCAGGGACCAACTCAACAGATCAAAATTTCCATTACCATGCATTTGTCCTGAATGTAGCCTTTACCTCAACTCAAAGTGTTATGCTTGGTTCCTTCCCACTTCTCACCAGAAAAGTTTCATTTCACACACAGAAAATCACAAGCTTATAATCTATTCAGTAGAAATTTCCCAAAATTTCTGATATAAATTTTTTTTAAGATTTTATTTATTTATTTGACAGAGAGAGATCACAAGCAGGCAGAGGGAGGGGGACGCAGGCTCCCCGCTGAGCATAGAGCCCAATGTGGGGCTGGATCCCAGGTCAGATTATGACCTGAGCCATAGACAGAGGCTTAACCCACTGAGCCACCCAGGTGCCCCTGATATAAATGGTTTAAAATTTTTCCAAGTTATCAGGGGATGATCAAGATCTTTTCCTATAATCATACCATTTGATATCAGTCACCTAATACCTTTGAAACATTATAGAAAAGGTCTTCCCTCACTCTTCATCTTGCCAACTCTTACTCATAGGTCAAGTCTGTTTCAAATGTAAAATCCTCAGGAAAGCTTTACACAGCCTCACAAATGGAGTTATTTTCCTCCATGACACCTTTCCATTATATCTCATAGTTTTCTTTGGTATAACATCATAAATTTAATGAAATTATTATTTATGAATTCATTTAATGTGTACCTTTCCAATAGAATATACTTTGCACGAGGGTGTGGGCCAAATAAGCTGTTTACTACTGTCTCCTGAGTGCAGTAACTCTAGTGTTTACTGGACAGAGTAGCTGGCATTTTAGAAAGTCCTCTATAAATATTTACTCAGTGGCTAATTGAATTAATAGATGTCAATACATTTGCAATTGTAAATACATTGAAAAATGAATTCAGGCTATCTTCGAAGACCAGAAATTTATGATTTTTTTAAAAAACATATTTCTATGAAGTATTTGGGAATAGAAGGGGAGGGTAGGAAGAATAAACTTTACAATGTGTAAATAGTTGGCTGTGTATGTGACATATTTTATATTTAATAATTATTCAACCTCAATAATTAAATGAATATTTGTTGGACACATTTCTCACCAGAACTATGTCCTATTAACAGAAAACAGAGTGCATAGTACAGGTGATTTTTTTTTTTTTCAGGTGAATTTTTGATGGGAGGACTGGTCCTGGGAAATCACCAAGACTGATTGATGTTGTGTGCCCATCTCAGGTTGCCAATAACCAGTGTTGTTGCTGGACCTTCCCTTGTAGTTTTTATTATGATTGCAAGACACCCTCACCAATAACCATCAGGAAACTTTTAAAAGTTTGTTATTTACAGGTCCCAGAAAGTACACGGCATACCGGGCTACCCAGTGAGGTCTCAGGTAGAGAAAGAGAGGGGTAGGCATGGGGTTCTACTTTTTTTGGGGTCCAGAGTAGGGGCCTAGGGTTTCATGGGTTCATTCTTTTTTTAGTAAATTTGAAACATAAGAGCAGGAATGTAAGGTGGGAAAAGAAAAAAAAAAAACAAGTGGCTCCAAGGGTCAGTTTTCAGAATCTACTAAGATCTCTAAAGCCAGCGAGCCTGGGGGTTAGTCAGGGAGGGAGCACCCATGCTCCTGTCTGGTGTGGAATGCGGCTCTTTAGTCCTGTGGCTGGTGACCTGTTTATTGGGGACAACCGTGTTTGAAGTGGATGGCTCAGCAATCAAAGCTTAAGTCAGGAACTTGCATTACAAAAACAAAAGCCCACTGGGAGGGCTTCCACTGTGAGTGGACTTCTGTAAGATGCATTAGGTAATTAAAGGGCAATATCAGTATTTGGACACATGAATCTTTCCAGATAGGTAAACAGTAATCCTTAATTGCCAATATGCTTAATGCAAATGTGCACTAAACACTTTATATGTTTTATCACATTTAAATAATGTATCAGCTCTCTGAAAATTGTGGTTCTGTTCATATATTGCAGATCTGGAAAAATAGCAGAGACATTAGCAACTTGCCCGAGTCAGACAACTCCTGAGAGTTGGTGTGAGGATTTGAATTAGGGTCTAAATGAAAGATATTTTGCATTCCATCCAAATCATAACAATAATACATATATGCACTTCCATTCATACTAAATGTGCATTACACAATCTTGACACTAGATCAAGACTGGAGAAGTCATATTCTCCAGTGATTAAAAGCAAAAGCTCTGGAGCCAAATTATTCATGTTCTAATGCCAGCCACAGCCCTCTATCTCTGCAAATTTATATAACTTAATCTCTCTGTCCCTCAGGTAATTCATCTGCTAAAAGTAGATAATAGAAAATACCTAATTCGTAGGGTTTCTTGGGACTTGCTCCTTTTTGAGATAAAGCTAACTGACCATGCTGGCAGTGTAAATTCCTGATTAAGGAGTTGAATTCACCTAGGTAGGACTAACTAAGATGTACAGTTGTCTCTCTGAAATACATTAGAGTAAATGAAAGACACCATATGTTGCCCAGTGTTTCTGAGCTACTGAAGTTCCTTGTCATATCAACATTTGCCACCACTAATTGACATGTCTCAAGTTTTGTATGCCTTCAAGATTAAGTTGCCAAGACCTTCTTTACACGGGTTCTTTAACCTCCTTGCAACTACAGACAGCAGTGTGCCCAAATATATAGAATAATTAGTATAGGGGTGCCTGGGTACCTCAGTTGCTTAAGGGTCTGCCTTTAGCTCAGGTCCTGGGATCGAGTTCTGCATCAGGCACCCTGCTCAGTGGAGAGTCTGCTTCTCCCTCTGCTTTTCCCCCTGGCTCATGCTCTCTCTCTCTGTCTGTCCCTCTCTCAAATGAACAAGTAAATTCTTTTAAAAAAAGATTAGTGTAAAACTGTAAGCTAGAGTTACTGTGAAAACATATTAAAATGTTTGGAGTCTAATATCAAATTTAATGAATTTTAATTGCTTTAATTTTTATTATAAAGGAAATAAAAAATTGTCATCCACAACTCATTTGCTTCAGAAGAAACATCGTTTTTAATGGTTGCATCAAAATATTGGAATAATATTAGTTGAGAGGTGGTTTCGTTCTTTTTTTCACATAGTCTCAAAGACTATACTTAAGAATTCTGATACAGAATTTCAGTTCTTATGGTAACTTTATTTTAATAACACAAAACCACACATAAAATATGTATGGGTTTAGCTGCTCATGTTGTACCAGCTTCAACCAATTCTTAGTCAAATATACTTTCAACTGTCCCTAGAAGAACAAATACAGCATTTTATATGCCAAAGTCACTCCTTGTAAACATCATCCCCATGTCTTATTATATAAGACTAGCTGAAACATGGCAAATGATATATTATGTAATATAAAATATAAGCAATACATAATATATATTAGACATGTATGAGTTTTTCCTCTATTAATGACAGCCTCATTAACTGAATCAACAGAATCAAATTCTTGTACTTATGTTTTGTTTAATTGCTCATCTATCTCTCATACTTTGTCATAAATCTTGCCAATTATTCTGTGAGGTATCAGTGGTATTTATTCTTTTCTTTGCAGTTTTGCCACTATCAAACTTGCCCAAACACATATCAACTCATACCTAGCTATCTGCATTACACAGCTAATTGAGTTCCCAGAATCCAGGTTGAATTGCCATATTTCCCTCTCCCCACCCCCTACCCCAATGATTTTTGTGTATCACTGACAAATAAAACTAATGGTCTTTCCCAATATTGAAGTTATTTCTAATTTTTAAAACCTTTTCCAAGTTTACTGATTTTTTAAAAATTTTCAAGTGTTTTACTCTTCAAACATCTTCCAACTATGAGTTTAAAACTCATATAACAAATGCTTCTAGATGTGAGACGATAACAACAGGTCAAGATGGCATCAGAGTGGATGTCTCTCTGTCCTACTCTCCCACTCCCTCACCCACATGTGGTTCTGTAGAGTGAATTCTGAGATCTTAGAATTCTTTTCCTAAAGATATCTGCATACAAGATGGACAAATGATCTCATCAATTCCCCTGCAGTACAGGCCATCTCTCTCTGGGCAATCTTCAAGCTCTGCTATGGAAACATTTGGCTTGGTTTCCTACTGGCCATCTCCATGAGGTGAGCAAAGTCACATTTACAGAATTTAACATGTGGGAAATGAATTGATGATACTGATTGACCTTTAGCATTCTTGTTAACCTGGGTAACACTTTGAAGCATTACTAGCTATTTGTTCCCATTTTGCTGCTCATTTTATGCCACAAAAAAACATAATCTCAGGATGAAAGTATTAGCAATGCTGTATGTCAACTTTCAGTACATCGATGTGCTTGTTGTGATTTTGAAAGGCAATTTCTTAAAGTTCATTTGAGATCAAGTGGTGGTAGTAGCTACTGGTTAGAATTTGTGAAAATTAGTATTTATGCCTCAAGTATTTCTAGATAAAATCAAGAGGTTTATTTAGATTATTTTTATATTTCCAGAGTTGATCCTTCTACTGCTTTCAAAACTTTCTTACTCAATTTCACAGTTCAGATTTAAGGATTTAATAGGCAGTGTAGTGGGCAGACTCTAAGCATCTTGTGTAATCACAACCTCCTGGTATTCAAGTATTTTGATATCTTTTCTTGAGTGTGAGTAGGACTGTGACTTGCTTCCAGCTAAAAGAATACAGTAAAGGCAACTGTATGTGTTGCTTCACTCTTTTTTTTTTTTCAACATTTTATTTATTTGAGAGAGAGAGAGCATGGGGGTGTGTGTCAGGGGGAGAAGCAGACTTGATCCGGGGACTCTGGGATCATGACCTGAGCTGAAGGCAATCGCTTAACCAACTGAATCACCCAGGCACGCCAGTGTTGCTTTACTTTTAAAAGAGTTGCTCTAGAGGGGTGCCTGGATGGCTCAGTTGGTTAAGCATCCACCTCTTGATTTCAGTTCAAGTCATGCTCTCCAGGTCCTGGGATGGAGCCCTGAGAGTCAGGCTCTGCTCAGTAGGGAGTCTACTTGTCTCCCTCTCCCCCTGCCCCTCCCCCTGCTCACTCTCTCTGTCTCTCTCAAATAAGTAAGTAAATCTTTAAAAAAAAAAAAAAAAAAAAAGAGTTGCTTGAGATGCAGCCATGTTGGGAAATCCTACAAAACTAAGAACTGCAGACGATTCTAGCAATTATAAGCAGTCACTAGGAGACATCTAGGAGCTAAGCTGGCTCCCAGTGGAAGGCCAGAAGCTGGAGCTTCCACTTCCACAAATACAAGGAAATGTCAACAACCTGAGTGAGCTTGGAAGTGGATTCTCCCCCAGGCAACCCCCCAGTTGAGAATGCAGTCTAGCTGATATCTCCCAGAGAACCCAGCTAAACTGTGAGCTGACCCACGGACTCTGTGAGGTGATAAATATGTGTTCTTTCAGCTGCTAAATTAGTGGTAAATATTTACACATTAATAGAAGAGAAAAAAGATAACGATTTAAAAAATAGAGATAATAAGAAATAGAGACAAAAGATGGCTTGATTATTTTCATGTCTTTCACACGTTAGTATTTGGCGTCTACCAACCTTCAAGCTGCTCAAGCCATCCTTTTCCATACCCTGAACATCTAAGCACAAGAAAGAATTTTTCAGCTCCACTTGCAATGTAATATCCATCCCATTCTCATCGTCTCAAGTCCTCCTGTCATACTTCCAGCCTAAGCCACTAGCATCTCCCACCAGGACTATTAACTGGTCTCCCTTTTTGCACTCTTGCCCCGTTGGAAGCTATTTTCCAAAAGTGAGTCAGAATGATGTGTTTCAAAAAGGGAGTCAGATTGTGACACTTCCCAGCATAAGTCTTCTAAGGGCTTCCTCCCACTGTATTTCTAACGAAATCTTAAAACTAGAATTGTCTACAGATCTTGAACACGCGCTTAAGTTGTTACTGCATCTCATATCACTCCCTATTCATTCATTAAGCTCCAGCTACTGTCTATCTTTCTGGTCCTCCAAAAAACCAAGTTTGTTGCTGCCTTAGAGCTTTTGCACTTGATTATCAATCTCTCTAGACTGTTCTGGTGACTGGCAGTTTCTTCTCATCCTAGTCTCAGTTCCAAATGTCACTTTCTCGGTGTGGCCTTCCCTTACTGCACAATCTAAGTACCTCAGCAATACCTTTAACAGTACCCTATTTTATTCTTTCTTTTTTTTTTTTAAATTTTATTTCTTTTTTTGACAGACAGAGATCACAAGTAGGCAGAGAGGCAGGCAGAGAGAGAGGGGGGAAGCAGGTACCCCGCTGAGCAGAGAGCCCAATGCGGGGCTCAATCCCAGGACCCTGAGATCATGACCTGAGCAGAAGGCAGAAGCTTAACCCACTGAGCCACCCAGGCAGCGCCACCCACCCCATTTTATTCTTTTGGCACATAGTACTGGCTGAAATTATCTTAATTCTTATTTTGTTTACAAGCTTACTGCCTGCCTCTCCCACCAGAATATAAACTCTCTGTGAGCACGGATTTTCTCTTACTCATCATTGATTATTTACCACCCACTATATTAGCTACTTAAAAAAGTATTTAAGTGTACAAAAATATCATTAATTTATTAGCTTTTTTGGCGTAATCTTCAAGATACATCAGTGAACAGATGTAGATAAATTAGCTCAGCTTGAAGCTGGATAGGATCACAAAGCTCCATCAACCCAAAAGTAAGTTGGGCAATTATTGGTTTAGACATTTAAAATAAACCTGTTTTAGACTAGGTTCCTTAGAAAGTCATTCCTGAGGCAAGGCTTTAAAAAACTGAACTTCATTTAAGAAATGCAAGCCCAGTGCAGCCAGAGTGAGGATTAAAGGAAATGAGAAGAAAAAATGTAAGGTGATACAAAGTGATGCCTCCCTATGTTCTCCACTTGTTCAGGAATAACCATGAAAAACACAAGGGATTCCTCATCATGTATATCCATGCAACATGTAGGAATTTCTGTCGGCAGTCTCTAAGGAGAAATCCTGACTTAGGGCAGTTCTGGAGAAGAAAAGAAGAAAGAACTTATCACTTTAATTTCCCTACTTTTTCCTCTTTCTACCAGCCAAAATTCACCTCGTGGGTTTTTAATTCCTTTATCACTCTGATGGCAGAAGTTTTTTTCTGCCTCTTAGCAATGATAGATACCTTGTCTGGTGGTTTGGCATTTTATTCCAGCCTGGGAGTGACACCGGAAGCCATAAACCCTGCACCTGTAGCTGGTCAGTCTAGCTAAGTGGCAGTAGCCAACGAGGAGGAGCAGACAGTCCCAGGGTTGATTCTTCTCATTGCATCATCATGAATTGATTCCCTGAGCAGAGTTTTGCAGTTCAACTTGTTATGAGTACATCTTTGCTCATTACTTCTTTTTCTTTTTTTTTTAAGAGATTTTCTTTTATTATTATCATTACTTCTTTTTCAATTTCAAATCATTCTCTCCTCCTGTACTGCCATTCTTAGTTAATCATGCCATTGTAGTCACACCATTGTCGTCTCAAAAATCTGATGGAAAATGGATCTCATCCCCTTATCCAGTGTGTTACTAATTCCTGGTAATTATATCATTTAAATACCTCTCAAATTCTTCTCTGCCAATATCCTCAATTACTTCCATAGCTGGGTAAGCTTCTCCTACTTGGATTAAGGCAATAATTTCTTAAGTGTTGTGGCCTGAAGTATGTCCCTAAAATGATATGTGAAAGTCCTAATTCCCAGTACCAGTGAATGTGACATATATGGAAATAGGGTATTTACAGATATAAACAATTGAAAACTAAATCATATTGTATTAAGGTGTTTTAACCCAATATGATTGGTGTCTTCATAAGAAGAGAAGAGATACACGACTGCATAGAGATTATATCCTTTGGAGACAGAAGTAGAGATTGGAATAATACAGCTGCTAGCCAAGGAATGAATGCACAGGATTGATGGCCAGCTCCTCTAGACCTTTCAGAAAGAGCATGGCCCTGGTGACACCTTGTTTCCAGACTTCTAGCTTTCAGAACTGTAAGAGAATAAATCTGTTGTTTGAAGGCACCAAGTTTGTGAAACTTTGTTATCCTAGCCCTGGGAAACTAATGCGCTGACCAAACTCTAGACTTTCCATCTTACAGATCTCATGGTCATTTACCACTCTCGAAATGGCTACTATGTCTCAATGGCTCTTCTGTGATCTGGCTCCTTGCCTACTTCTGAAATCTAACATCCTGCGATGAGACTATACATTTTGTAGGTGAATCATGTGAAATGGAGAAGAGCTTTGACTGAAATTGTCTGTATTCACCAGACAAAATAGTCAACTAAACAGTCACTAGCCTTGTTTCTTTCTTTCTTGTTTTCCTGCTTAGACATTTTTAGAAGAGCTGAAATCAAATGACTACTAGCACAATCATGAAAATCAGGAACAGACTCTATTACATGAATAATCATGTAAAATGAGAAAACATAAGACAATGCAGAAGACCAGAGCATACTACTGTAATCAAATATAATTTATTTTAAAAATCTGACATGTTAATAATATGCATAATTGCTATTTTGCATATTGTAATCAGCAATAAATGGCAAATACTGTTTTTAAATAAATTGTAATTAGCAACCAGGAAGTTATGAAATTTATCTATGTACATGATGATATTGTGTGATTCTGTCAGTAATTTTGATTCCCCTTTTGGGGCATCAATTAGCCACCATCCTTTGAATAATTTACTAAGTGTAAACTCAGATCATTAGAGAGGTTTAAGAATATTTTCTGTTCTAAGATGGCTTCAAAAGCCCTTGACAGAACCATGATAGACAAAGCATGGCTATTGGTCTCAGTAAGATCTCATCTCAAAGTGTTTGGAGTTAGATAGTGGTGGACTGGTGTCCTAGCAAAAGACATTATAGAGAGTGTGATAAAGATGAGTACAAACTAATGTTGGATTGCCAGAATATGGGGTTCTTCGGTTAAAGATAGTGAAATAATGCTTGAACATGGAAGTGAGAAAGAAAATAGGTAAGAAGACCGGGGCTCAAAAATGAAAAGTTGCTTATCTTAGGCACAGGAATCTTTATCTTAGAAATAGTCTCCAGCATCCAGTCTGCATGGCAAAACACATTAGAGCATTTAACATGATTAATACAAAATTCTATTTTAATGTGATAGTTAACAAGGGAAAAAGAATGACTACATTGGGAAAATAAGTGGATTTCTTAACTAAAGAATTAAAAATAATTTATCTTTATTTTTTAGTTTACTGTTCTCAGGAGTGACACTACCAAACTCTTGTCTGAATGTCCACATTCTCTGGCTATGTACACTTTTTTTAAATGTTTTATCAAAATGTCAAACATATAGCTTTTAAGAAGGCTTTTACAAAGCATAAATCACGTGCCCTTGTCTTCCCTGCTCTAAGTCCACTAGAAGCAGTCCCTTTTAATAATTTCTACTGTTAGGACATTCTAATGGTTTATCCCCATATCTCCAATATACTTTTAAAAGCCAATTTTACTAATTGTAAAAATACTATACATTTATAGAATCTTTATAAAACACAGGAATTTTAAATGAGAGACTAAAATCAGTCTCTATCACATGAAAATTATTATAAACCTGTATAAACATTGTGGTTTGTTATTTTTTTTTCATTTGAACTGTATATGTGTCAACATATATTTCATGCCCAAGTACTACATATATATAATTTATGATGTTCATGTTTTAAAATTATTTTAATATTTGCATAATATTCAACCAATGAAGACATTAAACGAATTTAATTGTCTATAGTTTCTCCACTCCACATATATTATGTGGTCACACATTCTTTTCCTTTCATTATCCTTTCCTAGTATCCTTAAATGATTGTCTTTCCTGCCAATCATTCAGTTTTCCATGATGCCAAATCTTTTCTGTCTCTGTTGTAAGTTGTAAAACTTTGAGTGCATTTTATTTACTTTATAGTTTCATATTAATTTGCCCAACCCTTTCTTCTTCTAGAAATAATTTCTTTGAGCTTCATTTTTTTATCCTTTAATTCTTGTTTTATTTTCTTATGTATCTGGTTTATTTTCTAGAATGTAATTCTTCTTAAGGCCTAGTAGAGACATGAAGTAATTTTATAAATTTTACTATGCTTCTCATAATAAATACTTTCCAAGCAGTACTCTTCTATTTGCTATTTTTCTTTTCCAAAAATATTTCCAGAGATGGATACTACTGATCTTATTTTTACCTTTGCTGAAGGTGAAATGAAGACATTTATCCAAACTTCATGTTGCCTTTGGACAATGGACAATCTTATTCCTTTCCTACTTGTCTACATTCCCTCCCTCTTAGATGGCTGTCAAATGACCTTATCACATCATAGTTCACAAATTGGTTACTTCTCAACCCTTTGTTCAGGGTCATTGGGGATTGATCTAGCATGATTCTGCTGGACTGAAGCGAGATTATTTCCTCCTTCCATTCCTTGGTTTTATGACACTCTGAGATAATTGAATGCCCAAAACATATGTCCCTATTATGTAGTATCTCTAAAGCTCTTCTTGTCTTTGCTGTCCACAAAAATTATTCTCACATAGTGTTTAGTGCTCACAGTGTAAAATTTCCACTGACAATCCAACGCCACTTAATAGTTACTGTAATTTCCTAGGAACTACAAAATAAGCATTACTCAAACCATTATATAATACAGTGTGTCCATACCAGTCATTTGGATGTATTGAATTAATTAGAATAAGTAATTATTTTTATGTAGTTTTAGTCTAGAGTATTCTCATTTGTGTCGATTTTTTTTTTTTTGAGCAGCCACTATGTATTAGGGCAGTGTCCCAGACAAGTTGGACTCTGTTTTAAAGTCAAAATCAGTCATGTAATAATATTTGTTAGATCACATATTTATTTTATGTATGCCTGTGGTTGAATGTATTTTGGAACCACAGCTCAATTTTTCTGCTTTCTCACCAACCTAAAGCAAATCTAGAGGTCTGCTTTTCATTAACTGAGCTGCTGTTTGCCTGTCCACTGAGGAAGGATGTGGCATTTATGTAAAGTGACACAACTACATGCTATTACCATTACACTGCCCAGTGAGCTGTGGCACTAGCTAGTGCCCACCAGACAACTAATTACTATATGCATGTGGGGAAGTGTAGAACACTCATTCCAGAGATTGCTTGGAAAGAAAAATAAATTATAGCACACGGTTTATATTGAAAATCATTTGATGTAGTTAGAAAATAAATTTAACTGCATTTCAGAGTCACTGGACTTTGAATAAAATATAAGACTGACCCATTATGCCATGTATTTATTTTAAGTTGTTTAACTAAACATCTCTCATTTGTTTAGATGACAAAACTTAGATTACAAAAAGTATTTCTTTTCTCTTAAATATAATGAAATGTCAACAAATTTGTGATATTGGGAATTATTTTTATCTTTAATAGAATTCATTCATTAGTGTTCTTAATTCCCTTAAACAATACAAATACTTCTATTTTAAGAAATAAATAAGTAAATAAAAATAAATAAATAATAATATACATAATTATATATTTATATATCTATATAATTCTATATTATATGTCATATAATATATCAAAAAATAAATAAAAAATAAAATAGTTTGGAATTCTTGGTAAATCTCTTTTATTGCTTCAAACTTTTTTATCTATTATTAATTGAAATAAAATCATGAAAATGTTATGAGGTGATATTGTTTAAATTCATCAAGTTTAAAATTAACTAAATGTTTGAAATAATACCCAAATTGTTTCACATTGGTGAAACTTGTTCTTTGAAAAAAGAAAAACAAACAAAAAAACAAACTTAGATATTCCACTATGACTATACTGAACATGAGCAGAAATTTAACCAGTACTTTTTATTATTGTCATTGGCTGATGATATCAAATTCAGAAATTTCAAATGCAGATCACAAATTCCCCAAATATCTGGTAACCTATATTTCCCTCAAGTGGTAATTGACTTATATCCAATTTCTCTGAGCTCTTCTGGAAACAGAGGTGTTACTCTTGGTGTCAGTAACCTCAATACAATCTATTAATACCATAAATATTCCTATTTTTTAAAACATTAGCAGCTTTTATGAACTCAACAAGACTTTTTCAGGCCTCTATTATGTGCCACACTCTGTTGCATAGAAAATAACTTCATGTCCATGCTACTTCTGATCATCAACAAGTTTAAAATTTTCCAATATCAAAAAGTAAGAGATGTGCTTTTTAGAAAATATAGTTTTGAATATGAACTAATATGAGGCTTTATCTCCTTTTGCTTCATTTACGTATGACTCCTATTAATAAGATGATGCTGGAAAATGTTGCAAGGTACATGTTACAGGTTTTTGTTGGTAAGCAACAGACATTGCCTCTGGCAAAACTAAGAAAGAGGTAATTAATGGAAAGAGTACAGAATACAGCGCTCACAGGCCTGAGAAGAAGCCTAAAGGACAGGGTTTAGAAAACAGAAAATCAACACTTTCACCTCAGTAACAGGAACTGAGTGAAAATCTGGGATCACCCAGTGAGAAGGAACTAATTTCATCTATTTCTTCCATCTTTACAGCACTCAGTTCAAGATTTAAAGTTCTAGGTGACAGAATCCCACTGGCTAAGCTTAGGTTGCTTAGTCTTTGTTACTGAGCTATTGAATGGAAAGACATAGTAGAAGGAAACCTCAGATATTCTGGTAAGATGGTTGATGTCAGGGTTTACAATCCCATTTTAGTAGCACGCAGTGGAGGAGGATTAACTCATCAGAAGGAAATTAGGATGCTGCTTAGCAGGTGGAAGAATGGGAGCAGAACTGCTAAAAGTAAGTAAAAATAGGGGCACCTGGGTGGCTCAGACGGTTAAGCCTCTGCCTTCAGCTCAGGTCATTATCCTGGGGTCCTGGGATCAAGCATCAGGCTCTCTGCTCAGCAGGGAGTCTGCTTCCCCCTCTCTCTCTGCCTGCCTCTCTGCCTACTTGTGATCTCTTTCTATGTCAAATAAATAAATACAATCTTTTTAAAAATAAATAAATAAAAGTAAGTAAAAACAGTTATTATGGTTCCTGAATCTTTCTGTTGTACCCACCCCCACTTAAAACCCACACCAACCACATAACATATATGGCATACCCAGGTCTCTAATGAATTGCTTAACTATCTTCCGAGAGAAGTGAACCTCTGATTTACAAAGTTCCTGAGTATACAAGTGGCAGTGCCTATACATGTGACTATCAGGTAACAAATAAGTAGAGGTGTTAATGCCAATCCAACATTAACTTCACAGCAGTTGACAATTAAATTAACTATCGACACCCTAAAACATTAAAATGGCACACGTTTTGCTATGGTGATGTTAATATACTGAAGAAGCCAACAGGTGATTGTGATGTAGAATTGTGAAAGTACCTGTACCTGCCTTTTTAAGAGGACATTATGCAGGGAGCAAGAGCATGCCACCAAATAAAGGAACAGTTTTCTTTAGCTTCTTAAGTGTGCAAGCTACTTGATGGAGATTCTTTGACACAGCACATCTATCATTGCACATGTAAATGATGACCAGTTGATGCAGAAGTAAGGTTGGGAAGAAACTGGGCTAAAGAGGGAAACGCAGTTGAGACTCTAGGAACAAACACTAGTTTTTTCTTTGATTTTCTTATTAAAGAGATTCTGGGAACTTTAAGAAACTCATAAAAGAATAAACTAATGTTTAGGAAAGCAAAACTAAAGGGGTAATAAAATGTTCTGAAGACATGTAATAAATCATACCAGAAGTACTCTTTGTCTCTGAATTCAGTAAGTCCTAGCATCAGTCCTGGAGCTGAGCTCTCTTGGTCAAAGCATCTAATGAATGCTAAACTAGGCACTTGAATGGGACTAAGTGCCTTTGTCCAAAGTTACAGTAATCACTGAAGGACAGGTCAGAAAATTAGGGCACGTTTACAAATTTACTTATATGAGTTTGGTTTTTTTCAAAGCCCTGCAGAGATTTAAACTTACTGGTTTTTGTTTTGTTTTAAGATTTATTTATTTCAGAGACAGCGTGTGCTAGAGTGAGCATGAGTGTGGGGAGGGACAGAAGGAGAGGGAGAGAATCCCAAGCAGACTTCCTGCTGAGCGCAGAGCTAACTCAGGCGAGATCTCACCACCCAGAAATCAGTATCTGAGCTGAAACCAAGAGTGTGATGCTTAACTGACTGAGCCACCCAGGCACCCCTAAACTTACTGTTTTAAAGTAGTAAAGACAGGGCACCTGGGTAGCTCAGTTGGTGAAGCAACAGCCTTCAGCTCAGGTCATGATCCTGGAGTTCCGAGATGGAGTCTCACATCAGGCTCCCTGCTCAGCAGCGAATCTGCTTCTCCCACTGACCTCTCTCCTCTCGTGCTCTCTCTCTCTCTCTCTCATTCTCTCTCAAATAAATAAATAAAATCTTAAAAAAAAAATAAAGTAGTAAAGACAGATGCACTAACTTTTGAAAATGATTTGGCGATGACATGCTACAATGGAACACAAGTTTTAGAAAATAGTTGCTAATATTATTTTCATGGTTCTGTGTTTTCTCAAATTATCTAATGATGATTGATTATGAGACATTGAACATAATGCAGAATCTAACATGATTAAAGGTTCTTATTTATGAAAGAGATGACATGTCATTGGCATTTTTACACAAGCTTTAATGAATAGTCATAAATATTTTTCTTCAAATAAAATATCCATGATTATTTCAGGTAAATCATCTCTCATAGACCAGTAAAAGCAGAAATTACTATTCTGGAAAGGCTCAGTTTGAATTTTAAAGACAGTATCTATAAGTGGCTATAGTTCTGACTAGATTTTTATAATGAAAAATGTTGAAATAGACTCTATCTCACTAGAGAGAGAAAATTAATCAGGAAAACCAGTTTCAAAATGGCTTAGACATTTTTGACATTCAAGTATATTTTCTTTCTGTAAACACCTCTTTCTTCATGCAGCAATTACATGATTTGGAGGTTCCAGGTGGTTCAATGGCAGATAGGACAAGACTTATTAAAAACGAAAAAGGATGGTTCCTTTGCATTTCTTCTCAGAGATAAAAAAAAAAAAAAAGGAAGACGAAGACAATGAATACTAAAAGTTGAAAACTGGGAAAGGAGAATTTTAGATATTTTAAGTGTTTAACTCACTTTGTTAGAGTACCTTCAGAGACTTCTTTTTTTTTTTTTTTTTACTCTTTCACCAATAAAATAAAGTGATTGCGATGAATAAAAATGATATCTTAGTGAAAGCCTACTGATACTGTTTTCCTTGGATTTCCTAGGAAGTACAAAATAACTAGGAAATAATGAATCCATGCTCAAAGGATATCAGCATCCTTCTGTTACAAAACAGTATATGAGAGGCTTTAATTTCTAACCCAGAGACACGTAGAGACCCCAAAGTAATGGATGCTTAGGATACTGGACAAATTCTTATTCAAACAACAGGTTCTCAAATTCCTTATATAATAATGTATTGTAAATACAGGATAAATTCATCGGAAATATACAGACAGGGGCACCTGGGTAGCTCAGTGGGTTAAGCCTCTGCTTTCGGCCCAGGTCATGATCTCAGAGTCCTGGGATCGAGCCCCACATTGGGCCCTCTGTTCAGCGGAGAGCCTGCTTCCCCCTCTCTCTTTGCCTGCCTCTCTGCCTACTTGTGATCTCTCTCTCTCTGTCAAATAATAAAATCTTAATAAAAAAGAAGAAGAAGAAATATACAGACAAAAAAAAAACTGTAAAAAATAAGTTTCTGTTAGGTATACTGAGCTGAAAGGATCTTGACAATTTTTCCTTAAAACTTGAGTTTTAATTGCCTTAGCCCCAGGGCAGCCATAAACTTGAGAAGTGACAATTTATATGGATTTTATGAGCCTGTTTACTCTGTTATTCATGAAAAAAGTTACTTTAGCAACTGCTGTGCCTCATGTTACTTACACTACCCATGAATTAACTAGTATATTCTTAAAGAAGCAGAAAGAGCTTGCATTAAGAAAGCAGTATAATAGCAATGTATGTTTGAAATCAATATCATTGCACAATTAAGAGTTAACTTAGATAAAGACTTTCTACTAAAGGACATTTGTGAGAAGGCTGTGGTCCATGGGAAGCTCATCTGCTCTAATTTGATTTGCTCACCTAGTCAACATTTATAGAACATTCAACACATAATAGAATAGGTACTGGCTTACAAAAGATTAAAAGCCCCTCTTCTTACCTGAGATGCTCACATTCTAAAGGAAACATTTCAAATCATTCTCCAGCTGAGAATGATAGTGACTTTTTTTTTAATTCCCAGAAATCTAAACTTCCTATTGAATAATTAAAGTTGCAAATCAAATTTATATCCCACGTTAAAGATGAAATTGAATTTCAATCACAAAAACAGAATAAAAATTTCTCTAAATATTAATCACATGCAATATACATTTCTTTTGATGATTAACCATGTCACAAGCTGGTGATAATTTTTTTAACTGCCAACCTTTTTGATTCTAGTAACATTTTTGGGCATTGCAAAAACTGCAAAAGGTTTTGTTTTGTTTTGTTTTGTTTTTTTGTTTTTGGCTTTTGACATGAAAAAGTTTGAGTAAATACAAAATGAGGCAGAGAATAATGCAATACGATTCTTGCTTGAGGGAAAAAACTAGGTTTAAACTCTAGATCTGCTGCATCCAGCTAGTTGAACTAGGGGTTGGGGTGGGAGGTGGGCACTTCATTTACTTAAGAGTTTCCTCATGTTTATAGTGATAATGATAGTAAGTGAATCTTTGACTTAGAGTCTTGTAGTCATTGTAAGGATTAAATAAAGGTAACGTATGTAATATAGTGAAATAACAATTAAAATTTTATTAGTATTGATGCTTAAAATTTCACCAGAATGTAAGAGCCTGGAAAACAGGCATGATAGCCCAATGCTATGGAGAGAAGCAATATCTATTCTCTGTAGCAACACTTACTCTCCAGAGACAAACACCACCAGTATTACTTGGCCCACACTCTAGACACTTTGGAGCAGAATCTCTGTGTGAGACCCAGGAATCTGCTTTAACAAGGTTGACATGTAATTTTATGCATGCTAAATTATCAAAAGCACTGCTCCAGTCTGCTCTCAGGTATATTTCTAGTGTCCAGAATTAACAGCAGGCAATAAATGATAGCTCAGTTAATATTTGTTTAACCATTCTATTTTTTTTCTTTAAGTCATCTTTTGTGACTCCTTCCCAAAATTTGGGAAGCACCTTCTGATGAAAGCTGGAAATTTTCTTTGTCTTTTTGCAGAAAAAAATAAGGAACCAAAATTATATTTACAGATATTTTTCATCATTGGAAATTCCCTTTGGGATGACAATAATTATGTCCACATCATAGGGCAGTTGTGAAAAAATGCAGGCAAAACATTTAGCAAAATTCCTGCTATTATATTGTATGTATATAAAAATAACATCATGTTCTGTAGGTCTTTTTTCCCTAACTGAGCTTAAAAAAATAAATTTTATTAGAAACATGAATATCTAGAAACTTAACAAAAGGAATTCATTTTGCAAGAATGAAATAGAATATTTCCTTTCTTTACTATCCCTTTGTTTGCCTGAATTCTCCTTTTCAAGTTAACAAACAGTATTGTGACTTTAAAAACCTCTTTCTTATAGTAAAAGATAGGACAGTTTGAGCTGTGTTTAACTCTTTTATTATACTATAAGATACAGTTAAAAATAAGGAATAATAACTTAAGCAAACTACTACTGCAGATCTCAACTTTTTTTTTTGCATGCAGTGTGCAAAGAAGTGGCTATCTTTGGAAAGGAAAGTCTTGTGGAAGCTTAAATGCTGTGATGATCGTGAAAATGAAGAGTAAGTTACCCATTCTATAAACATTTGATTCTCTCAACTAATTATGTCTGTAATGAAATACGTGCTCATTAGCGAAGCATTAGGACTTGGAGTCTGTCTGTTTTCTTTTGGTCACCGGTAAGGTGGAGATGCAAAGCATTTGATGACTTCCTGCTGAAAGAAGAAATAGAATAATGTGCAGTTATGCCTGCACTTACAAAAATGGTGAGAAGCTTCTTGTAGCTTAAAAAGGTTTTCCCCTGGGAAATATACTTTTAAAAGCTTCAAAGAATGTTAAAGATTTTCAAATAAGCTATAAATGGACATCTGCAGTCTATGCTGTACTTCAATAAGATGAGAATGGTTGTCATGTCAAATCTCTACAGGCTGTCTTTGCTCGTGTTTTCCTGGTTGAGAAATTCCACTCAAGCAGAATGAAACCTAACCTTTAATATTACATTCTGTAGAACAGGCCCCAGTGACACGTAAGAGGATCTTATCACTGGATCTCAATGGATTTGGTTTAAAACAGCTTCTTTTCTGCAAGACAGATATCTCTTCAAGAGAAAGAGCCCATTTCCTCTTTAAAGTACAATCTGAAAAATGAAAAGTTGTTCAAAATAATCATAAGAAAGCAGACAAGAATATTAGCATCACAAAATGCCTCATGCGATATGCAAGGCCCAAAAACCTGTACTGATCTGTGAACAAAATATGTATTTGAAAGATGCCCTACTCTATTTCAGGTTGTAACTACCAAGCTATAAAACAAGTCACCAAAAGTGAAAAAATCTAGTGTGAATGCAATGTAAAAATACATATATGTGTAAAATTCAATGAGTTAAATTATTTAAAATTAAATATAATATAAAATAAAACTAAGGCTGACCTCAAACACAATTGTTTATTTAAATTGAAATTGATGATGAGTTTGATTAATTTATTAATATGATTTCTATTCACTTATCTGTCATTTGATTTCTACTTTATTTCCCCTGGAAATCAAGATGGAAGATTTTAAGTCCTGAGGGAAAATATTTCTTCTTTGATCAGAAGAAAATAGATGTGAACTTGATTTTAAATCTAAGCATTAGAACTTTAACAGAGTATTTTTGGCTATGTACATCAGTAATGTCTCACCAAAAAATATGTAAATTTGAGCAGAAATTATTTTGGGTATTACTAACATTAATTACAAATATTATTTTTTTTAAATGTGGACTTTGGTATCTAGAGGTATCATGTGATAACAATTAAAATAGATCTTTGGATATAAGATTTCTTTTGAGGAGCACCATATCTCCAAAGAAGAATAAAACGGAGATAAAATTCAGCTGTTATTTTGATGCCTGTAGACTTGAAAAAACAAGGAATTTCAATTCTCTAACTTTGATTCTCGAATGCATTGGCTGTATTGATTGCATGAATAGGATATTTCAAAACTTTTAAGAAGTTTAACAAATACGTACATAACCGTTACTATGCATACAGGTACACAGAACTTTAAGAACTTTGAAAATATTAGCTCATTTAATCCAGAAAATAACTCTATGAAATAGATGTTACTGTAATCACCATTTTTGATTAAGGAAACGGGGGGTGGGCATCGATCCATCAAGTAACCTGCCGTAAGGTCACAAAGTCATGGAGGTGGTATGAATCCAGCCAACGTGCTGCCAGAATGTCCCATCATGTTAGCTGCTGCTTCAGTGTGGCCTTAGGCAGCAATTTGCTGGTTAAAACTAAATTTTCTTAAATGATACATTTTAATTGAAGGGGTTAGAATTTAGGGAGTTTTCAGAAATTTTTGTCCAGTTGACACTTTTTTTTTTTTTTTAAACCGAAGCAGCATATCATTTGTCCAAAACTCAGGGGGGAAATGAACATGTTGGTAACAATTCAAAATCAAGTTTATAGAAAGAGGAAGTAGGAGTTCAATCAATATAAAGACAGAGGAATACTTTCCACATACAGAATACAGGCCCGAGTTCTCCTGCGTTCCAATTTGAGGTTTGTGACTGAAATACCAATTTTGACGTAAAATCTATGTGGAGTTTGAACTAGACTGTAATATAAAACCTTAGGGAACATGGATGTACTTTTAAAATGTTCTTTTTAAAGACTGGTAACTGATCATAATGGATACTAGTAGAGGCCCGAATTGTTTGTGTGTAGTGAAAGAATGAGGCTTCTCATGCTGACAAGGAAACCTGAGAAAAGTTTTAATTAAAAACTGCTAAAAAAAATTTAAAAATAAAAAAATAAATAAACACCACGATATTGGGCCAGGAGCATTTTGTATTTCTTATTTAATTTTTGTGAATCCTCTAAAAAGAAAGGAAGAGCCGAGGTCCTACACCAAGGAGAATGTAGAAAAGGGTTTTTCAACTCAGTCGTTCACTGGGCAAACCAAAGGGTGAAATGGCTGAGCTGAGGCCTGCAAGGAGGTGTGCGGATGGCCTGGCCAACCGTCCAGCTCTGGGTGACCGCTTCAGGGCATCAGTGGGATCCCATAGTTGGCAGATCTTCCAAATTTCAAGAGAAGTTGAAAAGCCAACTCATTTCAAAAATAACGCAAATTTTAAACGGTAGTTATAGACCAGGTTGTGACCCCATGTAAAATAAGACCTTTAAAATTCCTTTGTTGAGGGGTGCCCAGGTGGCTCGGTGTGTTAAAGCCTCTGCCTTCAGCTTGGGTAATGATGCCAGGGTCCAGGGATCAAGCCCCGCATCAGGCTCTCTGCTCAGCAGGGAGCCTGCTTCCCCCGCTCTCTCTCTGCCTGCCTCTCTGCCTACTTGTGATCTCTGTCTGTCAAATAAATAAAATCTTAAAAAAATAAATAAAATTCCTTTGTTGAATATTTGCTGTGTACATATAATTAAAGTCAGGTAGAGGAGGAAAAGCTGGGAGAATAAACATCACTGATGAGAGAAATAAAAGGCTAGCAAAGAGAGTAGTGTCTTGAGAGCAAGGAAAAGGAGTATTTCTAAGCAGGACCAGGTTGCTGTGCAAATGCAGGGAAGAGATCTTGTAGATCCCTCTGAGAAATGTCCAATCACTGGATTTGAAAATTGGGAACTTCCCAGTAACCATGAATATTCAGTAGAGAAACTAAAAGAACAGCCAGATTGTGAAACCAAAATTCTTAAACCTATAGTCTATAAACAACCTGAAATCATATGCAAAGTAGATACTTCATTGAGTGGTAAGAGTGAAATAATATTCCTAAGAACAAGGTTGCTGCTTGTTTGAGGAGAAATTTCCTATGCTTATAAGTAACTTGGAAGGAGCTATAGAAAGAAAGGGACTGGCAATAAAGGAGAGGATTAATTTATGGAGAAACTGTCTCAGAAGGCACTGAGAAATGAGATCTTGATCACAGAAAGCTGGTGAGCTTTGGAAAAGCACCAGAGGAACGGATAAGCTTGACACACATGATATTCTCTTCTGCCCTATTTCTAACTCCCTGAGGGCACAGTCCATGTCTATCTTGTTTGCTCCACACCATATTCTTAAGTGGGAGGCACAGAGATAGATCCAGGATGAAATGTTGATGGGAACGATTACTTGGATTTGTTTAAGGTCACTTGCAAGTTTGCAAGCGGAACAGCAAATAAGCTGTGTGGGTAAAACTGTAACAGGGTAGATGCTTCTTTCCGATGCCTCCATTTCACAAATTCATGCAATCAGTTTGTTCCCAAAGTTTGGTAATCAATTTGCCTTTTTAGTACAAGAAACTTTCCAGGTAATGATAGCTCCAGACCTTAAGATCACTACCTTTGTTTTTGTCTTTGTTTTCATCACTGTAGGCTGGAGGAAGGGTAAAGAGTAGGTACAAGGTGGCGTGATGCGTCAGCAACAATAAACAGCTCTTATCGTGTAAGGAAGTGTTCATAGAACCACTGTTTTATATTTTTGAGGGTGTTCCTTGTGTGTTATTGGGTTTATTCTACACTTAGGACTAATGCACTTTTGGAAAAAAAGAGCATATTAAAGGGTTTTGAAGGTTCAGCCACAACTAGAAGTCGTCTCTATTTAGAAGTGCCAATCAGGATGGTGTTTATTTTCTCTGCCAATGCTAAGAAGCCTGCCATTAGGCTTAGGGTTTAACAAAGCAGATTAGAGAATTTAAAATATTGGTGAGAATACAGTTGTAATAGCTGGGCAGCTATTGGGAAGAAAGTGAAATTCAGAGCAGGCCGATGGATTTGAAAAATAAGAAGCAGTCAAAGAACTGCATGTTGAGAAAAACAGAAGAACAAGTTCAGTAGGTGACATTGTCAAAAGGATATTCCCACTAGACACTAAACGCAGGGTAACAGTCTAATATATCATATCCAGATAGTGTACTAAAGACCGTAAGTGCATTGAATTTTCACTGCATTCCATCAATAGTATAATAAGATAGTTACTGTTCTCATCTTATGGCAGAAGTAATGGAGGATTAGAGAATTTAAATAACTTGTAACATAGAACACAAGAAGGAACACAAGCAGGGGGAGTGGGAAAGGGAGATGCAGGCTTCCCGCCGAGCAGGGAGCTAAATCCGGGGCTCCATCCCAGGACCCTGGGATCATGACCTCAGCTGGAGGCAGACACTGAACAACTGAGCTACCCAGGTGCCCCCTCTGAATCACTTTAATAGTATCACCTGAATTAGAATGCTTTTGTTTGACAAGAGGTGGCCACATAGAGGACCACTACAGTGGAGTGTAGAAGTGGTCTTTGTAGATGAATAGACCAAGGTTACAGTAAACACCTTGAACATGAATGGTGGCCAGAATGATGGCAAATGATATGACAAAGAGGACAGTAGTGAGTTACATGCCTAGATCCAGAGAATATGAACAGGGCTGATACAGAAATTTATAAAAACAGATAAAAGAGAAGTAGAATGATTGGAAAGCAAAACCATCACAGAAGAACGTTGGTTTTTAAATAATGGTTTTGGGGAGTTAAATAGTAAATAAGACTCAGTGATCTCATTTCATGCTACTTACCAGATTTGTATTATGAAGATTTCCAATTGATTAGTTCTCTATTGCTGTATAACTACCACAAACCTGTCAGCTGAAAAAAAGCACACACTTATTAACTCACAATTTTAGTGAGTCAGTTATCTGGGTTCAGTTTTGGTGGGTTTTCTGTTTTAGGATGCCCCACAAGGCTGTACTCAATGTGTGGGCCAGGGCTCAAAACTCATCAGAAATGTCAACAAAAGAAGGTCACATGGCTGTTGGCAGAATTCAGTTATTCACTGGTTGTCCCACTAAGGACTTCCTGCCTTGGCTGGCCGTCAACTGGAAACTGCTCTTAGTTCCCGGCCGCGTGTGCCACTCCACAGAGCTCCCAACATGGCAGCTGCCTTCAGAAAAGCAGCAAGATAAAGAATTTGCTAGCAAGACAGAAGTCAGAATCCCACATAATCCATTTATGGAAAGAATATCCCATCACCTTTGCTATATTCCATCAGTGAGAAACAGGTCACTGGTCCAGCCAGCACTCAAGGAGAGGGGAGTATACTGGAGTGGGAATACCAGATACAGGGTTTGTGAGGATCATCTACCACATCTTTCTAATAATAATTCTCTATTTTGAATGACCTATTTTTTCCCCACAGTGGGACAAAAGAAGACAGTAGAGAAAGACTTTATAGGCAAATAAGCCCTATCCTGCAAAAAGAAGGTCACAAAATACAATTTCATGACTCCCAAATAATGATCGTTGTCTCCCCTGTACGCCCACACATTTGTAGAAATGAAGGCTATTCTCTCAGGGAAATCTTATTTCTTGCTAACTCGACTCTTGGTTTGCCTTGTAATTTATTTTCTCCTTTATTATTGATAAACTGTTTCATCCTTCCTTTACCATGAGAAATTTTAATCCCCGATCAAAAACCCACCAGTTCCTTGGGAAATCACTTATGATTCACAGTTCACATTGCTGATTTCATCAATAATTATAACAACTCCAGCTATAAGGACAGTTCTCAAAAAGAAATTATCTAGCTAGTGTTCATTATGTCAAAATGCCTTAGATAAAGAACATATTTCGTGTTGTATTAGAATAGCCACCAAACAGCAAGAAATATGAGTCCCAGTAGGTATAAGGCTTAATAAGCTACAGGTTTCAAAAAAAAAAAAGAATACAGGTTTTAATACTTGACAGCATTTAAGGCCTCACACAGTTACCAGTAATTGTACTAGAGGAGAATTTTCTGTGAAGATAATGAAGTTTAAATTCCAAGAACCTTTCCTTGGACGGGCCTCTTTCAAGGCTAGTGTACTTTACTCCAGAGACATGGGGATCTCAGGGAGCAAAAAACCCAGCTCAGCGCTGAGCATATAGAATGCTGTCCTACCCGAGGTGTCATCAAGGGACACAGATGGGATCAAGCACCTTGGATCCAAGGAGAGGGTTAGGAGCAAGAGAGACCAGAGCCCTAACGTTCCATGGGAGGGGCCTGGAAGGATCAACACAGCAGCGGCAGGAATGGGGTTGTGGTGAGGAATGGGGCAGTAGGGAATGGCCAAGATAAACGCTCCTCTGTAAGTACCCCTGGAAACCACATCCACAAAATCCAACATCTGGAGGTCTCTGAGAGCTTTCCCTGGGGCAAGAATCACTGCCTACAGAAGTAACTGCAGAGCAAGTTACAGATGTGGCATCTCCAGTAAAGAGTTATGAAGCTGCAAGAAACTTTTCTAAGCTATCAGTAAGTTGTTTTTTCCCCAATAAACCACAGTTTTGTGACTTAACTTTCTATTCTCTCTACAGAAAATATTTAAAAGTTGATGCATATGAAGAGACAAAGGGCATGCGGCCAAGAAGTGCAGATGTGTTAGACAGCTAATTAATATTAATAACAATACATTATTTTTGAATGTTGCAATGTTTGTGATATCACCAGTTTATATTTTAATTTGTTAGGATTTATCATCTCAAACAAAATAATGTTTACATTTGTATCTTGTTCTCTATTTATAAATGTGTCATTTTTTTTCCTCAAAGAGTCTCCTAATCAGTATAAGCTTCTGCCCACACAAAACTTGGACCTACCCCGAAAACAGGAAAGTCTTTTATCACTGTGTTTTCGTGTCTCTGTGTGTGCTGTGTATATATACATGTGTGTGGAAACTGAGCCATTCATTCCTGGTAAAAAAAATCATTTTAAGGTTTTGCTGCTTTCTTTCCTCTAATGGAATTGTCCTTCTGCCCATAGTTTCTGAATGAATATGTCCCCCTGAAGAATCTCCTTCTTACTGGAGTAGATCTTAGATGCCTAGATTAGATTTATTAATTCACAAAGATTTTCAAGATAATACCTAGTCAGGAGACATTCTTAAAACCTATAAATGAGAAAGGAATAATTGGCTTATCACCCAGGTGCAGGAAAAAATTAAGAGGTTCTGTTTTTCCTTAGTAGGGATTTAGAGAAAGTCTCCATAATCCCACAGGCATGGATTGCAAATGTAATCACCAATAAGAAAAAGGTTAAAGGCTCTGAAATGCTGGGCTATGCACTCTACTCTCATCGTTCAGAGAGCAGAATGTGGCTTTTGGGCTTCTATAAAATGGTGGTGAGCAGAGAAGCATCTTAAACCTGGGTCAGACGAGCATCAGTACTGTTAAAGCCAATAAAATACAAACTATAATAGATATAGCCTTCAGAGAAGAGAAGAGACTAAAATCTTCCTTCACATCCCTACTACATATCTTGGCTTACTTAATTCTGGCAGCCACTTCCAGCCAGGCTTGCAGAGGTTTAATTGATATCTAGGTGTGGATAGAACATAAGGTCTCCCTTAGTAAAATATGTTGTTTATAGTGCTCAAGAGAAACACCTTCATAATTCATTAGGCTCTTCTGGGAATGGAAGCCAGTAAGTTAGTCACAAAAGAGGACTCATGCAATCAAATGAGTTTGTTTTCACTATGATTTTTTTCTCCTTCCAAGATTGGGGGCCGAAATTTCTAGACTACCTGAAAATAAATATGTAACAGGCCAATCTAATCTAAGATTAGATTAAGAAAATAAGCAAAATAAAATAAATACTACCATTACTACCATAAATTCTGATTTCACTCTGATTTGGAAATGGTGGGTGGTACTTCAAAAGCAAAACCCAATTTCTCCAGTCTGGAGAAATCATGCGTTGAGCATTAGATATAATGAGTCTTAGAGTCAATGCTGCACTTCTGTGTTCTTAATAATCTACTTATAAGGCCCACTTGAGTTTCTCGAGAGCATGATAGAGATTTCAAATTTTCACTCTTACCAGGAATCCCAGAAGAGTGTTGGGCATATCTTCCTCAGACTTAACATTTTACTTTCGCTGTTCGCTTTTATTTAGATTACTTACTTCCACACCTTCTTACTCACTTACATAAGAGCCATAATGTGAAAACTGTTGGAAAATAAAAATTCAGATGGCAAACAGTAAAAGGTCAGTTTATTATGCATCTTACCTGACATCCTAAAGGCTCAAAAGACGATTAACCACCTCTCAGGGATGATGCCCCTCGACTAAGACAGTGGCTCACCGAGCTGAACAACACACTGGGGACTTGCATTCAGGGAGCTGCCGTCCAGGGATGGGCAAGTCACTTGTTTGATGACCGCTCCCCCATCTGTAAAATGAGGTCAACATTGCTGCAAACTGAGAGGTAAATCTATCACGCGTGATTGTAAAGCTCCGTGGAAACAGAAAGGTAATATGTAAATGCTGGAAGGCACAGGTGGCACAGTAATGAGCACGTATCATTTCCGAGAAGAAAGGGAAGGTCTTTTAAGCAGACAGATCACTGAAGGGATTGAGCTCACTGCAGCAGAGTCTCAGCCATTAAACTGAACTTGAAAGACAAGAAAAGCAGGAGTGAAGAGCACAGGCTGAGAAGGAGGAAAGCAGGGAGGGAGGAGGGGGGAGTACTCCGTGATTACAAAACATGTTGAAAACACTAGTGAGTTAAATTGCTTTATCCCCTTTTCTACTTTCTTATGGTGCTTATTTTTATGGCCCACAATAGAAACCCGTAAATTTCCTCACCTCCAGAATACTGTCTTCTAGAAAAACTTCTATTATTAATTCACCCCTCTGGGATCACTCCACTTAAAACATCTCCTAAATGATACAGATCGATTTTAGTGATACGTTGCTTGACATTATGCTTAAGGTAAAACGTGCATATTATATTTTGTGTAAGAAGTAAAGGAAACTAAGAATATGGGTGTGTGTTTGCTTGTGTTTGCTTAGTTTATTTATAAAAGAAAAGATAAACTAGAAACTAATTAAATGCTGATTTACAAGGGATTAGTGGGAACTAGATGAAGGGCATAGGGATATAAACAAGGCTTTTCTGCGTATGCCGTTTAATATAATTTGGTCTTTTGAACCATATCATGAATTAAAACATTAAATAATGGAAATACAGGGGTGCCTGGGTGGCTCAGTGGGTTAAAGCCTCTGCCTTCGGCTCGGGTCAGGATTCCAGGGTCCTGGGATCGAGCCCCGCGTCGTGGGGGGGGGGGTCTCTGCTCAGCGGGGAGCCTGCTTCCCTTCCTCTCTCTCTGCCTGCCTCTCTGCCTGCCTGTGATCCCTGTCTGTCAAATAAATAAATAAAATCTTTTTTAAAAAAATGGAAATACGTTCAATACAAACAAATGGATTGCTCATCAAACTGAAAAAGTAATCCTCCAATGACAAGAATTCATTCAAGAAACTTTTGAATTCAGTATCCTTACTCTATACCCTTAATAGGCATAAACACATACATCATACGTATGCACAGGGGAATCTTAATCTTAATTATTACAGCTCCTTGCTCTGCTTAGTAGTGAAATGGATATGAAATTTTTTGTGTGTATTAATGGGTATATATAAATGTATTGATGCTAAAGAATACCCAAGTTTTCACTTTGAGAGAGGAGAGCTACAGATATGGAACAAAGAAGATGAAGAACCCTGTGTTATTTATTTTGAATTGGAAGTACCGATGTAGAATCATTTCATATGAGCTGTCCAGTGAAAGGCATCAGAAGCAATGACACCTCAGTAATAATGAGCATACCGAGCGTGCAAAACAAAAAAAATTTTTTTTCCTTAGTGGTGATCTCCAGTGGAAGGAACCAAGACATCTTAACAAATGGCTGGTTCAAATTCTGAGACCTGGAAACTTAGGGTAAACCTGGAACATCTTATTTCAGGAAAAAAGGAAGTTCTCAAACAATAAATGGAGCTATGTCAAAATGATACCAAAACTATTTTAAAGGACTTACATTGGCCAAATTTGGTACAGTATATATATATATATATATATATATATATATATATATAAATGTATAATGATGCTAAGTGTTTCAAACATCAAATTTTAAATATGTAAGTATGTGTATAACAAAATTTTAGGAGAATGACAGTTTCTAAGGATAATTATGTACAAGGCCTCCAGTCTTCTGTCCTCTCAGAAGTATTTAAAACATGACCTGTGGTGGGTACCTAAACTGAAAGAAATATTTTTTAATGGTGAACTATGTAAAATTACGTTTCTTTATCCTTATTTTTCCCTATATGTGTGACTATAGATTTGGTCTGACTTTTTCATTGTTTTTAAATATATTTTCCCAAAGACTACAGTTTTTTAGAACCAAACTTACCTTTCTACCTTTCTAATAACGTTGATTTTTAAAATATGTGCTATGCCATGGCTAATATCCTGACATTCTCAGGAATATTCTTTCTCCTATTTGGAAGTGAGAAGAACTTTGTCTCAGGGAAGTCATAAAGGGCAGTTTTCGACCCTACATGAGTATGAATCAATCTGGATTGAAAAATCAGCAGCATCAATAGTTTAAAACATCAGTGCTGTAAGGATGTATTTTTACAACAGTGTTCCACAATAACCACCCATGGAAAGAAGGGAAAGTTATCTGGCTTAAGTGGACAGTAGTGAATAACAAAGAGTGATTGACCCATGGTCTATACTGCTTATAATACAAAATACATAGTCATGAGGTCATAGCATATAGTGCTCATATAGTTATATCATGTGCAGACAATAATTTTTAGTGATTGTCAAGCTAAAATGGCATTCATCCAGTAAATGGCCCTGTTGGAGGGTTCCGTGAAGCAAAAAGACTATTTTTCTTTTTTAAACTTGACGATCTTAAATGAAGTACTAATGGGTGAATTCCTTTACTCATCTTGACCATGTTAACATAAGTTTGACAATACGTTTGAAATGCTTAATATAGCTCTTCACACATAGTCAATATTTAATAATATTGTGACTTATTTATATGTACATACTACATATACTTATATGTGTACTATTGTGCTATTATGTAATGTCTTTCTTTCCTATAATTTTCATCAGGATGGATTTCTTCTCCTAATTTTATCCTAAACACTGCATAGCACCTAGAATACCACAAAGATTCAATAAAATATTTGTTGGTTGATCAACACCAAAACACTCAGAAAGTATTTATTAATGCCTATTTTACAGAAATTCTATATTCAAACAAATATTAAAGCAGTTCCTGATCTTTTGAGACTTATAATCTAAAACATAATTTTGACCACATTACCCATGTTATTAGGAAAAACAACCATGACAACTCCCATTTATTAAGCCCCACCTTTGTACCAAGCACTGTGCTAAGTGGTTTAGTTACATGATCTCATTCAATAGTAAGCATAACTACATAATGCAGACATTCATATTCCCACTCTGCAAATGAGAAAACTGAGGTTTTAAGAAGTCAGGTGAGTGGAAGAGTCCTGCCTTTGTCATGACTTCTGAACCTCAATATATATATCCTACATCTCTATTATCAGGATATCTGTGAGGCACCTTCACAATTATATTTAAAACAAAAAAGCAAATTACAGTTCCCAAACACGGATTTGCCCATAGTTTAAAAAAGCTTCCTATAGCATACCACTGCATTATGAAAATAGAGCTTTACTGTGTGTGAACAGCTTGGAAAGGGGTGTGGAGATACTATTTGAAATGACAAACATCTTCAGAAATAGGGCCGCTGTGTTTGACAAGTTGCTTTCAACGTCAAATAACAAACAGAATAGGTAATAGATAAACGCCACCTAGGCAAAACACTTTAGAGATACTGTAATCACTGATTTGTGCTGCAGCCTTGGAATATGTGGTCACCGAATTATGAGCCAAAATGGATGTGGAAAACTAATTATGTCTAGCTGAAATGGAAAAGCAAAATGAATACCTGAAGAATTTTCAGGATTAAGCAAAATTGAGCATGACAACAGAGAAACAGACACAAAGATTCAGATATTACTTTGGAACTTTAAATGTCATTTCTGCTCACTTCAGTGGAGGCAATACATCAGCAAATCAAACATGTCAACATATGACTCTTTACTCTTTACAGTGGAGTTGAATATTAGTGCATAGTATCTGCATCTGCTTTCCAGATATTCTATAAATCCGATGTTTTCTGTCAGTGATGGAAATACTTTAAAGTGCACAAATCACCATGTACTCCAATTAAGAAAAGAAATAGATTCTTTCTGCGTTGCACTCATGCCAAGACATTAGAATTTCATTCTAGTTCTGTTGTTAATACTGCATATGTTCTTTATAAATCATGTTTTCAGATGATCTGTTTCATTAATAAAATCTGTTTTGGATACTGAGTTGCAACAAAAATTGCAAAAATAACGTAGACCAGTATATAAGGTCTATAAAATACTTTATTTTATTTGAAGCTTTTATTAATTATATTTATCAGTGTTCATTGTTACTATATATTTTACCCTCATAAAATAATTTTTGCTCAGGATTTGCATAAACATCCCATGTCTATAGAGTTGCTTTTACTCAGAAAGTAAATAGGAAAAAATATTATATGGCTGAGAAGAATTCATCACCACAGTAAGCTAATTTTGTACAACCTTTGTCTGTACTATATGTAAATGATTTCAGATATCATGAGAAAATTGTCAAGATGTAATGTGGGAGAGTATTTATTATAAACACTTTCTTTAAACACTTTCAGATATTTGTTCTATGACTTTGGTTGACTTTTTGAAAAAGTTTAAGCAGAATGATATAATAATACCACCTTATCATTAATCTGATACTAATAATAACTGGATAGATTGAACCTGAAAAGAAATTAACATATTATACTTGACTTCCTTCAGTTATTGGAGGTCTAATATACATAATGAACTATGATAAATGTACAAAATATTCTGCATGGTTGCTAAAATCAAAATAATTAACCTATAAGTCAGATACAAACACATTGATAAAATAACCACAAAGGTCTATATATGTAGTCTTTGCAGTGTTTAGGAGAGAGAATGATACAACTGAACCAGTCAGGAGATACTATATAAAGAAGAATGATTAGGTAAGAATTTAAAGACATGTAGAACTGATGATAAGGGAGCATTCCAGGCAGTTGAAATTTTATGTGCGAGATAAGGGGGTGGGACTTTGC
This sequence comes from Martes martes, assembly GCF_963455335.1. Taxonomy (NCBI): domain Eukaryota; kingdom Metazoa; phylum Chordata; class Mammalia; order Carnivora; family Mustelidae; genus Martes; species Martes martes. The sequence continues at coordinate 45,096,166 of NC_137899.1, forward strand.
AAAATGTATTCAGGAACACAATGTTAAATAAACAATCTGAATTAATGGAGTCAAGTTGGACATAACTGGAAAGGAAGGGCTTTACATTCTATATCCTAAGATCCATAAACCAGGCTCTTCCCCAATGGAACATTCCTCCTTGGAGATATGGTAGATACTTTTGAATGAAGTCTCCTTCAGCCACATCAAATGGGATAACTGCATTTTTTGTCCCTTTAAAGGTTTTGAGAATTCATGGAGGAAAAATTCCCAGTATTCTAGTTATTTGACCATTGAACCCCACTCTTTTTTTTTTCTTTTTCATCCAGTGCCTACACAAATAGAGCTGTAGGCAATGAGAAGCCATAAGCCATTGGTTTCAGAGCAGTCAAGTGACTTGATAAAATCGATGAATTCAGAGGAATCATTTAATGAGTGTGCTATGTGGAGAGAATGGTAGAAAAGCTAGAGATGGAGAGCAGAGTCAGAGAGACCAGAGGGAAAATTAGCAAGCTTATCAATGCATTAGACCTAGTGTGATAGCAGGGAGAACAGATAGGAACATTAAGAGCACTGAATAAAACGTCTCTGATAGTAAATTAAATATAAAAGTACAAGCACAAGGCAAAGTTAAGATAATTCAGTGAAATAAAACGTCAAAAATCAGCTCTCACATATTGATGCATACTGAAAAGCCTCCAGAACAAAGAGTTCCACATCTACCCTGGAACTCTAATGTTTTAACAACTCTGCCAGAGAATTGTCTCTGAGTGTTAATCTTAATCACTCCAGCTACATTTCATTCCTTTTGTAGTATCTCAGATTGTTTCAAGTAGATTTGAGCCCTTCAGAATTTCTTGTTAATCTAACTTCTCCTAACTTGTAAAACACAAGATAATTTAATCCTTATTTTAAATGACTGAAACAAAGACCTTAATTAATATTAGGGGAGCAGCTTGCCTGTATTTTGTACATACGGTTTTCGAGTCATTCTGTATGTAACTAAATTAGGAGCAAGGAGAATATGTTGAGAGTCCGATGTATTAGATTTATTTTAAAATACTTCCAATGTCTTTGAAAACCTTTTCTTTGATGTCGGTAAGTTACTAGAACCCAGAGACGTGAGACCACTTTCTGTTGATACCAAAACGTGATATAAAGGGAGTGGATTGAAGAGTCATTTGACCACCTGATTTAAATCCTGCCTGTACTACTTATTAGCCATGTGGCTTTAGGCAAGGCATTTCAAAGTTCCCTTCCTTCCTTTCTTCCTTCCTCCCTCCTTCCCCCTCCTCCCCTCCTCCCTCCTTCCCTCTTCCTTCCTCCCTCCCTCTTCCTTCCTCCCTCCCTTCTCCTTCCTTCCTTCCTCCTCCCTCCCTTTCTCTCTCTCTCTCTTTCTTTCTCTAAATCACTATGCTGTACAGGTAATTATGTTCACCGCAATGACTATGAAATGTGTTCTTTTATGCATGTGAATTGGCTAGCTTGATGTCAGGAACAGAGTCAGTCATCAATATACTTGAATCTTCTCACTTCTCAAACTTTGAGCCATGTGTTAGCTGAATTTTTAAACAGCCTTTCAAGTCTTTGCATTAATTCTTACTTAAATTATTTTTCTGATTTTCATCTTTGTCCATTTTATGATAGTGATTCTTTCTCTGTAGCATTTTTTTTCCATGCACACAAAGACCTGGGTTTTACAGATTTATCATTCTCCTTCTCTTTTTCACTCCCATCGTTGCCAAGGTAAAGAAGCATGGTTGTTTCCAAAACAGCTGATTGAGTTTATACAAAAACTGAGGCCCAGACTTTTGTGGAAAGGGCTAGTTGAGCTGGAATGTGTGTTTTGGGAGGTAAATATCTTGCCCTATGGACAAGATAAACGTGTTCATTTTGTAACAGATGTTTTCCCGAGAACATCAGTCTAAGTGTTCAGCTACAGTACGTGAGAGGTAACAATAGCTCTTCACAACCCAACTTCCTTACTAGAACGTATAGCCCCCATACAAAACTTTTTTCTTTTAACACAAAAGAGAGTGGAGATGGACAGCCGAAAAGGCTGATATTCCATAGTCCACAGGCTTCCATTAGATCTTATATCATTTTATAATGGCCTTATGGCCTCCTAGTCCACTGGAATAGCAGCTGCCAACTACTCTCAATGGACCGGAAGACCCAGCAGTACTGGACACGCAAACCGCACAGCTAGATGGACCCTCGGTGGCTTTTGCCTGTGTTTCTCTCATGCAAAGAGCATAGATGATAAAACCCAACATTGGTTCATTAGAAAAGTTCCCCATCTCTCACCTTTCCTCTTCAGCAGGGCACTGACCTTCATCCCTTTTCACTTTCTACTCACACCGTATAAGGAATGCCTTTCCAAAAGTGAACTTCTTAGCCCTGACCTGCCACATCCCAGAGCCTACCTCATCTTGAAGGAGGTTTGGGCTCCTTGGATTCATCTGCTCATTCAACAAAAGCTACTGAGCACTTACTGTGCAATGGTCAGGTAACCAAACGTGGTTATATATAGCAGATTGGGAAAGAACCAAGGTCCCTACTTCCACAGGCTATTGTTTTTAGAGAGAATGAACAAGTAGAAACTAGACTGGAGGCTTCATGAAGGCAGACACTTTGTTTTGTTGTCTTGTTTTATTGAAAGGCCCAGAACAGAGCCAAGCATTAATGAGGCTTCAGTGGATATTTGTTCTATAAAATAAAGATATGCTATAATGTGGAGAGTATAATGGAGTAAAATGGAGTAAAATAAAGCAGAGTGAGAGTATGGGATGCAAAAGGCAACACAAGTTAATTTTTATTGACTCTTTTCTGCTTCTTATGAATGTTCTGCTCCAGCAAGTAAGCGGTCCATCTGACCCATACAACAGTTTCCATGGCTCCATAGCCCTGTGACATTAATTCTCTTTATGTTGCTTGCTCCCCCCCAAAAAAACCAGTCTTGGTCTGTATTTAGGCCAACTATTTCCTTCCAGAGTCAACAGTACAGATTTGTCTTAAGGTTTTGTTTCCCTTTGAAGTATTTTCTGCATTTTTAATTTCTCTCTAAACACCCTTTAATAGATGAAAGATCAGATTATTTCATTCTCTGTAAGCTGATAAAGAGGAGTGGCTTACAAAAGCTTGCCTGGACAGGGATTTCACTGTCCCCAGTGAAATGAAACGTATGAGAGCAATAGTAAGCTGCTTTAAAAACTGAATTTATTGATTCTAAAGGACCCCATTTAGAACTATGACATTTCCTTCATTTTCAGTTTCAAAATGCCCTTTATTATACCCTGATATTCATTTCAGAAAGTAATACTGTTCTTCTGATTGTATAATTAGCAAAAATGAAAGTTAGCAATACTTTATAAATACCTAAATTTGGAAAGGATGAGAATTTTTCTTGTCTATAAAATCAACACCATAAAATTATTTCACTGATAGTCCAGTTATAAAGAAAATGAATTACTACATACATCACACACACACAAACACACGCATGCCCATTTGTGACCTCATTGGGGATCGAGATGGAATCTGTATTTTACATTTGAATTCTAAGTACTTGATGCTTGACTATAATACATGCTCATTAAATGTTTATTTACTGAATAAAAAACTCTAGGCTACCATTCACAATAAATATAAAGAAGGAATATGGAATAAAGTACTATGTATGGGGTCTTAAAAATTACTGGAATCCCATCAAAGTGCTGACCAGACCAGCTGGGACAGAAAATAAGGAATAAAAGAAATTGAAATAATGGATCTTTGTGGGTAACAAATAATGGTTAAGGGAGAAGAAAGATGAATTTTCTGCTTAGTTAATCCCTATCCACTCCACCCATGACCAGACTGGTAACAAGATAACTGCCAAGATTTGCAAAAACCCATTCATACCTTACACATACTTTACTACACAGGAATGACGAGTTAAGCAGCTATATAAACTAGAGCCTTTTATAGGTTCAAATTGCAACATGGAAAATCACACAATTGATCCAGCTTTGATTTGATCACACTAATAATTATGAGCTTATGCTGGATTTGCTTTTTGGCTCTGCATACTGTCAGTCTTCCTCTTAAAAGCCTAGGTTCTTATGGTCTCACACTGTCCACTTCATTGTTTCCATGATTAGGTCCCTGTTGTTGAATGTGAAGAGATGTGGGATGTGAGGGAATGTACCCTGCTGGAATTTCACACTTGAGAGAGAGGGAGAGAGAGAAAGAAAGAGAAAGGAATTGGGATATCAACTTCTTGTCTGCCACTCAAGACAGTAAATTTTTAAAATTACTTAGGCTTCTCCTACCTAGCAGTCAGCTATACTGTTCATCAAACACTTTAACACAATAAAGTTGAAAAATAGGATAAAGAACCTGAAGACAGAAATAAAGCCAAACAGGCACATCGGCACTACAGTGTGCAAAATTAAGACAGGGAAAAAAATCACCCTAACTTAAAAGCATCCCAAATGGTTCAGAATGCAACTGAGATAATGATATGCTATTTCATATAAATATCTAATGGCTCCAACACGAGTAGCTTAACTATAATGAACGGTCTTATTAAAATATAAAAATCACCGAGGGAGCATGTAGGAGCAATCCAATCTCGGCAGCACACTTTATGGGCAGTTCTTGGTTTGAAGATCAGTGAAGATGCCAGTGCATCTTAATTTATGTTAAGCCCCATAATTTGTGGTTCTCTGCAACTTTTTCTCCTAACAAAGCAGAACTCACATGTTGAAATGAAATCAAAGTAGCACAATATTATTTTAAGGTGTTTGTGCTGAAATTTAATTAAAACATCAAATCTCATCAAACACTAAAGACTAGTTATAAATAAAGCTCCTAGGCACACATAAATTAGATTTAAATAGGAAACAGGAACTGAGACTTTATACTTTGGCTTGAAGCAGTGTTTGTTTGTTTAAAGGTAATTGGGGAAAAACATGATATTTACACTTTCCATAATTCATATTGATATCACTGAGCGTACCTTACAATAATAATAAAACTAAAAACTAGAGTGTTCTGGCCAGCATTGAGAGATTTAACAATGAGAAATAAGGGGTGCCCAGGAAAATCTGAATTTCAGAGAGGCAATGATTTTTTTTTCTTTTCTTTTTTTCTTTTTCTTTTTTCTTTTTCTGGTCTGGCCCATACAATTTTGGGAACTATTTTACTAAAAATTATTTATTGTTTATCTGAATTTCAAATTAAGTAGTCAGTCTATATTTTATCTGACAAACCTAAGATCAGCCAATGCTGATGAAGATATATTGTATGTATGGTTGCTTTAATTAGTATTTTTTAAAAAGGCTTATTTATGTATTATTTTATCAATAATTTTATCTTTAATCATGTCAAAATAATGATTTGAAATAGATGATAATTGAGAGAGGCAATGTTGCAGCTCAGCAATATTTATATTTTATTTCTTCTTCCAGGAAACATCAATGGACCTCACTGTGCAAGCCCCTTGAAGTTAGGTAAAGGCATGCCACTGAGATCTAGATTGTGGGCAAAAGTGATGTTAATGATTTCCAGTCCTCTCTTTCTTTTCCCTTGCCTGCCAGTTGGAGACAAAGCCTCTAATGGAAAATGCTGAGCCTCTTGATGAGAGCAGAGCCACAATATGAAAGAGGCCTGGGTGCCTGATAGACCACAGGGAGCAGAAGAGTGACCCCTCATTCCTCTCACCACCGATGCCCAATAGATGGTGATGTGAGTGACAAAGGAACAAGCTTCTGAGATTCCAAGGTTGTTTCAACAGTTAGTGTGACCTGAACACTCTGATACAGATATTAGGACCTTGGGGGAGATTGCTTTTGCAATCGAAACTTCTAATATGCCGTAATTGACATGGCAGGCTGGATGTGGCTGGTGAGCGAAATAAAGCAGGCTGGACAGCTGTACAATAGTATCAGTCAGTGTCAAACATCTGATAAAACAGTAAATGGAAAGTCATGTGTCTGCTGGGCTCCACCTCTAGGAAAAGAGGGCAGTAAAAAGAATGTTACTGGTATCTGTTGCTTGTGGTTATTGACTATGCTGGGCAATGTATTATCCAAAAAAGATAAGTTTAGGAAAGAATAGGTCAATTGGCAGCATTAAATAAAAGGGGATAGAAAAAAATCCAGAAATTTGGATCTTTTAAAGTCAGAAAATTTACTTGTCTAAGCTGCAAACATTATTTAAAAAAAAAAAAAAAAAGCGTTGGGGGGGATTTAAAAGGTCTTTCAACTATAAACACCAAGTGAGATTTCTTAGTTAAACAAAGTAACTTAATTCTGGGACAGGTTTAGATTAAGGGTGTGACTATCATGTCTATTGCTTACCAGGTCGTTACCCTTAAAGTTGAAAAAGGGGAATTTGGGAGTGAGAAAGCAAATAAATATGTCTAAAATAGTATATTGAATATAGTTACTGTTGAGTCACATAGGAACTATATAGATTAGGAATCTACTAGTACTTTAATGAATCTTCTTTCCCTCAGTTGCTAAATCCACATCACAAACTGGAACTCCAAGCTTTTTCTTCTAAAAAACAGGCTGCAAAATTTACATAGGACCAGCTTCTACACTGAAGACATGGACAAAGACAGAGAATTAAAGACTCAAGGAAGAACCTCCAAGGGCCAATTCAAGAACCAAAGAGAACAATGGACAATATACTATATTGCCCGGAGATCTCTGATTTTGATGCATTAACTAGTTGTGACTTGGTATTGACTTCCTTGGAGGGAGGTTTTGGGTATTTCATGGAAAGGAGCCAATGGAATAAAGGTATATTTGGTGACAAGAAGGATAGAGATCCACATCTTTCCTCTTCTTCTTCTTCTTTTTTAAGATTTTATTTATTTATTTATTTATTTGACAGAGGGAGAGAGACAAGGTGAGAGGGAACACAAGCAGGGGAGTGGGAGAGGGAGAAGCAGCTTCCCGCTGAGACACTGGGATGCAGAGCCAAAGGCAGAGGCTTAACAATGGAGCCACCCAAGCACTCCTCCTCTTCTTTTAAACAACTAATTTCCCAGTGCCTTTGCAGTGAAGGAGGTCATGTGATGGAGTTCTCACCAACAGAGAATAGGAAGAGGAATCCGTTACAGTTCTGTAAATGGCAGCATGTAACACACACAGTCTGTCCCTTTATCTCACAGCTGGAAGCCTGAGGAGCCAAGGGAGGATAGAAAGTCACTGACAGATGGAGAAGCCTTGGGGGTGGAAACATTTGGGTGTGAATGACAGCACAGAGCCACAGAGCATACCTCTCCCCTGCCACCTCCCTTCCTCTAGGTCCCCATAGATAAAGGCATATTTTGGTAAACCAGTGAGATTTTATGATTAGCAATGGACTTAGACTGATGAACGCAGTAGTGCAACAAACACAATCCTACAATACTATGTGGTGATATTCACAGTGGATTTAAAGGTTTAAAAATCAATTTCAATACATTTGAGAAATAAATCTTAGGTCTGGTGATTTAGGACATACCAGCCAAAATGGTCTCTCATTTCTCAGAGCAAGCACAGAAACAGTAAGCTTTACCCTTGATTTTGGACTATATATTTTATTAAATCTTTCCTTACATTCCAATCAGATCATTTTTATTCATTTCTATGGGTAATAATTTTGAAATGCAAGGTTCTTGAAAGCTAGGTCATTATTTTATACTCTTCTCTCTTGAAATATGATGAATTAATCCAGTTGATTATTTTTAAACTCTTTTTGAAGTTTTATGATTTGTCAAACCTCGTATCACGTTTATGATAGTCTTAAAGAGAAGCTTATATAACAAGACAAAATCACAATAGAATGAGTCAGTTGAACACGCTACTGCTGACTGGATATATATATGAAAGGAAAAGGGATTAGAAGAGAATCTGCATGGAATATGGCCTAGCCAAGATGCATCAGCCCGGAGACGCTGTTTGTAAACCTAAAAAATTGAAAAATAAATGGATTACTCAAGAACTTGAACTTAAAGAACTTTCGTCTCATTTAGATCATCAAAACTCTTAATAAGTTCCTCATCTGTTAGTCACTCAGTTTATAATTTCATACCCCCAAAAACTTGGATGTTGCTACATCCAAATACAGGTGATTTTATTAGTCAATGTTTAAAAGTTTGGTAATTTTTCCCAGTGCCTGGTTAAATGCCTTTCAACTCAGTGGTCTCCAAACTTTATTCCATATTTAATCTACTTGTGAACCTTTAAAAAATATCAAGGCTCCACATGTTCTGATTTAATTGGCACTGAATGCAAACAGGGTATTGGGGATTAGGTGATTCTAATACTCAACGATTAACAGGGTTAATCGTCAGCAGAGAAATCACTGTTTTAACTATATTTCTGGTTTCTAGATTCACCAGATTTAACTTGGAGGAGATTATTTTATGAATTTTTTGTTAATGTCTTCCATAAAGATGCTAGAGGCAGGGTTTATGACTCCAGTCTACCTTAGACATTTTAGGTAAGGTAAAATTTCTGAGTTATGCTGATAATTACAGTCAATTTAAAGAAGAGCTAAAACTCCTTTAATTACAAAATACAATGAGAAAAGATGAGGCCCAATGTGATCAGTAAATGTTAAATAATTTCAGTCTGGTGTTGGTCATCTCCTGTGTATTTTTATGTGGACAGGCTTTCCTTTTAAAGGGACCATTCAAAGCATTGATTATGTTTTTCTTTGTGATGGAGGACAGTAATTAATCATAGCAGAATCAATAAACATGGCTGTTACTAAAAGTAACTAAAATGCAAGTTTGAAATTTTTAGTGAAGGCAAGTTCCTTACAATAAAACTTCTGTATTATGATGGTCAAGATAATTCCATTCCCTTGTGAGCAATAATGTATAAAAAATGGCTTTCTTATTGATTTTCAATTTTCAAAATATTGGAAAATTCATATAAATCTGAACATCCTACCTCCACAATAATTTTAACAAATAAATCTGGCAACAGAATTAAACTTAAGCATTGTTATAAATTTGCTAAGTATCAGTTTGTTCTGACAAGTTCTTAATTTTTGGATGAAAGTTATACTGAAATATTGCTAACATTTTCGTTCTTTTGCTGTAGCTTTCTCCTTTTCTAACAACTTCGTACTTATTTCTCCAACTGACCTTCCCTCACAAGAGGCAGTTACAGTAAATCAATCATATTTTCTTGCTGTGCTTGAGTGAAGATCATGTTTTTTCATTTCAGAAATAATTTCCTGATGCTGTATTTAAGTAGCACATTTTATGTCAATGGGAAAAGCAGTGTGAAAGAATGAGAACAGGTCTGAGTTAAGAGAGAACAAAAATGATCTGGCTTGTGACTTTCATATATATTTGTGACTCTTTACGTGGGAAAGGTTCACAGTGCTTTCTCTATGCTTATATTTATTTTAAATATTTTCTTCATGACAATATTCAAAAATATTGAAGATATTAAATCAATGAGAGATTTCTATTTATACATATTAATAATATGATAGCCAAGGTTACTCATATCTTCATCACAAAGACAATACCAAGAAAACTATTGAGTTGAGAAATTATAGGAGCACTGAATATATTAGAGCTCAAAAACTAAACGATACTTCATAACAGTATTCCTGCAAAGATTTTCCACTGAAATTTTTCTCATTTTAAAATTAGGTAATTTTCAGGGCACCTGGGTGGCTCAGACAGTAAGTGTCTGCCTTTGGCTTGGGTCATGATCTCAGGGTCTAAGGATGGAGCCCCACATCAGGCGCCCTATTCAGCGGGGAGTCTGTTTCTCCCCCCCCTTTCCTGCTCCCCCTGTTTGTGCTCTCCCTCTCTATCAAATAAATAAAATTTTAGAAAAAAATTCAGCAATTTTCTGTGCATTACCTCTGTTGATAGGAAAACAGTTATGGAAGTTAAGGTCTGTTCGCTATTTTATTTTATTTCAAAAAACGCTATTTTATTTTTAACATGTACTACTCTTGAGGAAAAAATGGGAAATAGATAGGAAAAACCTTCTCTAGCAGGGTTCACATATTTTCTGGTTAATTTTGGCCAAGCGATTCATTTTGAAATAATAATTTATTAGATTAATGATTTTCTTTTCCAAACCATGCCACACATGGACATGATTGTCAAAAGCTTACAGTTTATGGTTACAACGTGTAAATTACCTGGAACATTGCTAATTCATACTCAGGTAAGAAATTTGTGGTCTCTCATTGTTAGAAAGAAACTCAAGTATTATTTTAAGTTAGAGAAATTATAAATATTCAGAGCTGACCTAGATGCCCTCAGTGTTCCTTCAGCTTGACTGAACTTTAGACAGGTTTCTTCCTGGCTGTAGGTCCCTGACTTCCCTTTTCTCAGATCATTTACTTTAGAAAACTTGCAATTAAAACTTGTTTTTCTCTTCCTTTAAGGTGTAAACCCTCTCCCAACCTCTTGCCACTTTTACAACTTATGAATGTGTGTCTTTCCCAATAACCTGGGCTCTACCTCTTTGAAGTGTAACCGTCAGAAAAGATAAGGCCCCTATCTACCCCCAGAATTCTCCAGTACTTTTCTACAAGCTCACCCTAGCGCTTAAAATTCCCACCTTTTGTTTCAAAGAGTTGACTTTAATCTTCCTCCTCTATTTCAAGAGCCTTGAATAAATTCTTCCTTAACTTTCTTTTTACTCAATTTCATGCAGTTTTCTTGGACCAAGTCAATGTTGTCTCTCTGACAGTCTTAAAGGGTTTGTATGTTCTGTTTTATGATTCCTAAATAATCTCTATGATTTCTTTTTTAATTATAAATTCTTTTTTTTTAAAGATTTTATTTATTTATTTGACAGAGAGAGACAATGAGAGAGGGAACACAAGCAGGGGGAATGGGAGAGGAAGAAGCAGGCTTCCTGCTGAGCAGGGAGCCCCATGTGGAGGTCAATCCCAGGACCCTGAGACCATGAGCTGAGCCCAGACACTTAACGACTGAGCCCCCCAGGCACCCCCTTAATTATAAATTCTTAAAGTACTTCACCCACATGACACAAAAGTTGTGCGGCTCTGAGAACTGACTGACAGAAAATACAGATAGGTAAAAGGTAAATGAAAGCATGGGCTTCATGATTAAGCAAACAGTATATTAATATAAATGACTCAAAATAACCAATGAAATTTTTCATTTAGATATTGACAATGAAATCTAAAACATATGTAAACATGCAAAAGTTTTACTTAGAAAAATATCTTAAATATCTGAATATTTCAAAAAGTTCAAGAACAAGACATTGAGTTCAGACACTTGCTTCATTTCTCCACTCTACTTTCCATTGAATAGAACCACAGTCCCTTTCCACAAGATGATTTTTAATCCTTGTAGACCGGTAATGGGAAGTATAGTGTACTAATTTATGTAAAATGCTCCAATTGCTGAGATAACTGACTCCTTTTAACATTTTGTCATTAATTATAATAGATTTTTAATTACCATTGGATGGTTTTGTAATTAGTAACATCTAGCTTATATAATCAGTGACTCTAAGCTCTCTAATTGACATAACACCTAAAAATTATTCAAAGCATGTTGTAATGTTGCTCCATGTCAAGAAATGGGATCTGAATTACACCTGTTTTGTAGAGGATGGACTTGTGAAATCCATCAAGGATGTGCTGTGGCTCAGTGCTTTTTGGAACACCTCCAGTTGTCCTTGAAGAGGCTAGAAAAGGAAATTCACAAAGAAGAGTTTGGAAAAATAGATTTATAGATACAATGGACCCATTATTACTAGGATGGACCAAATATTTTTGTTTACCAAGCTGTCTTCACAGAGAATTACAAACCATGAAATTATAACAATATCCTTTTCAAAGGTACAAATAGCAAACTTGAATTTAAATTTTAAGAGCAATTTGTTAACAAGATTGATTTTTCCCCCCAATTCTTGTAGCTTTCAAAACAATGATAAATCAGGGTCTAAGAAATAGGAATTAGTGAAAAATCTAGAAAAATTTTGGTGAATGCAGTTGCCATATGCAATGATGGTTTATATCCCATCTGCATTTAAGTTGTGTTTGAACTCAAAGATATACAATGTATTTTAAGTACATTAAAAGAATGGGGCTATTTAATATACTTAGTTCTTCAGGTAATCATTTCTCACAATGTGTCACACTGAATTCATTTAATGAAATGAGCTTATACATTAGGCAGCATTTACATTTTACAAGGCAATTTCTAAGATAATGTTTAAGTATCACTAATGGGTGTTTTTAGCAGAATGTAATACTCTACAAAATGGTATGTTTTTATAAGTATCTCTGTAATAAAATTTTACCAAAAGTGTAGCAATATCTCAGAATATGTTTTCATTGTATGCAGTTTATTTGGTAACTAAAACATTGTTTTTTTCTAAGAACATAAAATTCAATCAAGTAGATGCTGCCTTTAAATGGAAAGATAAATGACATTGTTCCAAAATTTTCTTATTATCAAAATAATGTTTTAAAATACTTGCAAAATTTATTTATATGTTGATTTTTGTGTATGGTTTCATAAACAATAAGCTGCAAATCCCCAGTGCTTGCAAGTATTTTCTTTAATAAGTATTCTAATTTATTTTTTAAATATCCTTTTATAATTTTTTCTATCATCTTGCTACCACCTTCCCAGCCCTTGTTTCAGTTTGCTTAAAAAGAACATGGTTTTTATATTGAACATTAAACATCACTTTCTATGAAAAATTCAGTGTAGTACAAGTATTGTTGGATATAACTGAAACGTAATCATTGAGATCTTCTCGTATGGTGTGTTATGTGCTCTTTCTATAGTAATAGCTAAAGAATACACAGATGATGTGGGAAAACCAGTGTATTTATGGGCTGTGTAAAAATAGTGATTATTCAGTAAAAGCATCTATATGATCGTTTCCCTGAGAAACAAAGTCATAGGATGTTTCTTTCATAGAGCTGAATTTTTCTTAAAGCTAAAATACTTTTAACAACTCTTCTCATTATACTTGTAGGATAATTAAAAATCTAAGTAGTAGTATTCTTAAGTATACACTGCTTTTTGTGGATAATAACAAAGACAGCATGCAAATATTTCCTCAAAGTTCATAAATGGTTACTAGCTGATATTCTGTTTGAACTTTGTGGGGATTCCTCCTTATTGAAACTGCATCATCAGAGTTCAGAAAACCTAAGTGTGTTTCAAATATAGAAGAAGTAGCTAATAAGACTCACTGATTTTTTTATAGTTCAAACATATGAAATTGAAGTTACTTAATTTGTTCTTTAGGGCACCTGGGTGGCTCAAACAGCTAAGCATCTGACTCTTAGTTTCAACACAGGTTGCGATCTCAGGGTCCTGAGATGGACCCCTGGGTCAGGCTCTGTCTCTGCTTGGGTTTCTCTCTCCTTCTCCCTCTGCCCCTCCGCCTGCTCTCTCTCTCTCTCTCTCAAATAAATAAACAAGCATATTTTTTAAAAATGTGTTCTTTATATCTTTGATAAGAAAATCTAAATTCTCTAAAAACTTCTTCCCAAGACCATACAGAAAGTGGTTTTATATTAGTAAAACATCTTAAAAATGTCTGAGTAATGGTAACCATTAGATGTCATTTATCTAGGAAAATTTTAGCCCCACAGTAGATTATTTATGTATTTATTTATCTCTATAAACATAAAAGCCTAAATACAGACCTGTGAAGATACTAAATTTATTACCAAAATTAATGAATATACTCTTATTAATACAATGTTTTGAATCATGAATTTAGCACTAAACATTTAAATATCATTAAAGCCCCAAATATTGAGACATTTCTTCAGAAGAACCTCTCTAACTTTTGTCACCCTCCTCCTTAATCTAATTCAAGGTCACGGCAGAAAGTAGAAGATTCCAAATTCAAACCCCTGCTGAGTTATCCTACTCTCAGCTTGACTTGCCCCATTAGTGTTAGCACTATAAAGAGAATAAATGGACCTGTCCCAGCAATACATGTGAGGCATTTCTTGAAAGACTCAGGAGTGAAACTGCCCATCTCCCGGAGGACCCTATCTACCTAAGCATAAGTTTCCAGCAGAGACCCGTCTCCCCAGTCCAGTCCCTCCTTGATTTCTCCACCTCAGTAAAGGCTAGACTTCCTCATCTGTCTTTCTTTTCAATCTTTACTTTCATTTTGAGAAATTTTGGAAAGACAAAAGATCGAAAACTAATAAACACCTGTGTAGCCACCTCATAAGTTAAAAAAAAAATGTAAACATTACTATATTTCAAGTATTATTTTATAAAAACAAATACAGAATTATAAGACAAATTGAAGTACACTTTGTACCTGAATTCCAGTTTTACTATTTACTGCCAACCAGATATAGCATATCATGCATATAGTCCTCCTTCCTTGTTAGCTTCATTTCAACCATCTCCCTTCTCCTTTTTCTTTCTTTTTACATGCCCAGGGGCTCACAAATATTTTTAATGTGGGGGATAGGGTGGGAGGTGGGGGGAGGAGGGCAGCTTTAGAACAAGCTTCCTTTGGTATGATAGGGCAGTTTTGTTTAGGATAAAGGCAGCATTTCACTTTCATGGGGGTAAAGATGGGTTTTTAATAAATGAGAATAAAATGATGGAAATACAGGAAATGAAAAGTTGGATTCATACTTCTAATAAAGATCAAGAAAATACCAAATGACTCTCAAATTTCAGATGTAAAAAGGATGTGTGAGTATTCTTAGAAGGAAATATGAACAAATTCCTCCAAATCCTTAGTGTGAGGAAGTCTTGTTTATCACTCAAAATCTAGACACCATCGACTAGAAGTTAGTCTCACTACTCTACAGGTGACTTCTAGAAATCAGAAAATTGAACTATATTCTAACAGAAAATTAGTAATACATAAGTAGAAAAAAATCCAAATGTCCTTTAAAATTTTTAAATGATTTTCAGACTCATACATGAGAGTAATACAAAATAAAACCCACTGAAATATCAGTTCACATATGTATGATTAAAAAAAATTCAGTTTATCAACACTGACTTCTATTGGGGCCATTACAATAACTGCTGGCTTTGCTTTGTTTTTTTGTTTTGTTTTGTTTTTGGTTTTTGAGAGAGAAAGAGAGAGAGCATAAGCATGCGGAGGGGCAGAGGGAGAGAGAGAGAAAAAAAATCCTCAAGCAGACTCCTGACTTAGCGCAGGGCCCAACATGGGGCTCAGTCTCACAGCCCTGAGATCATGACCTGAGCCGAAATCAAGAGTTGGTCACTTAACCCACTGAGCCACCCATGCGTCCCACTTTGTTTTGTTTTTAATAAACTTCATCTAGATAAAGATCTTTCCATTCCTAATTTCCAAAGAGTTTGTATAAAAGCACAGAGTGAAATTTTGAAAAGATATTTTCCTGTACCTATTGAGAGGATCATATATTTTTTAATGTGTTAATGTAAGCATTTCTGTTTTAATGGATTTTCCCTTAAATTCCTCTGACACTTTGTAAATAGGTATCATGTATTTTTTATGTCTAACTAACTTTGGTGCTAGTTTCTTTTCTTGCATTACCTGGTTTTAGAATCAAGGTTATGCAGGGCTATTAAAATGAGTTTGGGTAGCTCTCCTTATATCTTTGTAAAGAATAATTATTGTCTTTTCCTTGCACATACCTAAAAAACATAAGAGCCACATATTTTTTTAATTGTTTAAGGGAGAATAACTTTGTTTACCAAATCAAATTTTTAATGACTTTAGTTAGAACTGTTTATTTTCTACTTCTCCCGCAGATGCATTTTCTACTTTTCTCTCTTCTGTATCTTTTTGCTTGACATATTTCCAGCCATATACCCTCCAGTTCTCACTGGATTCTGGCCAAACAGTTCCTTTCCTCTGCAGCTGGAGGTGCTAACAGCTTCCCTTTGTGGCTACCTGCTGTGGATTTTCCAGTGAATTTGGGTGCCTTACCTCTGCCCCATGTCTGTGCAGAAACTCTAGCAAATTACTTTTCCTTAAACCTTTGTATATATTATGTTTCTGTAGAATCCTGACTAATGGAGGCCATTTCGAGTGTTCTGTTCCTTTCCTTTAAGTCAGTTTTAATGATTCATAATTTTATGCAGCATGGTGTGATCTCTTCGTCTAAGGTTTCAAATGGCATGGAGTACAGTTGTTGGTATTATTATTTTACAATTCCTATTTTTTCATCTCTAGGTATTTTGTTTCCAAAAATCTTAATTCTGCATTTCTTATTTTCTTTTCTTTTTTCTTTAAGCCTCTACCTCTGGGTTTCTAGAGAAACAACATAGTTGTGAAGAGAATTATCTCTGGAGCTAGGACATCTGTTTGAATTGTAGCTTCATAATACATTGGATGAATGACTTCTTATCTTTAATTCTTCCTTTTTTATATAAAATAGAGATATGACCAGCACAGGGTCTTTTCTGTTTATTTTGTCTGTTTGTTTGTTTAAGAAATAACTGAGTTAATTAGGCTGGCAGAGAGCACATGTTTTGTAATCTTTACTGTTACCATTATTATTTGCAAAAGTGCATCATTCAATAAATGCAAATTCCTGTTAGTGTTGGGCTGACGGCAGAAAGTCCTTTTACATTTTGTAAGTTAGGAAATTTATTTTGCCCTCATCCTTGACTAAAGTTTGGTTGAGTACAAAATTCTGTTTTCAGATGATTTCCTTCAGCATCTTGACACTATTGCTACTTGGTTTTCTGGTATTGGTTGTTACTGTTAAATCTGCTGACATCCCAAGAACTGCTTCTTATAGTTCACTGTCATCTAGTCTGAGAGCTTTTAAGATTCTTCTTCTTAATCACAATATTTATTAGTTACTCTGGGTTTATATTCATTTTTACTTATGACTTTTGGAAATTCATGTTTATTTTCAATCTGAGGACGACAAAGGTTTAGAATCACTTGCTCAAATATTGCTTCTCCACCAATCTTTCCATTCTGGCGTATGGATATTTGAAGCTCTCATTTGATCATCTATTATTTGTATAGCAGTGTTGTGCAAAAAAACCCTTTGTGATGACGGAAATATTCCACTATGTGGTATTCAATATGGTCACATGTGTCCAATGACTACTACATTGGATAGTATAGCTGTAGAGCACTAGTTTTTCTATTATTAATTTTTATTTATCTTTGTCTATATGTGCTGAATTCTGAATAAATTCATAGGTACACTCTAGATAAATTCTTAAGTATATTTTCCCAGTCACTAATTCTTTCTTTGTAGCCAGTACAAAGTTAATTCCATAAATGTCATGTTTTTGATTGTTAATTTTCCCTCAAGAATTGTAATTAATGTTCCTATGCATCTTGCTCTTCTTGTTTCATTTATGCTTATCTTTATTTTGTTGCACTTTACAAATAAAAATTTTGAAGAAAAATTGATCTCATTGAGCAATTTGAATGTATACAGGCTTTGAAGTCTTTATTAGATATTTCCATAAAACTGTCTTTTTCCCTGAAGCTTATTCATGTTTTAATTGTTGATTTTATTGAATTTATAAATTATAAATAACTTGTACATGTGTGTGTTTTTTAATGCATCCAAAAATTTTGGTAAAAAGACATGTTTTGAGGGTTGTTTTTCCTTTTCACTTTTCTTGCTTTTATCCCCAACTGTCTGAGTTTTTCTAGTTCCCTCTGTCTCCCCGCTGGACTGTCCAATCAAAAAGGTTTAATTTTAGGGTTCTTGTACCAAGATTAAATCAATGATGTCTCAGATCCAGGTACTATAGACCTGGATGGCTTGGTATAGTTTCAGATTGAATAGTTTAATTTGTATCTTCCTGCTTTTCTGGGTCAGTGCACCTTAATTGTGGTAGTTGGAAAATAGTATTTGTTTGTTTGTTTATGTCTTTTTTAATTTATTCCTTTCACAAAAAAGGAGTTCCACTTGAGTTTCTGATTTCAAGCAGGGGATCTTTTAAAATCTTTTACCTTTTTAGCCAGTTTCTGTTGCCATTTTCTGACCAAGAACTAGGTGATTCCATGGTTCAATCCCATTCACAATTTTGTAGTTTTGTTTTATTTCTGTTTTATTCTGACCCTATTTTTTTCTTTCTGGTTTCTCCTTGTGTTTATATACTGGTTTATCTATCATCGAATCTGAGGGGATATATGAAATGTATTCTTATGGAGTCACCCTAATGGAAGTCTAAAATGCATGTTTATAAAATAAGTCCTTTTATCTGTTGTCTATTATTTAAGGACACACTGAAAATCACTGGTTTTAAATCACATTATATCTCATTATATCAAGGATGCCACTTTGAAAGTTAGAAAGTGGTTTCCTCATTATTGTAAACACAGCAAAAAGGTAATTTAGTTTCCTCTAGAGTTTAAAAAAAATATTTTTGAAAGGTTGTTGTTGGCCTGAATTTACTATTTTGCTTGTCATTGTAATGACTAATGTAAGAGACAATATGGCAGGAAATATGCCAATCTTAGGTGAGTGTGTGACTTACATTAATCCCTTACAGAAATGACATATGCATTTATCAAGACTTTAATTGAGCAAATAAGAACATTTTTAAATTAGTAATTCTTCCAGAAGACTTCTATGTGGTATAGGGGATGTCGTGTTTATGAAAACTTGATTTATATAGCTTAACATCTTTTCAATACCTTGGGACTTTCTATTTATAACAATCTTCTTTAAATGATCAATACATTCTGCTTTAAGAAATAACACATTAAATGTGCATGTGCATACCTGAAAAGCCTTATGATTGTTAAAATCAATGCATGTATAAGAATTGCTTAGCCAGTGGATTCAACGCAAAAGGTGATAGATACTCTAAGTTTGAAAATTCCGTTTTAAAGGCACATGAGGGAAGCTGTAAAAAATTGACTTCCAGTTGGAAGAACTGCAATTTAAATGTTTACCAGCCTCAGCTTTCAAACCTCTGAAATTTAAGGGACTGTTGCTATATTTAATACATTTCTATTTTCCTCAGTGGGAAAGTACATTTCCTAGGAACAATCCCAAGATTTCCTGCAAAATTCTTCTTTGTGATTACCACAAACTAACACACACACACACACACACACACACACGCAAGAGACCAACTTTTATATATAATGAGTTGCTCCTTGTAGAGAGAAGAATTGTTTGAAAAGTATACAGGACCTACTGTGGTATACTAAATTGTTTTCTTATCATAGAATTTTGCCCTGCTATTTCTAAATAAAGAAGATAGGCATTAATAATTATCAAGCACCAACGATAGGTCAGGAACTGTTCTAGGTGTTTTATACATGTCTTTCATTTAATGTTCAGAAGAGCATTTAAATATCCATTTTTTTAAATCTCTATGTTTGAATAAAGAGAGGGAGGCATAGCCAAACTTGAATCTGAATTTCTTAGGATCTAAAATGAACTTTCTACCATAGCAATGATTATACGTATATGGCTATTGTCATGGATATTTGATTAGCCAACTTTGTATCTGAATCTGTTTCTCATATTTAATAATAATTAAAGATGATAAAATTGTTTCTTACATTTATTTCAGAAAGAAATTTTACATCAAAAATTGCAGAGGGGTTTGGAGTGAGGGTTGCCACAAGAAAAGATGACGTCAATGACAAAAAGAGAGAGGTTTGATTGTCTTTATTTTTGTTGATATTTTATTCATTTATTTGAGAGAGAGAGAGAGAGCATGAAAGCATGAGAAGGGGGACGGGCGGATGGAGAGGGAGAAGCAGACTTATCCCTCAGTCCCAGGACCCTGAGGTCATGACCTGAGTGGAAGGCAGGATGCTTAACCAACTGAGCCTCCCAGTCACCCAAGAGATTAGATTGGTTTATTAGTTCAAAAACACTTACATTCTGAAATGAAATTGTTCAGCCCTGGAAGAGGGAAGATACTATGAAAGACATTTCCTAAATGAAACAAATTCCAGAAAAGAATAAGGCTACGACAGAAGGCGCACTGCTGGAGGATTTTTCTGGGAGGACTGGATGGAAACGCATTCATTAGAACTTGAGTGTGTTCTACTGATTGACTGGAAGTAGAGATTCCTTATTGTGAGCACAGGTCCGTTGTAGTTGCTGTTTTTCTCTTCTTATAGGCTGGTTCCAAATATTTTCTCTATGTTTGTTGTAGGGTGAAGTGTAAGAGTAGGTCCAAAATTGGTTTTTGTTTAGCTAAGGCTCAGATAAGAAGGGAAGCTTGTTCGAGTTTGCACCATCAATAAGTGCTGGCACTCAGAGTCTATGTTGTTGTTACCCTCTTCTCTGGCTTCTCTCTCCTAGGTTTGGTCTTTCTTCAACCCTTCCTGCCCAACCTTCTCTCCTTTATCAACTTTCTATTTTTTAATATCTTTGAGGGTAAGGAGAATAATAAACATTTTGGAGACCTCGTTACTTTTCCAAACTGTTCTTTGACTCCTTTGACAGTTTCTCCCACAAAGACATTTTCTCCCTTTAAAAGTTCATTTTAATGAACATCAACTCCATTTTTCTAATTTGCTCTGTGTCCTACTCTTTAAATGTTTTATAAAGTTGAAGGATTGGAGATGACTATCAAATTAGTATAATAAAGGAGGGCATTTTAAAAAATAAATTAAGCAGTTTAACTGCTTCTAGTACAATAAACCTTAGATCTAAAAGAAATCGCCTGCAATTATTGTTTTAGAAGAAAAAAAAACAGAAGATAGAGTGACATAGATAAAATGCATGACTAATATTAGCCTAACTTATTTGGTCAAAAATGAAAATAAATTTCATTGAGAAATTAATCAAATTTTACTCTATTAAACAAAACTATAGTCTAATGAAGATGTGGTAACTGACGTTTTCACATTTTTGGTGAACTTTAAGTTCGAGTGACTGGAGGAACTGAAACCTTGATTAAGACGTCAAAAATTACTTTGATGAGACAAATTAAATTTTTCCTTGGTGCTATCTAGTTAATTTTGGGTATAAATTTAGACATAAATCAATTAATATAGTATAGTTAAATGTAAGAAAAAAGCAAACGTACTAAGCATTTATCTTCCTCTTTCAGCTTCTTTTATTCAAGAAGAGTTGTGTTTTTTTTTAAGAGTTTATTTATTTATTTGACAGAGAGAGAGAGACAGATTATAAGTAGGCAGAGAGGCAGGCAGAGAGAGAGGGGGAAGTAGGCTCCCCGCTGAGCAGAGAGCCTGATGCTGGGCTGGATCCCAGGACCCTGAGATCAAGACCTAAGCCGAAGGCAGAGGCTTAACCCACTGAGCCATCCAAGCGCCCCAAAGAAGAGCTTTAATAAAGAAAATGATTCAACAAATTATGAATGGTACTTGAAAACATAACAGCTATGCACATAAGGGTATTTAAAAAGAAACAAAGGTTACCAGAGATTAAAAAGAGCATAATACATTCGTTGGAAATTTTAAACAACAACAAAAAAAGCCATTATTTCCTTTTTATCTGAGGCATTTAAAAAAAATGCAGAGAAGAAAATATGTAAGCTAGTAATGATATATGTTTTAATTAAAATATTTTACTGATAATTTAATACAGACAATTCTAGCAGGCAGCTGGTTATGAATGTGTTTCCTTTAAAACAACTCTCTAGTCCACAAAATATATGAAGTTCATTTTTGGAAAAATATAAAGAGCATATACTTCATATCCTTATCTGTGAACCACTCTTGTTTCTATCTATTTACTACCACTACTTCTAGAATTTATAGTTTCACATTTATCACCACCTGCACAGGGTAACTGCTGCTTTTGTAAAGATCTATATATCGCTGCAAGTGTAACTGAACAAGCTTCCATTGTTACTGTTAGCAGTTGTCTCCCGTGTTTAAAGACCCTGGCTATTTATCTCAATGTTCACACACAGAAACTGAAATGTATAAAAGTGGACATTATTAAATAGAGACCACACAGCATTCCTGTTCTGCTTTAGTGAAGACCTTTCCAGGATGCCAGTTCAGCTGAGATATCTCAAGTCATACCGTGGTAAAGCCACGATTGCTATATAAGGGAAGGAGGGCTTGGGACTGTGTTCAGGCTGGGGTGGAAAAGGGTGAGTTTCACCCCCAGAGATCTAGTTAGAAAACAAAATCTGATTTGCATGTCTGCAGTGGAGTCTAGGAGTCTCCTTTCTAGAAAGCTCCAAAAGAGCTTAAAATGCTCAACACTGAGGAGCTAGTCATGGTCGAGTAACTAGTTGGAAAGGGCGTATGAAGCACGTGGTGTTTCCTTAGGTTGCTGCCTTACTTGGTGTGGCTGTGAGAGAGTAAGAATATGGAATCTAACTTACATTCTCCTCAACCCTCTCTCTCCAGCTACCTCTTATTCTTTTTTCTTTTTCTTTTTTTAAATAAATCCTGGGATGTAATATGCAGCATGGGGACAACAGTTAATAATACTGTCTTGTATTCTTTTTTTTTTTTTTTAAGATTTTATTTATTTATTTGACACAGAGAGAGCACAGGTAGGCAGAGAGGCAGGCAGAGAGAGAAAGGGAAGCAGGCTCCCTGCTGAGCAGAGAGCCGGATTCGGGGCTCAATCCCAGGAGACCCGACCCGAGCCAAGCCGAAGGCAGAGGCTTTAACCCACTGAGCCACCCAGGTGCCCCGCTACCTTGTATTCTTGCAACTGAACCCATGAAATCAGAACTCAAACTCAACTTTTACTGAATCAGAACCTATTATGGACTGAATTATCCTCCAGAATTTATATGTTGAAACTAATCTCCATGGTGATAGTTTTTTGGAGGTGAGGAGATTATTTGGAGGTGGAGGGACTTTAGGAAGTAATTAGGTCATGAGAGTGGAGCCCTCATGAATGAAATTAGTATCCTTGAAAAGAGATACCAGAGTGCCCCCCCCTGCCCCCATTATGCCATGAAACAGCACAGCAAGAGGAAAGCCATCAATGAACTAGAAATGAAGCATCACCAGATTTTGAATCTTTTGGCACCTTGATTTGGGACTTCCCAGCCTTCACCACTGTGAGAAATAAATAAACCCAGTCTATGTTTTTCTGTTGCACTGACCCAAACAAACTAAGACAAAAATATCTAAAGAAATAAAATGCTATGGATTTTGCATCTCTGCTCAAGCCTTGAATGATTAACAAATTTTTCAGAAGTGACAAAATTGTTCAATTTTATCAGCTTCCTAAGCAAACAATAGGCTTTCAATGTAATCGATATAAATAGCATTTTTCTTGTCTTCTTAATTCTTTAGATTGTAACTAACATCAAAAGAAAGTCTGACTTTGCTACAGTGGTACTTATATTAGCAGGTAAAACTTGTATTACACAATCATAAAACTAATTCATAGAAACTAATATAATCTTAGTAGTAACAGCACTACCCAAAGAAAAGTGTTTATGATAAAAAGATTTCGAAGTCTGTATTTCAAAATGTTTGGCATGACTTTTGCCTTTTTAACTCTTTCTTTCCTGTAATAGACTTAGTAATGCATCAGTAGAAAATATCGTAATTATTTAATTAGGTGTTTCTCAAGCTAAGTCAGGGAGATATTTAAAAAATCAACACATCCCACCCACTGACAAGTGAAATCTGAATTTATTTGGGCAAGATCCAATCATCAGGATTGTTTGAAGCACCCCATGTGATTCTCACATGCGTCATGATTAAGAACCTATGGGGCATGTTGCTCCTGCTATCTGCTTTAGGCAGAAGATAAATTATTGGCTAAGGAAATGATGGTTCCTTGGGCTAAGCATCTATTCTTACAGTTATGGAAGCAAAAATTGCACCTGACAAAGTTAACCAAGCCAAAAAGACTTTATTCCCAACTATTACAAAGAATGCAGTCTGAACTCATCTCCACTGAAACAAAGAGCAGGACAGTTTTTAAGAATTGGGGTGGATGGATGCTTGGGTGGCTCAGTCAGTTAAACTTCTGCCTTCAGCTCAGGTCATGATCTCGGGGTCCTGGGACTAACTCCTGTATGGGGCTCCTTGCTCGGTGGGGAGCCTGCTTCTCCCTCTGCCTCTGCCACTCCCCCTGCTTGTATGCTCCCTCTCTCATTCCCTGACAAATAAATAAAATCTTTAAAAAGGAAAAAAAAAAAAAGAATTGGGGTGGGAGGATTGTCGGCCATATCCATTTCCTAATGGGTCTTGCCCACAGGAAAAGTAAACTTTCTCTTATGTTCATGATGGGAGATGCTTTACAGCTTGGAATATGACATCCGTGGAAGTTAAACTCCTACTTTCCCACAGAGATTGGGAGATAGGGGTGCAAACTCTTTTGGTGTTGACATTTCAAAGTTTCAAAGAGATGACCTCTAGGACCTTGAGAAAGACACTCCAGGTTGTAAAACTGTCCAGAGGTTGTAGCTGTCCAGTTGCAAAACTGTCTAGAGAAAAGAATGTATGCTTTTGTAAAGCAAATGCTCTAAGGAAAGGAGGTCAGGAACCAGAATCAGGAAGAACCCTGTATAAAGTTGAATCAAGCTGATGGGAACATGAAGGCCATCTTGGACACAGATAACAAAAGTGTATTCTCCTAGAACCATGGTTCTCAAACTTGGTTGCAAATGGTATTCACCTGGGAGTTTTACAAAAATACAGATGCCTGTGTCTAACCCCAGAGATAACTGATTTAAATACTGACTTAGGCATTAGTATCATAATATCTTCAGTAGTTAAAAAATACAACCAAATTGGGGCGCCTGGGTGGCTCAGTGGGTTAAGCCACTGCCTTCGGCTCAGGTCATGATTTCAGGGTCCTGGGATCGAGTCCCGCATCGGGCTCTCTGCTCAGCGGGGAGCCTGCTTCCCTCTCTCTCTCTCTGCCTACCTCTCTGCCTACTTGTGATCTCTCTCTGTCAAATAAATAAATAAAATCTTTAAAAAAAAAAAAATACAACCAAACTTGGAAACTACTATGCTGCAAAAGCTGAATTTCCCTGGAGGGTAGGAAGATGTGAAATAGATTCATCTCAGAAATAAATAACTATAGCATAATATTGCTTAACTGTATACCAAATATAAAAATAATAAATAGAAGAAAGAAAAAGAGAGAAAGGCAGGAAAGTACTTTCACTTTATCTGAAGAACAAGAGGAAAGTAAAGAGAAAAAAATTGACTCTGCAACATCAAGGACTAGAAGTTAGTGTCAGAATTAATGAATCATCTATAAAAATATTACATGAATATTTTGATAAGCCAACTGAGAAAATAAATTAAATAAATTAAATCTCTCTATGTACTCTTTTTCTTTAATTTGTACCTGGTCCATGCTTGGGTGTTTATGTCTTAGTCCTAATCGCATACACTTTCTTCTCAAATCTCCCACTTTCCCTCATTCGGACTGTAATTCTTGTAATTGTCCTCTATTTACCCCATATTTCCATATTTTGGTGGCTAAAATGTTAACTACCCCAGCTGGGAAGCTTATTTGTGATAATGTGCCAGTGGAATCAGGATAGTGCCTTTTCTATAGGTAATATTCATGCAATTTTAGTTCCCTTAATAGCAGTCCCCTAGGCCAAAGAAGGGATGATCCTACTGTCGGTGCTATCAGTCCAGGCAAAAAAGGGTAACAGTATCATATTAGGTTAATGAATGACATGAAGTGTGTGTGTGTGTGTGTGTGCGCGCGTGTGCACGCACACACGCGCGTGTGTGTGTGAAGACATTTATTCAATCAATTTTGTTGTCACACTTATACAAACTCCAGTATTAGTCCCTAAATTTTTAGGTCACATTCCCCTTTGAGAAACTGATGAATGCTAGGGAATATCTTCAAATGAATGGGAAAATACCTATTATCTTCAAAACTTTGCAAATAATTTAACAATGTTCACGTATTAACTGAAACCCATTCATGTACTTTAGAATTATGGGACTCCATTAATAACCCTTTATAAAATGAAAGGGAAATCCACATCCATATCCTGCTTAATGGCATGTTTTAAACAAAAAAGGTGCTCCAAAGTGAATGATCCAAACAGTAACTTTAAAATAATTTCCTTCCTTCCTTCCTTCCTTCCTTCCTCCCTCCCTCCCTCCCTCCCTTTCTTCTTTCTTTCTTTCTTTCCTTTTTAAGATTTTATTTACTTACTTGTCAGAGAGAGAGAGAGAGCGAGCCAAGCAGGGGAAGCGGCAGGCAGAGAGAGAAGCAGGCTCCCTGCTGAGAAAGGAGCCCCATGCGGGACTCGATCCCAGAACTCTAGGATCATGACCTGAACCTAAGGCAGACACTTAACCAATGGAACCACCCAGCTGTCCCTAAAATAAATAATTTTTGAAATAACTTTTATCTTTACCTCATCTTGGACAGTATAGATTAAATTCTTACTGTACTAATGTGTCTTTTTCAAAAGTTGTGAAATTTAAGAAGTGGAATGATTGCAAACACTCAGCATTTTCAAGCATTGACAAAGCTTAGAAGTACTTGTAAATAAAATGGAGAGAAGAACATCTTTGCTAATATGTATATGTTTGTTTTTGTACCCCTCGACTCATTTTGGTGTTCTCCTTCCACAGAGGATTTTTTTTCTTTCATTTTTTCTCTTCCTTTTGATGTTTAGCTTTAGCAACTATGTTCAAGAGGTTAGCAATCTCAGCAACCACGTCGCACTGCAGTTCTGGCTCATGAAGAAGCAGGTGCAGCGTAGTGTATCATGACAGACTGAAATGGAATCCCGTCCATGTGAAGGTAAATTTTCCGGCCGCACTAGCACAGATTGAAATAACTCACTCTTGACTGCTGTCGCAGAAAATGTCAGTCTATATCTCAGACTGTAGCTATCAGCCACTTTGTACCGCTGCCTTCAGCAGACACACAGAGATTCCAAAGTAACAAGGGGAGGCTAATGCGTTTTCCTAAAGTAACTCCAAGAATTTAACCAGTTCTGGAGTCTCCACTGTTTCTACTAAGAATTCTTGTCTCAAGGACAAGAGCCTTTCTCTTTCTTATATCGGGTGGTCTTACCTATTACAACATACTGATTTACTATTTCCTGTTTCTATTAAAACTAGACATGTATTTAATAAAGTTTCTCCATTTTAACATGGAGGAAGTAAGGAAACAATATGAACGAATGAGGAATGCCCGTCAAATTTCATGATGAAAGTTTTAACAGTTAAAATTTCGTATGGCATTTTTGTTTCTGAGCTTAGTATTGCAGTGCAACTTTTACTGAATGCTTTTAAGTAAGCAAGAGCTAGCCTTTTCTAAAAATGAAATTTTTGATTTTTTTTCTAATTGGCTTCTAAGAAAAATTAAGGCATTAAAGGGTGGTGTGTTGGAGCCAGCTCTTACTAGAGTCAGCTCTTAATGGCCCTTGTGAGCCAGTTTCCCAGATATCTTCCCATCTCCCCAATCAGTGGCATTGCCTTGATAGTCTAAAGTAGGCCACAGTGGGAGTACTTAAGGTACAGAAATTATAAAGACCCAAGTCTCCTTGCCCTCCCAAACCATGTGTTAATCATTTGCCAGCATCCTATAGACCATCAATCTATAGTATAGAAGAATATATATTATATTATATATACAACATACTATATATAGCATGTTGAGATATGTCTGTATATTATATATAGTATCATACTACATATAATATGCTGAAGATAGCATACCATATATGTATGTATAGTTATACAACATGTATTAGGTTCTTTAGATATGTCAATAAACTCAGGTGATTTAAAGGTGGAGGGTGAATATGCTTTTCTCTTCTACAGTTTTACAGTCAGTTGATAATATAATAAAACCAAGTCTTAGACCATACTCTAGAAATCATGTATACATTAATAAGGAAAAAATAGTAATATAAACAATTCTTCTAGGATCAGTAGAGATCCCAGTCTGTATCTGCAGACACTCTGGCAAGAATTTTCTGTGAAAGATGTGCTCCCAGAGGAACACAAGAGGATGGCAAACGTAGTCACACTTTTTTTTTTCCTAATTTGTTTTTTTATTTAAATTCAATTAGCCAACATATAGTACATCATTAGTTTTTGATGTAGTATTCAGTGATTCATTAGTATAACACCCAGGGCTCATCACATCACATGCCCTGTCTAACGCCCATCACCCAGTTCCTCCGTCCCACCCACCTCCCTTTCCACAAGCCTCAGTTTGTTTCCCAGAGTTCAGAGTCTCTCATGGTTAGTCTCCCTCTCTGATTTCTTGCCCTTCAGTTTTTCCTCCCTTTCCCTACAATCCTCTGTGCTATTTCTTATATTTCACAGATGAGTGAAACCATATGATACTTGTCTTTCTCTGATTGACTTATTTCACTTAGCATAATCCTCTCCAGTTCCATCCATGTTGATGCAAATGGTAGTTATTCATCCTTTCTGATGGCTGAGTAATATTGCATTGTATATATGAACCACATCTTCTTTATCCATTCAAGGGTATCTTGCCTCCTTACACAGTTTGGCTATCTGGGATATTGCTGCTATGAAAATTGGAGTACATAGGGCCCTTCTTTTCACTACTCCAGTATCTTTGGGGTAAATACAGTAGTGCAACTGCTAGGTTGTAGGGGAGCTCTATTTTTAACGTTTTGAGGAAACTCCATACTGTTTTCCAGAGTGGCTACACCAGCTTGCATTCCCAACAGCAGTGTAAGAGGGTTCCCCTTTCTCTGCATCCTCACCAACATTTGTTGTTCCCTGTCTTGTTAATTTTATCCATTCTGTTAAAACTTTTTTTTTTCATTATGTTAAAACTTCTAAGGTGAACTTACAGAGTCCTTTTTGATAAAGTGGTAAAAACAATTAAAAATTATTCTCATAGAGTCCTGCTCTAAAAAAGTATATAAATTCTTCTCTAGCCAATTACATATGTTAAACACTATTCATTTCACCAAGAAAAAATTATTCTAAGACCTCTTATGCTCATTAACATTTCTGTGATGTAGATTTTAATAATGACATTTGAAGTACTCATGTAGCTTCCTCTTGCACAGAGACTCCTGATTAGTTGCCACAAATAGTCACTATAGATTCCAATCAGCATATATACACACATACATAATAAAATGGCATTCATTACTAAATGGGCAATGTGGTATGATGCAAAAAAAAAAAATTAGATTAAAAAGAAGTTACTAATTCTGCATATGAGGGGATTATTCTCCATGGTGTTTCTGCATGCCTTATCAGCTTTTGCTCTGGAATATCCTGTCAAGGATATTTGTACTATACACAGCCTCGGATGATTAAGATAATGTCTCCCTCAAGGTCAGAGGACAGATTTGTTTCCTGACTAGGATAGTCAAGATAAAGTCTCTCTTAGGGGTAAAGGGTGGGCAGGTTTGCCAGAGGTTTTAAAGATTAGGGATTTCCTAAACTCAAGATTCTTTTTTATTTTTTTAAGATTTTATTTATTTATTTGACAGAGAGAGATACAGCAAGAGAGGGAACACATACAGGGGGAGTGGGAGAGGGAGAAACAGGCCTCCTGCCAAGTAGGGAGCCCAACACGGGGCTCAATCCGAGGATCCTGGGATCATGAGGTGGACACTTAACAACTGAACCACACAGGTGCCCCTAAACTCAAGATTCTTGAACTGTGATACAAATGCATTACATGTGAAATATCTGACTGGACCTGATTCCACATCACTCCCCACAGGACTTGAAAGGCAAGAAAACCAATGAGAACATGAAGATTTGCTTGTGATAAACTCTTTTGTCTCTGGCCCTGAGTCTTGTGTCTTCTGCTAGCACCAGTAAAACTATTTTAAGCAAATGTATTAACTTGCAAGTAGTATGAAATCTCAGATCATTAACAAGTTTAGATACTGTAGACAGGTGAGTACAGAACTTATGATTTTATCAGAAGCCATTAAAGCCAACCAAAAATTGAAGATATCACATTTAAAACTAGTTATAAATTCATTTCTTCATCTATAATTTTAATTTATAGACCTTATATAAAAATCCTCATTAATCATTTCTCTCACATTTACACATTAGAACAAAGGAAATTTTAGAAAATTTTAATGCTTATATATGGGCTTGGCTTAATTTTTAGATTCTGTACTGGCAAACTTAAAACCATTGTAAAAGTGCAACCAGATATTTTGTTTGACACTAGAATATACACTTGAAAATATTCAGATATTTAAGGCAACAAATTTGTCTTATTGGCTAGATTTCATAATTTTTTCATGAATAATTATTAGAACTGACCAAGATAGCTTTAACATTTCCCTCAGTTTAACTAAACTTTAGAGATGTTTCTTACTATGAGTCCTAATTGCCCTTTTCTTTGAGCATTTACTTTAGAAAACTTGCAATTGTAAACTATTTCTTTGCCCCTTTGAAATATGAATCTTCTCCCAGACTCCCAGTTTTACAATGCAGGACTGTCTTTCTCCAGAATTTGGAACCATCTCTTTGAAATGTAATCATCAAAGAAGATAGGGCCAGTCTGTGAAAAGATGTTCAGCATCACTAATCATCAGGGAAATGCAAATCAAAACCGCAATGAGATATCATCTCACACCTATCAGAATGGCTGTTATCAAAAAGACAAGAGATAACAAGTGTTGGCAAAAGATGTGGAGGAAAGGGAACCCTTGCACACTATTGGTGGGAATATAAACTGGTGCATCCACTATGGAAAATAGTATGGAGATTCCTCAAAAATTAAAAATAGAACTACCATATGATTCAGAAATTCTGCTTCTGGGTATTTTAGCCAAAGAAAACACAAACACTAACTCAAAAAGTACATACATCTCGATGTTCACTATTTACAATGTCCAAGGCACAGAAACAACTGAAGTGTCCACCGACAGATGAATGGATAAAGAAAATGTAATACACACACACACACTCACACACAGAGAGGAATATTAGTCAGCAATAAAAAAGAATGAAACCCTGCCATTTCCAAAGACACAGATAGAACTTGAGGGCATTAAGCTAAGTGAAATAAGTCAAAGAATGATAGCTCAAATATATGAGGAATCTAAACAAACAAAGAAAAACCAAACAAAAAAAGCCCACAAAAACAAGCTCATACATAATAGAACAGATTGGCAGATGCCAGAGGTGGAGTGAAAGGGGGGAAAAATGGGTAAAGGGAGTCAAAAGATCCTAACTTCCAGTTATAAAGTAAGTAAGTCATGGGGATGTAATGTACAGCATGGCAACTATAGTTAGTAATACTGTCTGTATATTTGACAGTTGCTAAGAGTAGATCATAAAAGTTCTCATCACAAGAAAAAAAAGTATAAATATGTATGTTGACGGGTGTTAAACTAAACTTACTGTGATGATCATTTTGCAATATATACAAAAATGGAATTATTATGTTGTACACTTAAAACTAATATATCAGTTATACCTGAAAAAAAAATTCAGTAGGGAAAAAACAAGATAAAAAGTCCTTGTCTCCCAATCTCTGTGGAAAGACAGGAGCATAACTTTTTAAGTGCCAATTAGCAAACACCAATGACCTAATATCCTTGCCCACAAAAGTCATCTAGTAATTTTCTACTAGCTCACCCAGCACTTAAAAACTCTCCCATCTTTTGTTTCAGGAGATCTGAATCCGATCTCTCTCTCCTATTGTGACAGTCTGAAATAATCTCCTTTGTTTAATTTGTCCAGGATAATTTTTCTTTATCAGAACCCAATAAAAATTAATATATCTTATCATCATAAGAAATTTTATATACATACACATGTGTATATAATTATTATGGATCACCTTAAAAAAAGGACATTGAAATATTTTTTAAATGACAGAAAACTACTGTTAATAGGAATAAATAAGTGGATTTTCAGGTCCATAATCTGGTTTTTAGTCTTTAAAAATGTAATGAGTTAGTTTTTTTGATAAGATCACCATAAAAAGAAAAAAAAACAATATAAAAGACAAATTACATATGGAGGAAAAAACAGGTTTAATTTGTTTAAACTTGCAAAGGAGGATTTTGATTAAGTTTTTCATGCAGTTCCATTAATAAAACCAAAGAAATCATAGGGAGAGAAGTTAAAGTCTGATTAAAAGATAGAGAACAAAGAAAAGCCATAATTATGCAATTCTCAGGACACAAAGAATTTGCCAGTGGGGTGCCCAAGGGATCAGCACTACATACTGCAATTCAATATATCTCTAAAACGTCTGTAACTAGGAGGGAAATTTATGCTTTGGTTAGTTGGGACTTTGTGTGATTTCTGGAAAGACTTAAAGAACCTAAATAATTGGTTTTGGGGCAGCAAATGAAATTCAACCCAAGAGTAAAGTATGTCATATTAAAACGGTCAGCTTAAGCTATTTATAGTGCTTGTAAGTTCTAAATTCGTTGTAACCTCTCAGAAAATTGACCCCAGTCATCTCAAGAATTCTCAATCAAGACATCTCAAAGTGAAATAGAGCTCATTTATATTAACAGTCCAAGCACAAGTGAGTTCATCTTTCACCATGACAGCCATGGTCAAATAACAAGGGACAGACTCAGTCAGACAGATTAATCCTAAGGCTGTTGGCAGTCTCCATTCTCCTGTTAACCTATGTTCTAAATTTGGGGAGCCACTCTGACACTCTTAAAACTCTGAGAACTAAACCTGACTGCCAAAACATTTCCTAATTAAGAAAACAATAATAGAACTAGTGATTGGGCAATTAAGATCCCAAGACAATTTTTTAATATTAATTAAAACTGAGTACTTTGGCCTTAATAGACACAAAACACTCAGACTCCAATCTTGCCTCTTGTCCTATCATTTGATTATCTGTTGACCAGAACAAATTAATTTGCATTACAATGCAAATGGAATGATATAAAAGATTTGGAAAAAAAAATTTGATTCCAAAGAAAGATGAAGGGAAAGGTTCTGGTAAAAATACAAAGTCACATTGTTATTTTGGGATAAGACAAGTGCTAAAACGTTAAACCTATTGGGAAGAAGACTAACAAGCTTCCATATTCTAGTATTAAATAAATGAACAGAACAAATGCCACTTTAACTTTGAATTAAAGTTTTCTTACTCGAGAAAATTATATGAGCTCTGTCCTAGGACATTAATTTTTGGTCAACAAGGAAAAATTACTTTTATATGAGAACTGGATGTTGCCTTTTAAATATCTGATACATACTTGAGAAAATTGTTTTCATGTTCTTGCTAGTAGGAGTCTTAAAAAAAGGGAATACTCCCAGGCCATACCAATAGCAAAATAACCCTGGTACTGCAGTCATCTGTGTCCTCTCCCTGCAACTGATGAAGGATAGTGGGAAGGCAAGCAGGGAGGCAGGCAGGGACAAGGGGCCACAGCCCGAAGAGGAAACCACCCTTAAAAGGATTTTACACCACCCTGGAAGGAGTCCTCCACCCTTTCATAGGACAGGTGACAATAACCTTATTGGATGACAGGTGCAGGGAGAGCTAATCAAATTAAAACAGCCCACTAATAAGCCCATAAAAACACCTACGTTTAGAAACTCCGATGGCAACCCTCTTGGGTCCCCTCCCTCTTTGGGAGCTTTGTACCATCTTTATTATCACTCAATAAACATTGCTTTGCTGCCCATCGCTCTGTCTGGTCTACCTCTTCATTCTTCAAAGCAACATGACCAAGAACAGAGGGCACCAAAGGAGAAGGAAATCCTCTAACACTGTTTCCTAAAATTTTCACCGACCCGAAGTTATTTTCCTTTAAAAATTTGGGCAATTGTGTTAGTGTACAGTATAAATTGTGTAAACAAAAGTGTCATGACTGGGACAATTAGGCGAGTCATTGGAACAAAAATATTTTCTTCTGGAATAGTTACTAAATGGAAGTTTATTTCAATTTGCTTGAAATATTTAGGCTACTTGCTACCTACAGTTTACTTTGTTAGTATAAATTAGACATCGTATAAATGAGAACCACATCAAGCTAATTAATTTCATTGAAACATAGTTCTCAAAGGTTAGAAAGAAATGAAAAATATCTCTTATAATGAATTCATCTAACATGTCCTTTGCTTCCAACTGCACAACATGGCCTTTAGCTGACATTTCCAGAAGAAGAGGTATTCCAAATCAGTTAATTTTAGTTAACTAAGTTTCCTCTTTAAAGCAGCCAAATATTTTGACAGAAATATGTCCATCACTGCCATTAACTGAGGTTAGAGAAAACCTGAAGGCAGTGAGCAAAATGGATAACAAAACCAGGACTTGGATGCAGGGGAAGGGGTAAGAGAAAGCAAAGTAAAACTGAGAAAAATTTGTCCATGAATCCATGTTCCCCTGCTTCCTCTACTAGTCTATATTTCATGTAATTTAATATGTGCACAATTATTGAGCATCAACCCTATGAAAAACTATAAGAACTGAACTGTAATATAGTTATACTTCAGTAGTTTTGCAGTTACGTAAAATACTAAATAATTTTATATTATCCTTTAATTATTTTTTTCAGTTTTGCAGTCTGTTTTTATGGGTTTTCTATCACGTCCCTCATCAGCAAATTACCAGAAGTCAGTTATCTCTGCTGACAAAGTTCCTGCCTGTGACATTCCTATCACCTTCTCGTATTCTGTTTTAAATGTACTCTGAGTTGAGACATTCGTTAAGTTATAGTAACACTGGCTGTGTATTTCCTAGCAATATCTGAACCTTTCACACATATTCTATGTTCCATCATTTCCTGTGAATACACTGAGTTAGATTACTGTTGAGTTGCTGATTACTCAATTCTTAGAAGTCACTTAGAATCATTTCTAAAGTAATATTAATTAGAGAAAGGAAGATGCTCTCCTTTGAGTCATATTCATGGATTTTAGTGCATGAGCTTCGTGTCATCTTTGAGCTGATCTATGACATTTTTCTGATTACTTTTAAATTCTCTGCCATCTTTGGTAGTTGAGGTTATTTCACCATTAATAATGCTAAGGCTCTGAAGAATGAATACCGTAAAAGGACTTTGAAGATATGAGTTCTATTTAAATAATTATAAAATTAGGTAAATGGGAGAAGATTAAAAATCAGCTGAACTTACTTTGAAATGTTGTTTTACAGTATCAGAAACTGTGCATTTCCAAAGAACTGCACTTGGAAATGGCATTTTCTGGAAGCAAAGATTTATAGGGGAATATGTTTTTCAGTCCACTAAAAAAACTATACACCAGAGTAGCTTTCGAGAAGACACAGAAGAGTGAATCCTTAGTGTGTACATCACCAGCAAGGAAGCAGTTACCAAGTGTGGCATTTCCCTCATACCATCTCAGGGTTTTATTTTCTTGGAATATTGAAGGAAATCTGTGTTTTTTCTCTATCCACTTCATCTCTACCATCATCGTCAAGCCTTCAGATATCAGTTGGCCAGCTGAAACAACTTGGCTCTAATGAAGCCAGTCAAAATCAGTGTGATACTTATTTATCCCATTTTTCTAAAAGATCCCCCCCCCATTTTTTTGGGCTATTTTTTCTCTTTTCTATCTTCTCTCTAAAATTGCATTCTGAAGTGGGCTGTCAGCATTCGCATATTTCGGACTATATTCCTATTTCAACTCTAAATATGCTCTTGATCTTCAAGGAACTCTTTAAATCCAACATTACTAAGCCTAATTCCTGTAGGTCCTATATACAGTACATAAAACTTCATACATCATAGCTACATGAATTGTATTACATGTAAATTCAACATATAAAAAAATGAACTTAACATTTTCCTCCCCAAAGGTGCTGCCTCCCAAATTTCTTTATAAGATTTGGGATCAGAGTCAGCAATATGTTTACATTGAGGATCCGGGAATTTATCTTGGAAATAGAACTGCCTGACAAGCATGTATTGTTACTATATACTCGTATGGTATGTATGTGGGGAGTGGAAGGGGAAGCAAGGGGCTTCAAGGA
The DNA here is from genome assembly GCF_963455335.1 of Martes martes. Taxonomy (NCBI): domain Eukaryota; kingdom Metazoa; phylum Chordata; class Mammalia; order Carnivora; family Mustelidae; genus Martes; species Martes martes. Next base: position 45,131,926 of record NC_137899.1, read on the forward strand.
CCCCTGGAGCCATGGTGTTATTTTGTCTCTGGAGGGGGGAAGTGAGAATGCAGGATTAAATGCACTTATCTTAAACCTGCCCTTCCCCTCTTCTGTTGGCTCTAACCTTGCTGAAATCACAACTCTTCACTCTTGTTAATGGTGTGATTGATTTTACATCTCCAAGGCTAGAGTCAAAACATTTTTAATTCCTTCTTTATTCCCTCTATCTAAACAGACACTTTTTTTCAGGCTTGCATAATCCTGTCACTTGACCCTGAGCTCATGGTAGCCTGGAAGCTGGCATCTAATGCTAAGTTCTTTGGCTCAAATTCCTCTGCATATGACCATCAGCTGTCTTTATTGTGTATCATCCTTAGGGGAAAAAGAAGAAAAGAGAGAGGGAGGGGACCCAGGGAGACAGAGACAGAGATTGTTTCTTTCCAAGCTGCTCTTAATTTCTCCTGTCTTCTTGTTGAAATGAAAAGAACATGAGCTCTAGTGTTAAATAGAATTGGACTTAACTTCTGATTTTAACAAATAGGTAGGTGACTATGAAAATACCTGACCTATAGCATTTGAAAATGAAATTAAAATTAGTCTTTTCAAAGAGGATTTCCCAAATCACCTCAGGCAGAATTAGTCTCATGTTTTTCAATGTTCATCTAAGAATATTGTACTTATTATAATATTTATCACATCACATTCTTAATACAGAAATTTTTTGTAGCTTTGTGTTTCTTCCAATAGTTTATAAATTTATTTAGGCACGGGTTTGTCTTGTTAATTTAATGTTGAGATTTTATTTATTTATTTTTAGAGTGAAAGCTAGAGTGTGAGTGGGAGGAGGGGCAGAGGGAGCAAGAGAAACTCAAGCAGGCTCTGCACAGGGCGCACAACCCAACACAGGCCTTGATCCCAGGACCCTGAGATCATGACCTGAGCCAAAACCAAGTGTTAGACACTTAACCATCTGAGCCACCCAGGTGCCCCTCTCTTGTTAATTCAATTTGTTACCCTTCCTCTACAAAAGGTATGTAAACAATCACCAAATCACATATGCATTGTTCTTTGTGGACTGTCAGCATCAGGCATTACAAAGATATCAAATGTAGGACTTGATAGGGATTATACATTCATTTCATCAATAACTTGCTCTCTACTACTGTACAAACCATTTAACTATTCTCTACCATATCTATTTAATCCATGAAGTAGAAAAAAAAATAGTATCATTACTTTTTCATTTTTCTTGGAGATATCAAGAATTTTTCTTGGAGAGACCATATATGTGGTCATGGAGGAGGGTCTAATTTTGGAAACACTTAGAGGAAAAATATCAAATGAATTTAAGTTAATATTTTCTCAAAATGTTGCCATTATTGGCATTTGTTTACTAAACATTTTACCTCAATATCCTTTTAAAATTGCTGTGTGTTGGGGCGCCTGGATGGCTCAGTGGGTTAGGGCTGCTGCCTCGGCTCAGGTCATGATCCCAGCGTCCAGGGATCGAGCCCCGCATTGGGTTCTCTGCTCGGCGGGGAGCCTGCTTCCTCCCTTCTCTCTCTGCCTGCTTCTCTGCCTACTTGTGATCTGTCAAATAAATGAATAAAATCTTTAAAATTGCTGTGTGTTATATCCACTTTGATTATTTCTTTCCAAGGAAAGTTTCAAAAATAATTTAAGGTGCTTTGTTATTTTCTACAACCAATGATCACGTTCAAGTGTTTTACAGTTACCAAGTAAATAATATATAATAAAGAGTTTGCACTCCTTAATTAAAACATTAAGGAGGATTTTTAGAAGTTGATTTGTATGTGACAGCTTCAAAAAATAGAAAAACAATAGAAAGCGCAACATTCTTTAAAGTCTGCACATCAAATGGATTGAACATTTCTGAAGCCTTTTCCATTTGTTGTTCATTTATATTGGATGTTAGGATCTTGTATTTCTAGATCCTGTTAAATGTGGAATCACATCCAGAGCTCTCTATTTTAAAGCATTTTTAAAGACTAAGACTAGTTTGAACTTCAAATAATATTCAGAAATAGAGAAGAAAAAATAAGTTCCTTGAACCTGCTCTATGGAATATTCTCTTTTGAATTACATTTTTCTTTTAACAGAGTAAAAAGACGTTAGTGCAATAACAATACCACATGACAAAAAAACACCAATTCGTTTCTGTCATCTTCCACTTCAGTCCATACAACTCTTTAATTAAACATGCATACAAATTATATTCACATAAAATTCCTTGCACATTGTTTTTTAAAAAATGAACAATCCCTTCCTTTTATTTTATGGATCTCAAAAGACTTTGTTTTCTATCATCGATCACCGAGATTCTTAGTTGTAGAGAATTTCAATCAGTATTTATTGAACAACTATTACATGAGCAGTTGCTTCACTGTCCATATCAAAGTTATTCATTACAGATAATTTAAATAATATCATAAAATGTAACTAAAGAAAATGTTTCTACTGAAAAATACCAGAAGTTATATAATAGCACTTTAATTTTTAAAGTTAAATTAATAGTAATGGTATCATTTGCTTTCAAAAAATATAAATAATACTATTATCAACATTGATAATAATAATACTGCTATTAGCTCAGTTCATCTTCAAAACAACACTGTGAGTTAGGATTTCATGGGTGAAAATCTCAAGCCACAGAGAATTTAAGCCACCTGCCCAAATCAAAGCATGTTTTTAATGTATCTCTCTTTACCATCTTGTTTACTTGCCAGAGTCAGAACCTTAATTCAAACTGGCTTAGGGAGACAAATTGGAGTTGATTGGCTTATCTGTAGGAGAACATGGATGTGTGTGGTTTCTTTTTGTGGCTTGAAATTAGGTCTCTCACCTTCATGGCATGCCGTGTTTATCACTTCTGTGATGCTGTGGCCTGGGGTGCCTATGACAGTTGGCTCAGCACTGGTGAGCATCTGAAAGTGTTTGTGTGTGGTAGGGGGCTTCAAGGACCATGGTCAGGAAGTGGGGGATATGAGCCAGTGGAGAATGCTTTAACTCTTCTTCATCTGGAGACACGTTAAGTGCAATCTGACCTTCCTCAGAAGGTCCTGGAGGCATAGGGCACTGGCTAACCAACTTGATAATGCACGTTCACTTAACTTTCCACCTTTTCCAATTCACCCTCCTTAGTTCCTCATCTCTTGAGGATCACTTCCCCAAGTCAGTCATCTGCATATAAACCCACATCTCAGTCTCTGCTTCCAAGTGGAATCAAGATTAAAACACCCATATAGGATATAATGAGAAAATAAAACTATGGAAGTTTGGAAGCATTTTTACTAAAATTCTGTATTCACAAAGTAAATATTATTTTGAATTCAGACACAATTGAAATAAATGAGGCAAATACATTCCTTTAGTAAAAGGCAATATACTTATATAAGTACATTATTTAAATAAGATATAATCCTAAGCATCTTATGAGTTGGTAATAACTACTTTGAAAATTTGGGAAATAAGCAATATTCTTGACTTGATTAGAAAAATACATTTATGTTCATATATTTCACTTAGCTCAAAATACAATTTCAGAGAGCTAGTGATATTTAAAAGAGGCAAATATTTTAAATTAAAACTTAGAAACACCCAGTTTAAAAAAAAAAAGAGGAAAAAGCAAAGCATGAATAGATTGTACATGAGAAGAGACACTAGTTATTCATCAACATATGAAAACTGTATAATTTTAAAGAATGCAAATTAAATAAATAAGAGAAAATATTGTCTATAAAACTAATAAAAACTTAGAACTGTACTATATAATACTCAGTGCTCGTTAGGATGTACTAAAACTGTCTTCTCTTACTGTTTATGGGAAAATACACTTTAATTCAGTTATCATACTTCTAAATTGTATCTCAATAAAATAATGCAAAATTCAGGACAAAAAGTTACCTTGTTTTGTAAAAACATTGTCCCCAACAACACATATAATAGCAGAAAAACTAAACATTCACCAATATAGTGACTTACCAGTTTTCTCTTTCTACTGTATAAATTATCAAAACATAATGGCTAAAACAATACAAATTTATAATCTTACAATTTTGTAGGCTATTCCAGACTCTTAGTAGTTGACCAACCCATGATCCTGGGATTCCATCCAATCAGGTGAGCATCCCACCCTTCCAGAGAAGCAGGGAGGGAGATACTAGAAAAAAACGATAAGGCCTCTCTTTAATATATGTTCATGGTGCAAACCGAGAAAAGTATAGACCAATATCTCTCATAAACATAGAAGCAAAATCCACCACAAAGTATTAGCAAATTAAATCAACAACAGATAAAAATAATTATACACTACTACGAAGTGAGATTTATCCAAGGTATTCAAGGCTGGATTGACATTCAAAAAATCAGTTAATGTAATCCACTACATCAACAGATTATAAAAGAAAAACCACAGGATTACATCAATAGATGCAGAAAAAAAAAAGGCATTTGACAAAATCCAACACCAATGAATGATAAGGAATTCTCAATAAATTTCTAATAGGGGGGACTTCCTCAACTTCATAAAGAATATCTACCTAAAACCTACACCTAGCATCAAATTTAACAGTGAATGTAAATCTTTCCCATTGAGATCAGAAATAAGGGAAGATTATCCTCTCCTACGTATTCCTACCTACCTCCCCTATCTATTCCTTTTCAACATCACCCTGGAAATTCTAGCTAATGCAGAAGACTAGAAAAGGAAATAAAATGTATACATATAGGGCAGGAAGAAATAGAACTATCTGTGTATAAAATCCTAAAGAACTGATTTTTAAAAAACTAGTGGTGCTTATTAAGATAATTATAGGAAGATTGCATAATACAAGGTTAATATATGAAAGAAAATCACTTTCTTATATACCAGCAATGAACAAGTGAAATATGAAATTAAAAACAATGATTCTTACATTAGCACCCAAGAAAATTAAATACTTGATATAAATAAAACAAAATGTGTATAAGAACTATATTAGGAGCACTATATAACTCTCTTGAATAAATTCAAAGAACTGAAAAAAATGGAGAGATATCCCTTATTAATGGATAGAAAACCTCAATATTGTCAAATTGTTAGTTCTTCCCAACTTAGTCTATAGAATCAGTGCAATTGAAATAAAAATCCCAAATTATTTTGTGCATATTGATAAAATGACACCAAGGTTTATATGGAGGGGCAAAAGACTCAGAATGGCCCACACAATATTGAAGGAGAAGAACAAGTTGGAGGACTGACATTACCTGATTTCAAGACTTCCTATAAAGCTATAAAAATCAAGATAGTGTGATTTTGGTACAAGAACAGACAAGGAAAATAATGGAATAGAATAGAGAATCTAAAAATAGACCTCCATAGATATAGTCAACTGATCTTTGATAAAGGAACAAACTTTGCATTACATTGTATTGTAATACAATTAAGCAAAGATAAAGTCCTCAAAAAATGGTGTTGAATCAACTAAACATCAACATACCAAAAAAAAAAAAAAAAAAAAAAAAAAAAAAAAAAGGAATCCAGACACAGCTTTACACTCTTCATAAAAATCAACTCAAAATGGATGGATCATAAACCTATATGCCTACATGTAAGACACAGAACTGTCAAACTCCTAGAAGATGTCACAAGAAATCTAGATGACCTTGGGTATGACAATGACTTTTTGGACACAACTCCATGAAAGAAATAATGGATAACATGGGCTTCATTAAAAATTTTAAAATTCTCTATACAAGGAACAATGTCCAGAGAACAAGATAAGTCACAGACAAGGAGAGAATATTTTCAAAAGACACATCTAAGAAAGACTGTCATCCCTAACATACAAAGAACACTTAAAATGCAACAGTAAGGAAACAAACAATCTGACTAAACTGTGGGCCAGAGCGCCTGAGTGGCTCAGTCAGTTAAGCCTCCGATTCTTGATTTTGGCTAAGTGTGGAGTATGCTTGGGATTCTTTCTCCCTCTCCCTCTATCCCCCTCCCATCCTCCCACCCAGCTCTCTCTCTCTCTCTTAAAAAAAAAAAAAAATGGCCAAACATTAACAGGAACCTTACCAAAGAAGATATAGAGAAGGTAATAAGCATATAAAAAGATGCTCCACATCATATGTCACCAGGGAATTACAAATTAAAACAAGAGTGAAATACCACTACACACCTAGCAGAATAGTCAAAATCCAAAACAGTGAAGCACCAAATGCTAATGAGAATATCAAGCAGCAAGAACTCTCACACATTTCTCGTATGAATGCAAAATGGTACAGTCACTTTGGAAGACAGTTTGACAGTCTCTTATGAAGCTATACAAACTCACCATATGACCTAACTATTGCACTCCTTGGTATTTACCCAAAGGAACTGGAAACATTTTTTTGTTTTTGTTTTTGTTTTTGTTTTTGTTTTTTTTACAAAAAAGCCCTACACCCTGATTTATAGCAGCATTATTTGTAATTGCCAAAACCTGGAAGCAACCAAGATGCCCTTCAGTAGATGAATGCATAAATAAACTGTAGTACATCCAAACAATGGAATATTATTCAGCACTAAAGAGAAATGAACTACCAAGCTATGAAAAGACCTGGAGGAATATTAAATATTTGTTAGTAAATGAAGGAAGTGAATCTGAGAAGGCTATTCCATGATCAGTCTGTGTGATTCTAGCTATATGATAACTGGAAAAGACAAAAACATGGAGACCCTGAAAAGATCAGTGATTGTTAGGGGTTGGAGTGAGGGGAGGGATGAATAGGTGGAACACTGAGGATTTTGAGGGCAACAAATATGTTCTGTATGATATTATCATGGTAGATTCAAGGCATTATAAAATTTGCCCAAACCCATAGAAGGTGCAACACTGAGAGTGAACCTAGTATAAGCTAGGGATATTGGGTGATTATAATGTGTCAGTATAGGTTCACTAATTGTAAAAAATCTACAACTTTTATGGGAGATATTGATCATGCGGAGATTATGTATATATGGGAATGGGAAATCTCTGTACATTCTCAGTTTCTCTGTGAATCTAAAACTTCTCTAACAAAATAAAGGTTCAAAAAATACTAAAACTAAAAACAAAAACTTGATACACTTCAACTGATTTTTAAGAAAACTTTTGAGAAAATTCAGGGAAATCATTATGGACCGAAGATAGGGAATATTAAGAAAATACTGTTAATATTATTATGAGGGCTAATGACATTTTAAAATGACTGTTTGTTGTATAAATGTATCCCATAATTTGTGGGGTCATATATATGCTACCTTGCTTTAAATTAGTTAATGAAGAGAATTTTTTTTTTAATTTTTTTAATTTTTTATTTTTTTATAAACATATAATATATTTTTATCCCCAGGGGTACAGGTCTGTGAATCACCAGGTTTACACACTTCACAGCACTCACCATAGCACATACCCTCCCCAATGTCCATAACCCCACCTCCCTCTCATGACCCCCCTCCCCACAGCAACCCTCAGTTTGTTTTGTGAGATTAAGAGTCACTTATGGTTTGTCTCCCTCCAGATCCCATCTTGTTTCATTTATTCTTTTCCCACCCCTCAAACCCACCATGTTGCATCTCCACTTCCTCATAGCAGGAAGATCATATGATAGTTGTCTTTCTGCAATTGACTTATTTCACTACGCATGATACCCTCTACTTCCATCCATGTAGTCGCAAATGGCAAGATTTCATTTCTTTTGATGGCTACATAGTATTCCATTGTGTATATATACCACATCTTCTTTATCCATTCATCTGTTGATGGACGTCTAGATTCTTTCTATAGTTTGGCTATTGTAGACATTGCTGCTATAAACATTCGGGTGCATGTGCCCCTTCGGATCACTACATTTGTATCTTTAGGATAAATACCCAGTAGTGCAATTGCTGGGTCATAGGGTAGTTCTATTCTCAACTTTTTGAGGAACCTCCATGTTGTTTTCCAGAGTGGTTGCACCAGCTTGCATTCCCACCAACAGTGTAGGAGGGTTCCCCTTTCTCCACATCCTCGCCAGCATCTGTCATTTCCTGATTTCTTAATTTTAGCCATTCTGACTGGTGTGAGGTGGTATCTCATTATGGTTTTTGATTTGTATTTCCCTGATGCCGAGTGATGTGGATCACTTTTTCATGTGTCTGTTGGCCATCTGGATGTCTTCTTTGCAGAAATGTCTGTTCACGTCCTCTGCCCATTTCTTGATTGGATTATTTGTTCCTTGGGTGTTGAGTTTGTTAAGTTCTTTATAGATTTTGGACACTAGCCCTTTATCTGATATGTCATTTGCAAATATCTTCTCTCCTTCTGTCAGTTGTCTTTTGCTTTTGTTGACTGTTTCCTTTGCTGTGCAAAAGCTTTTGATCTTGATGAACTCCCAATAGTTCATTTTTGCCCTTGCTGCCCTTGCCTTTGGCAATGTTCCTAGGAAGAAGTTGCTGTGACTGAGATTTAAGAGGTTGCTGCCTGTGTTCTCCTCAAGGATTTTGATGGATTCCTTTCTCACATTGAGGTCCTTCATCCATTTTGAGTATTTTCATGTGTGGTATAAGGAAATGGTCCAATTTCATTTTTCTGCATGTGGCTGTCCAATTTTCCCAACACCATTTAATGAAGAGGCTGTCTTTTTTCCATTGGACATTCTTTCCTGCTTTGTCGAAGATTAGTTGACCATAGAGTTGAGGGTCTATTTCTGGGCTCTCTATTCTCTTCCATTGATCTATGTGTCTGTTTTTGTGCCAGTACCATACTGTCTTGATGATGACAGCTTTGTAATAGAGCTTGAAGTCCGGAATTGTGATGCCACCAACTTTGGCTTTCTTTTTCAATATTCCTTTGGCTATTCGAGGTCTTTTCTGGTTCCATATACATTTTAGGATTGTTTGTTCTATTTCCTCGAAAAAAAAAATGGATGGGATTTTGATAGGGATTGCATTAAATGTGTAGATTGCTTTAGGTAGCATGGACATTTTCACAATATTTGTTCTTCCAATCCAGGAGCATGGAACATTTTTCCATTTCTTTGTGTCTTCCTCAATTTCTTTCAAGAGTACTTTACAGTTTTCTAAGTATAGATTCTTAGCCTCTTTCGTTAGGTTTATTCCTAGGTATCTTATAGTTTTGGGTGCAATTGTAAATGGGATTGACTCCTTAATTTCTCCTTCTTCCCGTCTTGTTGTTGGTGTAAAGAAATTTTCTGTGCATTAATTTTATATCCTGACACTTTACTAAATTCCTGTACAAGTTCTAGCAGTTTTGGAGTGGAGTCTTTTGGGTTTTCCACATATAGTATCATATCATCTGCAAAGAGTGATAAATTTGACTACTTCTTTGTGGAGTTGGATGCCTTTAATTTCTTTTTGTTGTCTGATTGCTGAGGCTAGGACTTCTAGTACTATGTTGAATAGCAGTGGTGATAATGGACATCCCTGGTGTGTTCCTGACCTTACTGGAAAAGCTTTCAGTTTTTCTCCATTGAGAATGATATTTGCGGTGGGTTTTTCATAGATGGCTTTGCTAATATTGAGGTATGTGCCCTCTATCCCTACACTTTGAAGAGTTTTGATCAGGAAGGGATGCTGTACTTCGTCAAATGCTTTTTCAGCATCTATTGAGAGTATCATATGGTTCTTGTTCTTTCTTTTATTAATGTGTTGTATCACATTGATTGATTTGCTGATGTTGAACCAACCTTGCAGCGCTGGAATAAATCCTACTTGGTCATGGTGAATAATCTTTTTAATGTACTGTTGAATCCTATTGGCTAGTATTTTGGTGAGAATTTTCATATCTGTGTTCATCAAGGATATTGGTCTGTAATACTCTTTTTTGATGGGATCCTTGTCTGGTTTTGGGATCAAGGTGATTCTGGCCTCATAAAATGAGTTTGGAAGTTTTCCTCCCATTTCTTTTTTTTGGAATAGTTTCATGAGAATAGGAATTAATTCTTCTTTAAATGTTTGGTAGAATTCCCCTGGGAAGCCATCTGGCCCTGGACTTTTGTTTGTTTGGAGATTTTTGATGACTGTTACACTCTCTTTACTGGTTATGGGTCTGTTCAGGTTTTCTATTTCTTCCTGGTTCAGTTTTGGCAGTTTATATGTCTCTAGGAATACATCCATTTCTTCCAGATTGTCAAATTTGTTGGCGTAGAGTTGCTCATAGTATGTTCTTATAATTGTTTGTCTTTTTTAGGTGTTGGTTGTGATCTCTCCTCTTTCATTCATGATTTTATTTATTGGGGTCCTTTCTCTCTTTTTTTTTTTTTTTGATAAGTCTGGCCAGGGGTTTATCAATCTTATTAGTTTTTTCAAAGAACCAGCTCCTACTTTTGTTGACTTGTTCTATTTTTTTTTGTTGTTTGTTTGTTTCTATTTCATTGATTTCTGTTCTGATCTTTATTATTTCTCTTCTCCTGCTGGGTTTAGGCTTTCTTTGTTGTTCTTTCTCCAGCTCCTTTAGGTGTAGGGTTAGGTTGTGTATTTGAGACCTTTCTTGTTTCTTGAGAAAGGCTTGTACCACTATATATTTTCCTCTCAGGCCTGCCTTTGTTGTGTCCCACAGATTTTGAATCATTGTGTTTTCATTATCATTTGTTTCCATGAATTTATTCAATTCTTCTTTAATTTCCTGGTTGACCCATTCATTCTTTAGAAGGATGCTGTTTAGTCTCCATATATTTGGATTCTTTCCAAATTTCCTCTTGTGATTGAGTTCTAGCTTCAGAGCATTGTGGTCTGAAAATATGCAGGGAATGATCCCAATCTTTTGATACCGGTTGAGACCTGATTTATGACCGAGGATGTGGTCTATTCTGGAGAATGTTCCATGTGCACTAGAGAAGAATGTATATTCTGTTGCTTTGGGATGGAATGTTCTGAATATATCTGTGATGTCCATCTGGTCCAGAGTGTCATTTAAGGCCTTTATTTCCTTGTTGATCTTTTGCTTGGATGATCTGTCCATTTCAGTGAGGGGAGTGTTAAAGTCCCCTACTATTATTGTATTATTGTTGATGTGTTTCTTTGATTTTGTTATTAATTGGTTTATATACTTGGCTGCTCCCACGTTAGGGGCATAGATATCTAAAATTGTTAGATCTTCTTGTTGGACAGACCCTTTGAGTATGATAGAGTGCCTTTCCTCATCTCTTATTATAGTCTTTGGCTTAAAATCTAATTGATCTGATATAAGGATTGCCACCCCAGCTTTCTTCTGATGTCCATTAGCATGGTAAATTGTTTTCCACCCCCTCACTTTAAATATGGAGGTGTCTTTGGGTCTAAAATGAGTTTTTTGTAGGCAATATATCGATGGGTTTTGTTTTTTTATCCATTCTGATACCCTACATCTTTTCATTAGGGCATTTAGCCCATTTACATTCAGGGTAACTATTGAGAGATATGAATTTAGTGCCATTGTATTGCCTGTAAGGTGACTGTTACTGTATATTGTCTCTGCTTCTTTCTGATCTACTACTTTTTGGGTCTCTCTTTGCTTAGAGGACCCCTTTCAATATTTCCTGTAGAGCTGGTTTGGTGTTTGAAAATTCTTTCAGTTTTTGTTTGTCCTGGAAGCTTTTTATCTCTCCTTCTATTTTCAGTGATAGCCTAGCTGGATATAATATTATTGGCTGCATGTTTTTCTCGTTTAGTGTTCTGAATATCTCATGCCAGTTCTTTCTGGCCTGCCAGGTCTCTGTGGATAAGTCTGCTGCCAATTGAATATTTTTACCATTGTATGTTACAGACTTCTTTTCCTGGGCTGTTTTCAGGATTTTCTCTTTGTCGCTAAGACTTGTAAATTTTACTGTTAGGTGACAGGGTGTGCACCTATTCTTGTTGATTTTGAGGGGGGTTCTCTGCACCTCCTGGATTTTGATGCTTGTTCCCTTTGCCATATTAGGGAAATTCTCTCCAATAATTCTCTCCAATATACCTTCTGCTCCCCTCTCTCTTTCTTCTTCTGGAATCCCAATTATTCTAATGTTGTTTCATCTTATGGTGTCACTTATCTCTTGAATTCTCCCCTTGTGGTCCAGTAGCTGTTTGTCCCTCTACTGCTCAGCTTCTTTATTCTCTGTCATTTGGTCTTCTATATCACTAATTCTTTCTTCTGCCTCATTTATCCTAGCAGTAAGAGCCTCCATTTTTTATTTCAACTTGGTTAGATTTTAGTTCTTTTATTTCTTCAGAAAGGGCTTTTATATCTCCAGAAAGGTTTTTTCTAATATCTTCCATGCCTTTTTCAAGTCTGGCTAGAACCTTGAGAATCGTCATTCTGAACTCTAGGTCTGACATATTACCAATGTCTGCATTGATTAGGTCCCTAGCCTTCAGTACTGCCTCTTGTTCTTTTTTCTGTGGTGAGTTTTCCTGCCTTGTCATTTTGTCCAGATAAGAGTATATGAAGGAGCAAATAAAATACTAAAATGGTGGCAAAGACCCCAGAAAATGCACTTTAAGCAAATCAGAAGTGACCCCAAATCTTTGGGGAGAGAAAGGGGAATAAAACAAAATTCAGGGGAAAAAAATTTAAAGAAGGAAAACATATAAAGAAAAAATATAAAAAAGAAAAAAAATATATATATATATTAGACTGCTGACTAGAACAGGGTCACCAACTCAATTTGGGGAGTATTTCAGTCTCTTAGAAGAAACTACTTCTCAAAATTTTAAGGAATGAAAAATGTGTATAATGGTAAACACAGTGAAGGCATGGAATATGCCTATAAAGATGAAAAAAAAATTTTAATTTCTAAAAAAGGAGTTGATAAAGGAAGTTGGTTGGGAGAAAAAAGAAAAAGAAAGCGGAGAGAATTTGCTTGGCTGGAGACTAGAACAAGCCCAGAGCTAGATTTAGGGTATATCTTGATCTATTAGAAGAAGTTGTACCCCAATTTTTTTAGAAGAAAAAAACCCATGTGTATATAAAAAATAAAGTTAAATACAATGAAGGAAAAAATATGACTATAATAATAAGGGTTCAAAAGAGATTATTATTATTTTTAATGAAATGTATTGTTAAGATAAACAGTTAAAAAACGTTAAAAAACAAAAGGGTAAAAGTTAAAAAAAATTTAGCAGAAGAATAAAAATTAAATAAAAAAAAATTAAATTAACTGCAAGACTAAAGAATCATGGGGAGAAAGCCATGAGTTCCGTACTTTGCTTTCTGCTCCTCTGGAATTCTGCTGCTGTCCTTGGTAAGTGAACTTAGTCTTGGCTGGATTTCTTGTTGATCTTCTCAGGGAGGGGCCTGTTGTAGTGATTCTCAAGTGTCTTTGCCCCAGGCAGAATTGCACCGCCCTTACCAGGGGCCAGGCTAAGTAATCTGCTCTGGTTCACTTTCGGGCACGTTTGTTCCCTGAAAGCTTTCCATAGAGTTCCGGAGGACAGGATTGAAAATGGCAGCCTCCCAATCTCTGGCCCGGAGGAGCCGAGAGCTCGGGGCCCCACTCCTAAATGCGCCCTCAGAGAAAAGAGCCCAATCACTCCCGTCTTCCTGGCCTCTGGCTGCGCTCCGAGCTCAACACAGCCTGTGACCGGTTCAAGGTAACCCTGAGCTGAGAGCTCACTCCTCGGCTCTGTCTCTGTAGCCGGCTTCCCCGGTCTAATACCTGCGAGCTCTGTGACACTCAGACACCCCCAATCCTTCTGTGACCCTGCGGGACCTGGGGCCACGCTGACCCCGCATGGGCTTCATCCTGGTTTAGCCTCTGGAGCGACGTCCCTCAATGGAGCAGACTTTTAAAAGTCCTGATTTTGTGCTCCGTTGCTCCACCACTTGCCGGGAGCCGGCCCTTCCCCCGCAGTCTACTTCCCGTCGCTTTGGATTCACTTCTTCACTGGTCCTACCTTTCAGAAAGTGGTCGATTTTCTCTTTCTAGAATTGCTGTTCTTCTTCTCTTTGATCTCCCATTGAATTTGTAGGTGTTTGCAATGGTTTGATAAGCTATCGAGCTGGTCTCCTGCTACCTGATGTAGTCTCAGCCTGCTACTTCTCTGCCATCTTGACTCCTCCTTTTGTCTGAAGAGAAATTATTTAATGCAGCCACTAGTAATTGTTCATTCTGAGTAAAAGGCATAAATAATAATCTCTCAATTGTGTATATTTGAAAAGTATAATAAAACTAAAAATAAAGTACACAGGGGGAAGAATTAGCCTTAATAAGAGAGGAGGAGGTTTATATATCCAGGATACTAAAATATAGTAACTCCCAACAATGGATTCCTTGCCATCCTTGTGGCACTTTCAGAGAACATGCTATCTTTCCTAATCATTCAATTTAGTGAAATTATGACTCTTCAAAGAACTCAATATTGGCAGATATAAGGTACAATTCCCTTTGCCTTTTTTTTTTTTTAAATAGATGCATTTTAGACTGTCACAACTTCTAGAGGGAGGTGAGTTTGCTACTATCATTTACTAAGACAAGAAATATCTCACCAAAAGTGCTAATAGCACTCCCTTTGTTTTTGTTTAAGATTTTATTTATTTATTTGACAGAGAAAAAAAGCACAAACAGGGGGAGCACCAGAGGGACAAGGAGAAACAGGCTCTCTACTGACTGATAAGGGGCTCCATCCCAGGCCCATGGGATCATGAATTGAGCCAAAGGCAGACACCCAACAGACTGAGCCACCCAGACACTCCTAATAGCATTACCTTTAAAAAACACTATCTGTAATAAAATATTCTGTAAGACGAAATGATTCTCAAGACATCCTGAATAGAATCCTTAGGTACCTGAAATTCTTAAACTCAGACCTAAATAAGCATCCCCAACAACATCTGCTCTGTTTGCACATATCCAGATATTCTGTTTTTCAGAAATCCTTCAAAACCTTCTACCATCATTGGCATTTTAAAATTACAGACCTTTTGCTAGAGTCACCAGGGGTAAAACACCTGACCCAACATAGAATCAGGCAGATGGACATAAACTTCTGTTTATAGTACTGTCTCCAGGCTACTAGCCCACACTGCCATCCTATGGTTTAATTTGTTCCCTTATCACTTGATTTTCTGAAAATAAAATTTTGACTTTAGAATAGTTTTAAATTTGCAGATAGTATAGAATTCAGTTTCTACAATTTCTATTTATTAATATCTTACATTAGCATGAATTTTTGTCCCAATTAATGATAGAATACTGATATTACTTATGACATGTGGTTCATGGTTAATTCATATTTTCTAGTTTTCACCTAATGTCATTTTTGTTGTTTTTCCACAGTTCTAGCAAGGGTACCATATTACATTTAGTCATTGTGTCTTAGGCTTCACTTGATGTGACAGTTTTCAGACTCTCCTTGTTTTTGATGACCTTTACAAAGTTTGAGAGGTATTGTATTACATACCATTTTGCAAAATGGCCCTCATTTGGGATTTGTCTTGTTTTTCTCATGATTAGACTGAAATTATGGGTTTAGGGGAAGGAGGTAACAGAAGTAAAGTGCCATTCTCACTACATCATATCAAGGGTAACTGCTATCAATATGACTAATCACTATTGAAATTGATCTTGTCACTTGGATGAAGTAGTGTTTGTCAGGTTCCTTTACTGGGAATTTACTATTCCTCCGTTTCTCTAGTGTATTCTTTAGATGGAAAACACTTCATACAGCATACATTAGGAAATGGGAAGTTATTCTCCACATTGTTGAGGGTGTAGTGTCTATGCAAATTAATTGGAATACTTCCACATAGGTGATTTGTCTATTTCCCTGATCTATTAATGTTTTCAATCACTATTTATATCAATATGAACACATAGATAATTATTTTATATTTTGGGCTAGAATCTAATAGTACTTTATTTTACTGCTCACATTTTCTCATCATGAGCCACTGGAAACTCTTCCAACATACTCTCATCAGTGGTGTGTGTGTGTGTGTGTGTGTGTGTGTGTGTGTTTGTGTGTGTTTGTTAGCACTTCCTCACTTTCTTGATGCTTCACGAACTTCAAGAAAGTAACATTCTTACTTTCCTTACAACTCAATGCTCCATGCTCATTTTATATATTTCCTGCACTGCACTAGTCCTACAGTCAGCCATTTTTCCAAGAAGCCTTGCTTCTATATATTGGAAAATCATGTTAGAAACCTAGATCTGAGGTAAATTGGGTGGCTCAGTCAGTTAAGTATCTGGCTATTGATTTTTGGCTCAGGTCCTGATCTCAGGGTCCTGGGATGGAGACTTGAGTTGGTTGGGCTTCGCACTCATTAAGGAGTCTGCTTGAGAATTCTCTTCCTTTCCCCCACCCTCCCGCTTACAGTTTCTCTCTCTAAAATAAATACATAAATCATAAAAAAAAAAAAAAAAGAGAGAGAGAGAGAGAGTGTGAGAGAGAAAGAAACTAAGATCTCGGCCCTAGGTGTGCTTGTTGCTACTGAGAGTCCTACCTTCTGTCTTCTGAGTTGACAGAGCAAGGAACTATATTTGTGTATACTAAGCTTTATGTAGACACATATCTATAAATATTTCTATATGTAACCATCTATATATATATAGTAAGCTATGTATTATATGTATTATACTGTATTATATGTATTATACTGTATTATATGTATTATACTGTATTCTCCCACACTAATTCATTACCACATAGACCATTCTTTGCTTCCTCCTTTTCTTATCTGTAACACTCCACTCTAACACTAAGAAACCTAGATCTCATTATCTGTCATTTATTTACTTATTTGTTCAATCCAGTGTACACAAATAATATTTTAAGAATCATCAGCGATTACACCTTAGGAAACAAATTTATCAACTAGGGTACGGTGCTTGTGTACATTTTTTTTGCCTTTAGTCTTACAAACTATAACCATTCCCAAAGTCAGCGCCCCTCCAGTGGGACATTTTATTCATTCATTTTAATATAGTTAGGCTCTTTTATAACACTGAGAACCCTAATTTTGGTTTCTCCAGTCTCCTAAATAATTTTGTAAAAATTTCCATATATTAGTTTTACATTGGAGGTTATAAGATTCTAGGCAGAGTATCATCTATTGATCATAATAATACAAATAGATTCATTACCCTAAAAAATTCCCAGTACTTTTTCTTATTAAACTTTCCCACACACTACCACCCTTAAAATCCTTGTAATCACTGATCTGTTTTTCATCTCTATAGTTTTACTTTTTCCAGAATGTTTTATCACTGGACTCACACAGTATGCAGCCTTTTCAGACTCTTTTTTTTTCTTCACAACAATATGCCTGAAATTTTTTCCATATTTTTTCAGGGCTTGACAGCTCACTCCAAAAATTTCTGAATCACATTTTATTGTGTGAATATACTATAAATTAACTATGCATTCATCTATTGAAAGACATATTGGTTGATACCAAAGTTTGACGGCTATGAGTAAAGCTTCTATGAATATTTGCATGTATATTTGGTGTGCACATAAGTTTTTAAGTCAGTTAAGTTAGTATCTGGGAGCATGACTGTTGAATCACATGGTTAGATTATGTTTAGATTTGCAAGAAGTTTCCAAATTGTCTTCCAAAGTTACTGTACCATCAGCCCGAATGAGAATTCCTGTTGCTCCATATTTCTATCAGTAATTGGTATTGTGAGTTTCTTCGGATTTTAGCCATTCTAATAAGTGTGTGGTGGTTATTTCTTTGTTTCAACGTGCATCTCTCCATGACAAATGATGTTAAGCATCTTTTCATTTGCTTATTTCCTGCCTGTATGTATGTATGTGTGTATATATATATATATACACATATTTCCAGCCATTTTTCCAAGGGAAAAAAATATATACATATACATACATATATATATATATATATATAGAGAGAGAGAGAGAGAGAGAATTGACATATGACATTGTGGAAGTTTAAAGTGTACAATGTGATTATTTGATACATATCATGTAAATCACTGAAATGATTATGAAAATAAAGTTTATTGACACCGCCATCACCTCAGATAATTACAATTTTTTTTGTGTATTAAAAGCATTTATGGTCTAGTTTCTTAGCAACTTTCAAGTATATAATATGGTATGGTTATCTGTAGCCAGCATGCTGTAGATTAAATCTCCAAAATTTATTCATCTTTTAATTGGAAGCCTGTACTTTTTAACATCTGACAACCACCATTCCTGTTTCTATTTGAAAGGTTGTATTTATTTATTTGAGGTTAGGGGGAGGCAGGGAAGATGGAAAGGGAGAAGCAGACTTCCTGGAAAGTAGGGAGCCCAACATGGGGGTCGATCCCAGGATCCTGAGATCATGACCTGAGCCCAAGGCAGGCGTTTAACCGACTGAGCCACTTCAGCATCCTTCTAGGAGTGCAGCTTTTTTTTAGGTTGCACATGCAAATGAGACCATATAATATTTGCCTATCTCTGTCTGATTTATTTCACTTAGCATAATGGCCTCCAATTCATCCATGTTGTAAATGGCAGGATTTGCTTTTTTTTATGGCCATTTCATTGTATGTATATACCACATTTTCTCTATCCTTCATCTATCAATGGACACTTAGGTCATTTCAATGCCTTGGCTATTGTGAATATGATGCCATGAACATGGGGGTGCAGATATCTTTTTGAGATAGTGATTTTAGTTCCTTCAGATATATACCCCAGAAGTGGAAATGCTGTATCATATGGTAGTTCTAATTTTAATTTTTTGAGGAAACTCCATACTGTTTTCCATAGTGACTGCACCAATTTACATTTCCATCAACAGTGCACAATTTCCTCAAAATCTTGCCAATACTGAGTAACCCTTGTCCTTTTGATGATAGCCATTCTAACAAATGTGAAGTAATACTTAATTGTGGTTACACCTGAGTTTCCCTGACGTTTAGAGATGTTGAGCATCTTTTCATGTACCTATTGGTTATCTGTATATCTTTTTTGGAGGAAAAAAATGTCTATTCAGGTCCTCTGCCCATTTTTAATGAGACTATTTGGGTTTTTTGTTATTGGATTGTATGAATGCAAGGATGATTTAACATATTTGAATCAGTAAAGATATGCCATATTAATAAAATGGAAGATAAAAATATATGATCATTTCAATAAATGAAGAAAAGGCATTTGACAAAATTCTATATCCCTCCATGATTTAAAAAAAAAAACAAATCCTCAATAGTTGGGTATAGAAGGAAGGCCATATATGACAAGCCCACAGCTAATATCATAAGCAACAGTGGAAGGTTGAAAGCTTTATTCTAAAGAGTCATAATCCCTTGTTCAGATTCTGGACTTGAGCCAATTTTCAGTTCAAAAACCCATGGACTGAAAAGGTGACCAGATTCCTAGAAGGAAGGACCCCACAGCATTGTAGGAAGTATTTATTATAACAACACCCAGTTTTCCCCTAAAGGGACCTAGAATCATTTATTCAGGTGACTGACACTGAGGAAAAGGAACTACTTGGAGAACAATTGGACACAACATCTGAATTGATAATGATATATGCTTAGCCAAAAGATTATCATGCTCCCCCTATTCTTCCATAGATAGGATGCAGGTTTATAGATGCCAGGTAATAAATGGGATACTGTATAAAACAGTGGATCTATGAGGTCTGTGGATCCATCAGATTGTCCTTCCCCCAGTGCCTGAATCTATAATTTTGATCAACAATCTGGCAATTGGTACAAACTTGGAGTGTGTGGTAAGAGGTACGAGAGTATGGAAGACCAAGTAGGAGCCTCTGCAATCACATTCCTTGCTCCCCAGTCCTACCTTGGAAAACATAGCAAATCAAGAACAATATATCCCTGAGAAAATGACAGACATTAGTGCCACCTTTAAAAATCTAAAGAATGCATGTATGGAAGCTCCATTATGGATCCTTTTAATTTGCCAGTCTGGTCCCTGTAAAAACCAGATGGAACCTGGAGAATGACTATAAACTATAGCAAGCTTAACCAAGTAGCAGCTCTGACTTTAGCTGCTCTGCCAGATGTCGTATCCTTGTTAGAGCAGTTTAATAAGGTCTCTGATACATGGTATGCTGCCATTGATTTGACATGAGTTCCTTTCTATTCTGATCAGAAAAGATGATCAGAAACAGTTTACACTCACATGGAAATGATAATATTTATTTACAGTTTTACCCATTACTCTGTTAGCTTGCCCTCATAATCCAAAGATATCTGGACCATATGGACATCACACTGATCCATTATATGGATGACATCATGCTCTTTGGAAATATGAGCAATAATTGGCTAGTACATCAGTGATCTTAATAAGATATATGTGCTCTGGAGGATTAGAGATGTTCTCTAAAAAGATTTAAGAATTTTATACTTTACTGAATTTAAGAGACACTTTTTTGAATTAAGATCAGGGACGGGTATCTGTCCCTCAGTAAACCACAACCTGTTGCCTTTGGTGTTCTCTGCCACAAAGAAGAAAGCTCAGTGCTTTTTAGGCCTTTCTGGATTCTGGAGGCAACACATTCCCCACCTATAATATAGCTCTGGCCCGAACACTATGTGACATGTCAGACTGCCAGCATCATGCCCACTATAAAGCATTTTCCAAGCAATAGGCACTGAACACTAACTAGATGAAATGACTAATCCAGTTGGCATTAACCAGCTTTTCTCATTGGTCATCCTGAAATTTGCACAATGGGCTCCTGAATATAATGAATGCCTAGCTATCTCTTGTTACTGTTGAATGTCCAACTTGCCAGCAATGGAAACCAGTGCCAAGCCAGTAAAACGGTAATATTCCCGAGGAGACAAAAACCAGACACTGAGAAACAAGTCAAATACACTGTTCTCTTTTCTGATCTAAAAGGCAATCAGTTTTTTCTTACAGCCATAGACATCTATTCTGGGGATGAATTTGCTGTTTTTGCTTTTGGAACCTCAATCAACATGACTCTTCGGGTCTCAGGGAATTCCCTGGTTCACAGGTGTATAATTTCATAAAATATAGCATTTAAGAAGGGGATTCACTTCATAGTGAAGGAATTGTGGGAATGAGACCACAACCATAAGACCTACTATCCTATCAAGTGCTACACCATCCAGAAGCTGCAGAACACAACAACAGCCTTCAGGAAGGACAGCAAAAGTCCCCGCCTTGGAGGCAGGCAAGTCACTGCAAGGATTGGGAGCCATACTTCAGGATGTTGTATGTGCATTAAATCAGAAACCTCCATGTCCCCAGTAAAAAAAAAAAATACATGGTGCTAGGGATATAAGGGTGGAAGTAGGAGTGGCTTAGTTTACCATCATTCCCGATAATCTACTGAGGTACTTGGTACTTTCCATCCTTGCAAATCTGGGCTTTTGCAAATCTGGCCTCAGCATAAAAGGTCCTAGTTTCAAGGAGGGTATACTTTTGTCAGGATCCAGCAAGGGCCCCACTGAACTTCAAAATGAAAAAAAGTGTTTACTATCTTGACAGGACTAATTAGTAGAATGAGGTAAGGAAGGTTTTATATAGATCCATAATTACATAATGGAATAAATCTGGAATTCAAGTGATCAACTTAAGTAACTTTTGAATTTCCTTGACCAACTGTTACTTTGAATGGACATGTGAAGCAGCTTGGTCTGAGAAATTATGATTACTATGTGTCCAGATCCCCGAGGAATGATTACCACACATTCTGGCCCTTGAGAAATGAAGATCTGGGGGCGCCTGGGTGGCTCAGTGGGTTAAAGCCTCTGCCTTCGGCTCAGGTCATGATCCCAGGGTCCTGGGATCGAGCCCCGCATCGGGCTCTCTGCTCAGCGGGGAGCCTGCTTCCTCCCCTCTCTCTCTCTGCCTGCCTCTCTGCCTACTTGTGATCTATGTCTGTCAAATAAAGAAATAAAATCTTAAAAAAAAAAAAAAAAAAGAGAAATGAAGATCTGGGTTACATCAACAGATAAACCTCCATTATGTGCCAAAGTTATAGCAAAGGTTAACAGGAGTATAGACTAGGCAGAGGAGGAGGAGGATGAGGTTAATAACAGT
The DNA here is from genome assembly GCF_963455335.1 of Martes martes. Taxonomy (NCBI): domain Eukaryota; kingdom Metazoa; phylum Chordata; class Mammalia; order Carnivora; family Mustelidae; genus Martes; species Martes martes. The sequence continues at coordinate 45,153,890 of NC_137899.1, forward strand.
ACAGCCACGAGACCAAGTGCAGTGACGGGGGCTATAGTTCATTCTACTTTTGTCCTTCTTTAAGATGTCCCTCCAAAAGGAAGGTCCTTGAAAGCCATGAAGGAGCTGTTCCCCAAATACATATAGAGCAGTGGATCTTTATGTAGCAAGGGCTGGATCCTGATGATCATGGAGATACACTGCTCAGATCTTATTCAAGAGAACCCACTATAGAGAACATAGTTTTATGACAGTCTAGCTGCCTCCCTTTTGGTCCACCGTACTGCTTCTAATGAGGCTACACATCTCCCAGGCTTCCTCTAGCCAATGACTCCACATAGTAAGGGGGTATTAGAGCTGGCTGATCCTTACCCAACATGGAACTCCTCCGGTGGGTAACCTTTGCTTGGATATTCCCAACCAGCATGACTTTCTCAGAATGGTATTGTTGGTCCAAGAATTTTTATACCCAAATCTTCTTTCTTTTCTTTCACATGTGCCTTAACTGTATTGTGTTATAAAGGAAGTTTCTGCCCTCTTTATTTGTCCCCATTTCCTGCATGGGTGTTTCCCCCAATATATCTTATATTTTATATATCTAATGTTCTCTTGGTGTCTGCTTCCTGCAGGGCCTCAAGTGACACAATTACAAAATGAATTTTCTTACAAATTGCAGAAAAACAGTAAAAGAACAAAGTGGATTCTTTTAAGAGCTCAGGTACAGAACAACATAAAATAAAATAAAAACTACCTTGAATACTGCATATTGCTGGTATTGCCTTCCCAGAAAAGTGGTTGGGCATTCTTAAAGAATATAAAGACAAGTGTTAGATCAAGCAAAACTGTTATCAAATCCCTTCTGACTCTTCCACTTACAAACTATATAATTTGGGGCTAGTTACTTGGCATTTTGGAACCTGAGCTTCCTCAATTTAAAACTAAAAATCATAATAGTTATCAGAGTGAAAGCTTGTTGGAAACACCAGCAGTGCCATAATAGTGTTTTAAAGTAAGAGTCAGTGTTAAAAAAGACGTTAAATATTTTTTAAAAAACATTTCTTTGACAAGACTGTGAGGAATATAGTATGACAAAACTACAAAGTTTGGATCACAATACCTGAACAGGGTTAAAAATGAAAGGCATAGTTAAAAATTAAAGGTGCCAGATTAAAAACTGGTAGATTAAATACAGCCACAATTTATCTGACACTCTTTCCATTGAGAGAAGTAAGACTTATTTTCTTTTCCCATGAATCTGGGCTGGCCTGTGATTGCTTTGGTCAATGGTGCATGGTGCAAGTGACACTTTGCCAAATCTGAGCATAACTTTAAGAGTGCTAGCAGCTTGTATCTTGGTCTACCAGAGGCCACCATGGAAGAAGCATGAATACCCAAAGACCATTATTTGTGAGGAGTTATTTGGAGGGAAAGAGAAGATGAGAAACACTGAGGTACCAGATATGTAAGTGAAAGGTCATTTGAAAGTGAATCCTCCAACTCCAACTATCCCAGCTGACATCACTTAGATTGGAATCTACCCAGCTGAGCCCTTCCCAATTTCTTGCACAAAAAAATCAAGGGAAAAAGAGAATGTTTGTTTTAAACCATTAAAGTTTATGGTAGTTAACTATGTAGCAAGAGACAACTGAAATAGTTAATATTTTCTAATCAAAACTAAAAAAAAATAGAGATTAAAGAGTTATGGAGTAAATTTTAAACACCAATACTACTGAAGGGTGATTCCTTAGACTTTATTTTTGACATGAAGGAGAATAGTATAAGTTTTCACAATATCTGATACCAAATAAGTCAGACTGAAATGAGTTTAAACCCCAGGTTTGCCACTTGCTGACTGGTAGTACATTAAATAAATCTCCAAGGCACATCATGCTTATTGCTGAAATGAAGATATTAATAACTTCTAAGGTTATTGTGAAGGTTTAAGGATAAGATGTGTACACTTTGGTGCATTTTTTGGCATACAGTTCATTAGATAGTCTCCATTAGCAACAAAAAGTTACTTAGTATTTTACCTCACCTATTTTGGAGACTTCTATTTGAGCAGAATCATAATTCCTACTTCATACTATATCCAATCTGCATTCAGAATCATTCCATATCTTTCCTGAGATATTAAATTGGTAGCCAATGCATTCCATAGATAGTATGTATCAGATAGATCATTGCCCAGGTCCAACGGAAACTAAAAATAGTTTCTGGTGATTGCTCTTCTAAGTCAACACTGGAGACCTGATAGATTGTGCTGATTTATAAAACTGAAGAAAACAATGGCTTCCTCTTGAAAAGATGTGTATTTTTATTTGAAAACAGTTTTTAGTACTTATATCAAGAAAGAATGCACTGCTTTTCAGATTTTGGTACCATTCAAAATACAGTTTTATCAAGTGTTTTTCAAGAAATCTCTCATGACTGCCTCTATCAGATACAGTCCAGCAGGACACAGATGTGTATTTGGAGTGGTAACTGGAGAAGGTTTAATGGATGGATCACTTAAAGGGTTTGAGATGGGGTCAAAGGAGTCACCAAGACTGGTAAAGCACCCAGAGACAAGCAGCTAGAAACTACCTCACCAAAAGCTAAAGGGGCAAGGAGATTGAGAGAAGTGTTTCCCCCCTCCAAATGCTCTCAGGAATTTCTTTGGCCAAACCTAGACTGAAACAGAGAGCTGGAAGGGTCAGATGATGCAGGAGAGTATGGAACATCAACCTCCTGAAGCACAGAGCAGAGCAGAAAAAAGCAAATAATGCACTTCAAGGCCCAAGCAGGGAATAACAAGTGCATTGCATGACTATTGAACTCAATAGCATGTGTTTGCTTGGCTGCTCTGAATGACACAGAGCTTGGCCTGATGTTGAATAGCTGTCAGACAGGTTGTGCTACTTTTATGCTGTAGCTTTTTTCCAAGTCATCACTCACCAAAGACAGGGTGTTAGAAAGTCAAAATATGTAGATCTTAGAGACAGCAATTCAAATAAAAGTTCACTAGTAATTAGAAAAAATGCAAATTAACTTATAATGAGATATCATGTTTATGGATCAGATCAGCAAAATTATCAAATTTTATATTACCATGGATTGGTGTGGACCTGGTCCCCAGGAACTCTCCTAACGCTGTCTGTGGGACTGTAAATTTTTTTACATTAAAGAAATTAAGAGAAATTGCATCCATCACAGCAGCCCTGGAGTCCAATGGAAGTCAACAGACTTGGATTGGTCTGTCTAGATCTCAGGAGTCCTTTAACTTTCATGCCAGGCTAAGGGAGGCTTCACTGTATCAGAGAACTGTGATCTGGGAGCTCTGAACTTAGCTTCCAAGAGAGACAAGTTCTTGCCTCCATAGCTGGTTCCACAGTAGTAGACCTCCCGGCACAAGAACAAATGACACTCTGACCTGCACTGTTATTTGAAGCTTGAGAAAAAATTATATGCTCAAACAATCCCTCAGGCCCTACCAAGAAGGTTAGCTGACCAATTGTAATTTCCAAGAGGAAATTTAGAAAGAAGGAGTTATCAACTGTGTTCCTCGCATTTATCCAGCACATATTTTGCTGTGAAAAAGACTTAATTTTAAGTAATTTACTGTTGTTCTTATCTTCATCTTCACACTTTTCTGTACATGTAAATGTTTTAATTTTTTTACAAAATTTTTATTCACTTATTTGAGAGAGGGAGAGAACCAGAGAGCATGCATGTGCAAGGGAGAGAGAGAGAGAGCGCAAGCGAGCACACACGTGGGTACGAGCAGGAAGGAGGGGCAGAGGGAGAAGCAGGCTCTCTGCTGAGCAAGGAATCCTAGGTGGAACTTTATCTCAGGACCCTGGGATCATGACCCAAGGCAAAGGCAGATGCTTAACAGACTGAGCCACCCAGGTACCCCTGTACATATAGATATTTTAGAATGAGTAGATACCATTTTCAAGCATATAAACCAAATAAAACTAACAAGAACAAACACAGAACTTATTCCTAATATAACAAAGTTTCACAAATAAACCAAAATTCTTTCTTGGAGATGGAAGATCACTGACAAGAAAAAGTTTAAGAAACAACGACAAAAAAAACTAGTTTGTAAATTGTCCTCCTCTCCAGAAATATAGATGATTTGTAAACAATTATTATTCTCCTGTTATAGAAAAATATGTGGAAATCTGAGTTGGGATGTAAATGATCGTACTTGTGAGAATTGAAATGTTAACATCTCAACACTTAATTTCATATTACAATTTCTAAAAAAAAAAAAAAAAAAAAAAGTAAGGCTCATTTGCACAAATTAACCCATAGAAGAAAAATACCCACCAAGAAAAGGTCTCTCAAATGAAATCTTTAACTCTTCCAGGCCTTAGTATATATACTTTAATGTTTATATTACTGATCTTTATCTTTGATATAATCAAATGACATTTTTACTCAATGAATGACTTTATTGATTATTTTATAAATGTATGATATGGACACTGCTTATGAAAACATATAATCTTCTTTTCAAGAATGAAGCATATAAAGCTTAGAATGTGAATGACTGTCCAATGAACAAATGATTTTAGCCCATTAGATTGGTTTAAACAATAGTCCTAGATAAATGATTCTTTATATTCCTACCTAAAAAGGATAATTTTCAGAGTATATATTCCTCGTGATAGGTTTTTTAAAAACTATCATGACATAGTGGTTTTCATCAATGCTATATGGCTTTCAAGGAAATGAACACTGTATGCTCAATAGGACAGTGGTACTCAAATGTGAATGAGAATAACATTTATCTGAAGTACTTACTAAAAATGGGGATTCTTGCACTTCATGCCCAGAAAATCTGATTCAGGGCAGAGTTGGAAATCTATATTTTATGGAATGAGTGAATGGCAGGTCATTATAATAGAAGAGGCCTATGAAGTTACCTTATATAAAAGTGATAGAGCAATATTTTCTTTTCCTATTTTCTTACAAATTCACACAAGTTCTAAAAACATTTAGATAGCATGTATATGTATACATGTTTGTTAATAGATATTTCATACCCAGTTCCTATTTCCTTTATCATTTTTCCATGAAAGTCTTTTAATTCTCTAACTTATATTATGAAATTAAAGTTAAAAACAATACTGCATGCACAGTGGAACAGTCATAACCTTCTAATTCTGCCCTATGATTCTATTTATATTGAGTTGAAGAGAAGGTAAATTGTCTTTCCATATTGTGGTTTCAAGCATTCTAGAGAAGGCTTTGTACTGGATTGCTCATGAGGAGGTTTCAAAGAGAACACAGGGAGTTTAATATTGAAATTTAATCACATGTACATCATGGAGCTCAGTGGACACTACTAAATGAGAATGAATGAGTCATTATTAGTTGCCTCTGTTCTAAATCTTGACAAGGTCAAGATTTTCTACTACATCTACATCTTCTACTACTTTTCTACTACAACCATGGCATAAATCAATGTTTCCCAATAAGCTTTTTGAAAGATACGTGGTTCTTACCCCACTTCTCTAATTCCGTATGTCAGGGATAAAACCCGAGGATATATTATTTTAAAAAATAACACAAGTGGTTCTAATGTGATTATAGAGAACTATTGGTCTATAATCCCAGTTCTCAACAGTTCATATTTTATTTACAAATTACTAAGTGAACAATTGATAAACCATACTGTAAAGATCTAGGCAAGAGATACGAAATTTAGGAATTACTAACATGGAAATAAGGGCTGATAATTTTCTAGGTGATTATCCAATTAAAGTTATAGACCATTTCTTTGTTCACAATATTTGGCATGAATGGTTACCACCAGTGTTTATAATCTAATCTAGGGACTTGAAGGTTCATTTCAAGCAAATTTAGTACATGGTAAAGGCCATAGATTCTAGGTTAATAACTCCAAGGTATAGCAGAATACCTTAAACCACGCCCTTCAGATAGTCCTTTTTAAATCTTAATTTTCCAGGTGCCTGGGTGGCTCAGTTGGTAAAGTGACTGCCTTTAGTTCAGGTCATGATCCTGGAGTTCCAGGATCCAGTCCTGCAGTGGGCTTCCTGCTCAGCAGGGAGTCTGCTTCTCCCTCTGACCCTCCCCCCCTCATGCTCTCTCTCTCTGTCTCTTCCTCTCTATCTCTCTCAATTTTTTTTTTCAAAAAAAAATCTTATTTTTCACACTCAGATTTTTGATGATGCTTAGATAAAAAGTATGAAATTGTAAATTCTGTCAAGAAATATGAGAATAAACATTCTGTACTTCCAAAATCAAGAATATACCCACATACTTTACAAAATATCTGTGAACAGAATATTCTTTAAAAAACAAGACATCTAATTAAGACTCATGTAGAGATACTGGCAATACTACTTCTGCCTACAGGTCCCCTGAGGGGCAACTTCAGGCAGATCCTAAAACTTCATTTCATGTAGTTCTGGGTCTAGTCTAACTCATGTAGCAGATCTCGCTTTTCAAAATAGGTGCTACCAACTATTGATACAGACATCTCTAACATACATATATATATATATATATATATATGTATATGTATATATATACACACTCACAGCTAAGTAAATTTTATTTTATTTAAAGGGGATAAAAACATTTGTTGTAGATCTAGTGTGGCTTTAAAACACAAGTGAATTAAAATAGGCATAAAATGTAGCAATGGCCATTGCAGATTCTAAACATAGTAACTGAAATTGCTCTAGCTTTACCAAATGTGGTCAATAAGAGATTGCAAGTGTTTTATCTGCAGGTATACATATTCGTTGTAAAAGCATGAAATTTTAGTAACCATTAGGAAGATTCCTTGTCCCCTTGGAAGTAATTCTGAATCTCACCTGTAGTATTTACCTCTTGCTTAGAAGTACAGCTAAGAGGGAATCTAATTTTACTAAAATCTCAATTAATTTTTTAACTTCTCTACATCCATTTATTGACAAACAACCATTAATACATAGGAGGAAGTTCAATGCAATCTAATATGTATTTATTAGGGTTAGAAAGTGCCAATTTATTTAATATTACTGAGAAGGAGGAGGAAGACTTGTTTTTCTTTTTTAATAAATAATTTCTATTTTTTTCAGATATGCCCAAATAAAAACAATCTACAACATTGGTAGATATTATGTATATGCATTATGTAGACTCATTGAGAGGATGCTAAACATGAAACTGAATAGTGAACAACTATTATGTAAATGCTTTGGATTTTCAGTCTAAGTAAATGGAAGTTATTTTATAATAAATTGGAAATTAAGCTCTTTGGTATCATATCATTTCTACCAATGACAAGTTACATTGTTGTGTAATGAATATGCATTATTCTGAATATCAATTTCCTATTATTATAAAATGGCAGGCCAGCACAATGGTGAAACTTGTCCTCTTATGAAACTCCATGATGTGACAGAAAGTTGGTATCTAAAGCAATGGAATTATTTTGTTGTTGTTGTCGTTGTTGTTTTTAAAGATTTTATTTATTTATTTAACAGAGAGAGAGAGAGAGAGAAGGATCACAAGTAGGCAGAGAAGCAGGCAGAGAGAGAGGGGGGAGCAGGCTCACTGCTGAGCACAGAGCCCAATGCAGGGCTTGATCCCAGCACCCTGAGATGACCTGCGCAGAAGGCAGAGGCTTAACCCACTGAGCCACCCAGGTGCCCCTGAAGAAATGGAATTATTAAAGGAATAAAAGGATCTCAATAATGTTTTTTTTTTTCTTAACTATGAGTATATACATATATATGTGGCAAATTTACTCAAAGCATTGTGAAAACTCTTCAAATTTTACTTATTTCTAAACATAACTAAAAATAAGACTAACTTTGGGGATATATAAGAATATGCATATCAACTCAAAATGGAATAAGAACATAAATATAAGATCTGAAATTGTAAACATTGGTCTTGGCAATGAATTTTGGGATATAACACCGAAAGCATAGACAAAAAAAGTAAAAATAAGTGGATTATATTAAACTAAAAAAAATTCTACACAGTAAAGGAAACTATATGAAAAGACAACTTATTAAATGTAAGAAAATATTTTGTGAACTATATATCTGAGAAGGAGTTAATATCTAAAATATATAACTCAATAGCAAAACACCAAATAACTCAATAAAAAATTAGCAAAGGACCTGAACAAACATTTCTCCAAAGAAGAAATACAGATGACTAATAGGTTTATGAGGATATGCTCCACACCATTGATCATCAGGGAAATGCAAATCAAAAACAAGAAGATATTGTCTCATACCTGTTAGAATGGATATTATTTAAAAAAAAAAAAAAAAAGAAGTGTTGAGAGAATGTAGAGAAAAAGGAAGCCTGTACACTACTGATGGGAATATAATTGGTGCACTCAGTATAACAAGAAACTACCACATGACCCAGCAATCCCAGTTCTGGGTATTTATCCAAAAGAATTGAAATCAGATACCTGCACTCCCATGTTCATTGCCGGATTACTCACAATAGCCAAAATATGGAAGCATCCTAAATATCTACTGATGGATGAAAGGATAAATACAATGTAGTATATGCATACAATAAAATATTCAGCCTTGAAAAAGAAGGTAATACTGCCACTTAAAAAAACATAGATGGACCTGCAGAACATTATGTTAAGTGAAATAAGTTAGACAGAGAAAGCAAATACTGTGATTTCACTTATATGTTAATCTACATAGTAAAACTCATAGAAGCAGAAAGTAGAATATTGGTTGTCAGAGACCAGTGGGGAAGGGGGAAATAGGGAGGTGATAGTCAAAGAGTACAAAGTTTCAGTTATGTAAATTAAATAAGTTCTAGAGATCTACTATACCACATAGTGCTTTTATCTAACAATACTGTACTGCATACTTTTTTTTTTTTTTTGCTGAGAATATAGATCTTGTATTAAACGTTATCACACGGAAGAATACAACAATTATAATAAAGGGGCAGGAGGAAACTTTGAGAAGTAATGGTTATGTCAGTGACCTTCAAGATGGTGATGGTTTCACAGGTGTACATTTATTCCCAAACTCATGGAGTTGTATACATTAAATAGTAGAGCTTTTTATATGTCAATTATACTTCAATGAAATTATTTTTTAAAAGTTAAAATTTTGAAAAAGAAGAAAATTTAACATTGTTTGTAATATCATTGTATACAATATAGCTATTGTGTAACCATAAAACACTTCAAATTAAAGGTAAATGGATATATATTAAATATATGTAAGATAATACACTAATAAAATATAATTGAAAAAATACCACTTATTACAAATTTAAAAAATTGCAAAATACTAAGATGATGGCTAAATATAAAAAAATTTACCCTGGCTCTATGAAGAAAAATGACAATTTTAATATTGATGTATGGGATTAAATAATGCTCCTCCAAAATTCATGTCTACCTAGAACCCCAGAATGTGACCTTATTTTGGAACATAGAGTCTTTGAAGATGTTAATTAGTTAAGATGAGGTGATAGTAGGTAGGGTAGACCCTAAATTCAACAATTGGTGTCCCTATAAAAAAATGATATGAGAATGCACAGAGGAAAAAAAGTCCCGATGATGGCAGACATAGAGATTAGAATGATGCAGCTACTGAGGAATGTCAAGGTCAGCTTGAAGCCAACAAAAATTTGAAAGTAGCAAGGAAAGTTTCTCCTCTAGAGATTTTAGAGGGTACACAAACCTACAGACACCTAAATTTTGGACTTCTAGCATTCAGAAGTGTGAGAGAATTAAATTTCTGAAACCACCCTACTGGTGATTATTTATTATGGCAGCCTTAGGAAATGAATACAACTGAAAATATAGAAAAATATTTTTAAATATCCAACAGCTCACCTTCCTCGAAATAGATATTGATATGTCAGTGTTACATGAATAAATATACCTCTTAGGTCATATAAATCTTGATTGTGAAATGTTTGGGAAAACATCTAAGTCTAGAACTTAAAACAGTCACTATCAGTATATTCTTTTCATATTATGTCATTTATACCTGGCTTTAAATACACTGTGTTAGCCATGGTCATAGAAAAAGTGCTTACTGGTTGACAGAGGTTGGTTGTAAGTTCCCCCCCTTCTTACAGCCTCTAAATCTAGTCACAAAACATTTTGACTGATAGAATTACTTTAACTCTGAGAGCTTTAAGGAAAAAAAAAAAGTAATAATTGCTCCTAGGGGAGCAATCACTACTTGAAGACTTTCTTAAGTATTCTTTTATTAACTTAATCAGTGTTATGTTGCCAACCCATTACCAAAAATGGAAACTTGACTCCTATTCATTGACTGTCAAGGCCAACAGTAAAGCTACTGAGCTGGGAGGGGAGCCCATGCTAAGTTCTTAATGTGCTTATACTCACAATCTCAAGATATAAGCATGTGTCTCTTCAGTAGAATTCTAGCCTTTCTAGCTGCTTTTAATAAATGGTTAAATGAAAATCAATAGGAAAAAAAACCATTTTGCTTATTTAAATACATTCCAAACATAACTGACTTCTAACTTTAGAATTTATCCATGTATATAACTCTTCCCTCAGCTCTGGATAGAGACAGAATTAAACACAGCTGTTTTTGATGACCAGCAGTATTGTTAGTGAGCTTTGCTCCTGACCCAAACTATTGTTGAAAAAACTAAAATGAGTCAACAGATATTTGTATGAGGTGTCATGCTAAATAATTTGATCCTTTTAAAAAAAGTTTGTTCTTCATTCTGCTCTCATTCCTTTTATCACCATCGTTGTTGTCATTGTTATCATCATCAGCAGCAGCAGCAGCACCATCCTCAATCTGCATCTCTTACTTGGTTTAATTGAACTATGCAATAAAGTTACAGCAGAATACTGATCTTACATATTCTAGAGAGAAACAAAATGGACAGTTGCAATAAGTGTGATGTGTGATAGATTATTACATGACATTACAGTGTGCTAAAAGGCAGTTTACCTGTATTTGGAGGTTCATCATTTAGTCAGGATAATTCCTATTTATATTTCTTATCTCAGGTTAGTTACTCTGATGAGGGACCAGAAGGCTGGCTGAGGACAAAGCAAAAGGCTGACACCTTGCAACCTCCCCCCCACCCTACCCCCACTCCTGGATGGGACATATGTGACTTTCTTTAGGAACCTCCCACCCATCTTAATGTTAATACCTTGCTAGAAGGCAAAACACCTTGGCAATGGCAAGGCCTCTGGTATCTGGTATCTTGCAGGTCCTCTTTAGCAAATGAAAGTTCTTTTGAAACCTCCCTTCCCTTACTCCCCCCACCCCCATGGTACATAACCTGTAATCCCTCACAACCCGAAGGGCAGCAGCTCTTCCTCCTCATGGGTCTTGTCCCCGTGCTTTAATAAACCACCATTTTGCACCAAAGATATCTCAAGAATTCTTTCTTGGTCATTGGCTCCAGACCTCACCCCACCGAACCTTACCTGTATTCTAGAACTTCATCGACTCTTCCTTTGAAGTCATATTAGAACTATGACTATAAGGGAGAACATGGTACTTTGCAGAACCAAAGGAAGTTCAATATAATTGCCTCAGAGAAAAGAATGGAATTCAGTGTATCTTAAGGACAGAGTTCAAGCCTGGAAGTTGTGATAACTGAGGCAGGAGATGTATTATGGTACTAGATCATGCCCTGTTTTGTAAACTCTATAATTACCTGTAGATTTCTTTTCCAAAGCTAAGCTGAACTTACAGGTTCTTAGATTCTCTACAGTCTCTTTGACCTCCAGGCTGTGCATATGGTGGTTCCCCTAGGCTGTGATGAATCTAGTGTCATTCTGCCTGCAGAACTCTAACCCATCTTTTAGGTCTCAGGTTGCATATCACTTCCTTAGAGAACTTCACTGTGATATGTAGAATCCAAAGATGATCCACAATGAACCATACTCTACATAGTTTCCACTCCTTTAGCGTCAGTAAGAACAATGAATTTGATGGGATATCACTCAATGATTGGGTTACTAATCAGTTGACTTTGAGTTAAGGGGATACCATCCTGGGTGAACTTAACATATCCAGATGAGCCTTTCAAAAAAGATGAAGGGTCAGAGAATTTCCTCTGCTTGGCCTGGAAGAAAGCGGTCATATGAACACCTCTGCAAGGAGCCACAGGGGATCTCAGTCTTGCAACCACAAGGAACTAAATTCTTTAAGCGATCTGAATAAGCTTGGAAAACAAACAAACAAAAAAAAACAAAATAAAACAAACAAACAAAAATAAATAAAATAGAAGAACAACAACAACAACAACAAAAAACCCCTGAGCTCTAAGTGAGACTACAGAGCTGGCCAACATGTTGACTTCAGTCTTGTAAGACTCTGATCAGAAAAGCTGATTAACCTGTGCCTAAATGCCTGCCCCATATAAACTGAGATAATAAATATATGTTGCTTTAAGCTACTAAAATTGTGGTAATTCTTATGAAGCAATAGGAAATGAATATACTTCTCAAACTATTACAATGGGAGTTTCCCCTTATAACTATTAAGGCACTCAGTTCTTTTCTGTTTTGTTCACACCTGCACCAAGTACAGTACCTGGCACACAATATGCACTCAAAAAATATTTGGTAACCAAATGAGACATGGGGAGCCATTGAAAAATTTTAAGCATGGGAAAGAAATTGTAGATACCCTGAACATTAATTATAGTTACAAGCCATTTTGTACATCACTTTTTCCTAATGTATTTGTTAATTCCATCTTTCAATATTAGTAGATTGTCTAACCAGCACCATATCTTTAAATATTTGTCTGACATTTGTGTGTCTCTCTAGGTGCAATGATACATTGTTTGTTTGTTTGTTTTTCCTTTGCCCTACTCTCACTTGCCTATTTTTCCCATTTTCTTGTGTTTAGTTGAAAAACACGCCTAAATCCTCACTGACTCAACATACCATATGACCAGAAAACCTTAATTTTTAGCTCTGTTTTCCGTGAAAGTCACCTTTAGTATGCAGAAGAGAAAAACGTTCTCCTAGTGTTCCCAAAGCTAGAAATGATTTACACTGATACCTAGTTCTGGATTTCAGCAGAGTGAAATATCACCTGTTTGCTGCTTTCAGGTTTAGAACTGTCTACCCAATAACCAGAAACATCAATCTTAAAAACTATTCAACTGTTCAGCAACTAGCGGCAAAGAGAAAAAAAAAAAAAAGTAAATATTTTCAACTTAAATTCAAGTATCCATCAGATTAGATTTGGAGAAGACACTCTTTTTTTTTTTTTTTTTGAGAAGAAACTCATTCTGATACACTCTTATGTGTCTTTTGTAGATTAAACACATATTTTTGTTGCTTTTATATGTATTTTTTTTGCTGTTGTTATTTTTGTTGCTTTTAACATAAACAGTGTACATTTAAACTTTGCATTTTTGTATATTATGGAAAAATTTCAGAAGATAGTTCTCCCCCCAGAAGTGTCCTTTTAAACTGTCTTCCCCCAAAATGTTTTTTGTACAATGCAAAATATAATTTACACAATTTTGCCACACCTTATTACACTTTACTCTCTTCTTCTCTAATCATTTCCCATTTCCCTTCCTTTGTGATGTCCCAAATATGGCTGAAAAAATCATTACATAGCAAGTAACCCCTTAGGTGAGGCTATTAGTGGCCTATAATTTTCTAAGAAGTGGTGGGTCATGAGGCCCTTTTAAGCAAGCTGCTTGAAAATGCACATAAATGAGCATATGTTATTAGTGAATAGAGTCCTCAGAGAGCCATTGTGGTGGCTAAACTTATATTATGGCTCATTCTCTGTAATTTAATTCCAAAGTAGTTATTGGAACTAGGAATCTAAAAATGAGAAATCTTTCCTCTTTCAAATGTCTCTCTCTCTCTGAGTCTTTCATCAATACAGATGCAAACACAGAAGCTAAGAGGTGTTTGGAACGAACATGGAACTTGTGGCACTGGGATTTCTGGTGTTTGTCCTCTTCAAGAAGGGAGAAGTGTGGGTCAGAAGAAATTGAGACAATGTGTTCACTCTGGGGAAAGAGTGCCTGCCATTGTCGGGGTTCCACTTGACAGGGCGCAGGATGAATATGCAAATGACCCAAGAGCTAAGAATTGTGCATAGTGTAATTATTACATTAAAAGAATACAATTAGGGGCGCCTGGGTGGCTCAGTGGGTTAAGCCTCTGCCTTCGGCTCAGGTCATGATCCCAGGGTCCTGGGATCTAGCCCCGCATCGGGCTTTCTGCTCAGCAGGGAGCCTGCTTCCCCCTCTCTCTCTGCCTGCCTCTCTGCCTACTTGTGATCTCTCTGTCAAATAAATAAATAAAATCTTTAAAAAAAAATTAAAAAAAAAAAAAGAATACAATTAACTCAGCAAAGAAGCATAACAAGATATATTTTTATATATATCCCATCATGATAAATTCTTCAAGGAGCTTTACTCCTAATGATATAATCTTTGTCACAGAAAATAATTTATTTAGGAAAAATTTGCATTAACCTTAGTATAAACACTTATAGAATACTTATATATGTAAATATAGAAGCAATACAGAAGATAATTGATATATCATAATGATTAGGAACATATGAAGTATCATAAATATCTCTACTCAAACTTTAAAAAAATTTTTCTATTTAAAATATTGGATAGCTAAAATTTAAAATGATTGTAGGAACAAATAAAATCTGTACATACAAATAAGATTAATTAAAGGAATGATTTCAGGCATTCAGAAAAAAGGAGCTAATTTCTCCAGGATTGAAAACATTTTCTAGTTCATAGCAATTACAGTTGAAATTAATAAAAGACAATTTTGATTTCCACTAAAGATCAGCTAGCTAATTTATAAGCATAACAGAACTCTACATCTGCATTTTGAATCAGTCGCAGGAAGCCAGGATTAAAATGTGCTAGGTAAATGCCAGAGAGGCTTTCATGTGCTACATGACCAATGGGTACCCAGTGGAAAATACAGGTGTCATGTTCTTTGTGTAATTTAAAGAGCCACTAGTTGTCATGCAATTGAAACTTAGTGGTGTTTTACTTTGAAAATAAATTTAATCCTTGAGTTTCTGATAAGGAATAAGCAAACTGGCTAGAGTACCTGATGTCCATTTTGTCCAGAGATTGGCAGTTTAAGTCTGGTGACTGTATTTTCGTTTTCTTTTATACCTCTATCAGTTGAAGCAAAGCTGAAATAACTTTGAAGTTAATGGGCTTAAATAAACACAATAGGTGATTCAGAACAAACAATGTAAAAGAAAATTCTTTGCATTCACCAACACAATACACAGAAAAAAATACTAATTTTTGAGAAATTTTACTTCTCCCAAAATCAAATTTATCCTGTGGACCATGTAGATAATATATTCAATTTCAATTTCTTAAAAAAGAAGCTAACATGGAAGGAAAATATATTGTTTTTGATTTTTTCAAAATATTTTGAGACTCAGAAAATACAATTTCTCTTTCCTAATCTATAGCTCTAATTCAAGGAAAGCTGTCTTTAAAAAACTGGAAGAAAATTATGAGTATTTACAAAACTTAGGACATGCAGGAAAACCTCATTAAAAGCTTATTATGGGCTAACAATATGTTTATGCCTTGATAGGGTAGGTGGGTAGATAGGGCAAAGTACAACCCTCAAAAAACTTCAGTGTGGTGTAACAAATGACCTATACACAGATTTTTAAATATGATATGGTGGCATACTAAAGCTATTCATGGAGTGATAATAAGTATAAGGTACTACTGTCTTAAACAATGTGCACAAATAAATGAAGAGTAAAAAGTTGGGCTGTGGGAACTCAATTGTGAAGAGATTCCAAACAAATCAAAAATAATGCCATAGAAGTGAGAAACACCAAGCTATATATAAAAAACAATAAGTTATTCAGTTTCTCCAGAATATGAAATATAAATTGGGTATATAAATTGGAAATTGTGACCAGATAAGTAGACAAGGGTCAGATTATGAAAGACTTTGTAAACCATGATAACAAGTTTGCTAATTTTCCTGTGCCAAAGAGTTCACTAGTGAAATTTTTACATTTTTATATATATATATATATATATATATATACACACACACACACACACACATATATACATACATATATATGTGTATATATATAGATAGATAGGATCACATTAATGATATATATGAGGGAATCAAGAGTCATAGCTGTTAAGATGCTACTGCCATTGTTGATGCTACTGCCATTGTTAAGATGCTACTGCCATTGTTGATGCAAATATCTAAAGCAAAGACAAAAAAGAGAAGATAAGGTCAACATCTATTTAGGACATAAAATGAATCACCAATCAAAATGTTATTGGAGAGAGAGGCAAGATGGCAGAGCAATAGCAGACTGAAATGACATCAGGTTGCAAGAGTTTAGCCATTCCGAACCATTCCGAACACCCACAAACTCAACAGGAGATAGAAGAGAAGAAGAGCAGCAATTCTAGGAACAGAATATCAACCACTTTCTGAAAGGTAAGACTGATGGAGAAGTAAATCCAAAGTGACAGGAAGATAGACCTCGGGGGGAGGCGCCAGCTCCCAGCAAATGCTAGAGCAGCGGAGCACAAAATCAGAACTTTTAGAAGTCTGCTCCACTGAGAGACGTTTCTTCAGAGGCTAAGCAGGGGTGGAGACCTTGCAGGGACACTGTGGTCTCAGGTCCCACTGGGTCACTCTGTCTGAGTGTGGCAGAGCTGCCAGGTATCAGAGCAGGGAAGCCGACTACAGAGATGGAGATGAAGAGTGAGCTTTCAGATCAGGGTTACCTTAAACAATGATCCAAGGCACAGTTGGGACACTGTTCTTTGAGCAGGGACCCCACAAGTGGCAGATCCAGGGAGACTCACCTTCCTCCTTTGGGAGGAGCAGTGCACAGGAATCTACTGGATTTAGAGACCTCAAATGGGGCTATGCACCAGAGATAGAAATGCTCAGTCACAGATTGGGTGAGCTCAGAGTGTGGCCAGAGACCAGGAAGAAGGGAGCTATTGAGCACTTTTCTCCAAGGGTGCACTGAAGAGTGGGGCCCCACACTCTCAGCTCCTCTGGGCTGGAGATTGGGAAGCTGCCATTTTCATTCCCGTCTTCCAAAGCTCTATGGAAGGCACTCAGGGAACAAAATCTTCAAGAGCAAACCCGAGCAGATTACTTAGCCCAGTCCCTGACAAGGGTGGTGCAATTCCAGCTCGGGCAAAGACATTTGAGAATCACTGCAACAGGCCCCTCCCACAGAAGATGAGCAAGAACATCCAGCCTAGATCAAGCTCACCAATCAAGAAGAACAGCAGACCTCCAGAGTGAGGTGAAAGCAATGCACAGAATTCATGGCTTTTCTCCCATGATCATTTAGTCTTGCAAAGTTAAATTTTTTTTAATTTTATTTTTAATTTTATTTTTTAACTTTTCCTCTTTCCTCTTTTAATGTTTTTTAACTTGTTTATCTTAACAATACCTTTCTTGAAAAAAAAAATCTTTTTAAACCTTCATTGTTATACTCATATTTTATCCCTTCATTGTATTTAACCTTATTTTTTTTTTTTTTAGACCTTAAGAGTTTCTTTTTTTATAAAAAATTTTGGGATACAATTTCTTCTAATAGATCAAAATATACCCTAATCTAGTACATGGCTTTTTTCTAGTCTCCAGCCTGAGCACGCTACCTCCTCTTTTCTTTTCTTTTTCCAACCAATTTATCAATTCCTTTTTTAGAAATTTAAAAAAAAATTTTCATCTTTACAGTCATATTCCATTGCTTCATCGTGTTTACCCTTATTTTTGTATATATATAAGTTTATCTTTATTTAAAATTTTGGGAGGTGGTGTCTTCTAACAGAACAAAATACACATGAAATCAAGTGGGTGGCTCTGTTCTATTCATCAGTCTAATATATCTATACCTATATCTATATCTATATCTATATCTGTATCTATATCTATATGACTTTTTTATTTTTTTTATTTTTTTTTTTTTGTTTCTTTTTACCCCCTTCTTCTCTCCTTGGTTTTGGATCTCTTCTCATTTGGTTAGCATACATTTTTCTGGGTTTTTTGCCACCCTTTTAGTATTTTATTCTCTCATTCATATATTCTTACCTGGATAAAATGACAAGGTGGAAATATTCACCACAAAAAGAAAGAGCAAGAGACAGTACCAATGCATAGGGACCTATCATTTCAGACATTGGTAATATGTCAGAACTGGAGTTCAGAACAACTATTCCCAAGGTGCTAGCTGGGCTCAAAACAGGCATGGAAGTTATTAGAGAAATACTTTCTGGAGAAATAAAAGCGCTTTTTGAAGAAATAAAAGAACTAAAATCTAAAGACGTTGGAATTAAAAAAAGCTATTAATTAGGTGCAATAAAAAATGAAGGCTCTTATTGCTAGGATGAATGAGGCAGAAGAGAGAATTAGTGATGTAGAAGATCAAATAATGGAGAATAAAGAAACCGAGCAAAAGACACAAACAACTACTGGACCACGAGGGGAGAATTCAAGAGATAAGTAATACCATAAGATGAAATAATATTAGAATAACTAGGATTCCAGAAGAAGAAGAAAGAGAGAGAGGGGCAGAAGGTATATTGGAACAAATTATAGTAGAGAATTTCTCTAATATGGCAAAGGAAACAAGCATCAAAATCCAGGAGGCACAGAGAAAAACCCTCCAAATCGATAAAAATAGGTCCGTACACCATCATCTAATAGTAAAACTTAACAAGTCTTAGTGACAAAGAGAAAATCTTGAAAGCAGCTCGGGACAAGAAGTCTGTAACATACAATAGTAGAAATATTAGATTAACAGCAGACTTATCCACAGACCTAGCATGGCAGAAAGAATTGGCATGATATATTTAGAGCACTAAGTAAGAAAAACATGCAGCCAAGAATACTATAACCAGCTAGGCTATCACTGAAAATAGAAGGAGAGATACAAAGCTTCCAGGACAAAAAAAAAAAAAAAAATTAAAAGAATTTGCAAACACCAAACTGCCCTACAGGAAAGATCGAAAGGGGCCCTCTAAGCAAAGAAAGAGCCTAAAAGTAGGAGACCAGAAATGAATAGAGACAATATACAGTAACAGTCACCTTACAGGCAATACAATGGTACTAAATTCATATCTTTCAATAGTTATCTTGAATGTAAATGGGCTGAGTGCCCCAATCAAAAGACACGGGGTATCAGAATGGATAAAAAAACAAAACCCATCCATATGCTGTCTATAAGAAACTCATTTTAGACCCAAAGACACCTCCATATTTAAAGAGAGGGGGTAGAAAACAATTTACCATGCTAATGGACATCAGAAGAAAGCTGGGGTGGCAATCCTTATATCAAATCAATTAGATTTTAAGCCAAAGACTATAATGAGAGATGAGGAAGGACACTATATAATACTCAAAGAGTCTGTCCAACAAGAAGATCTAACAATTTTAAATATCTATGCCCCTAACATGGGAGCAGCCAACTATATAAACCAATTAATAACAAAATCAAGAAACACATTGACAATAATACAATAATAGTAGGGGATTTTAACACTCCCCTCACTGAAATGGACAGACCATCCAAGAAAAGATCAACAAGGAAATAAAGGCCTTAAATGACACACTGGACCAGATGGACATCACGATATATTTAGAACATTCCATCCCAAAGCAACAGAATACATGTTCTTCTCTAGTGCACATGGAACATTCTCCAGAATAGATCACATCCTGGGTCACAAATCAGGTCTCAACCAGTACCAAAAGATTGGGATCACTCCCTGCATATTTTCAGACCACAATGCTCTGAAGGTTGGCCAATTGCAAGAGGAAAGTTGGAAAGAACTCAAACACATGGAGGCTAAAGAGTATCCAACTAAAGAATGAATGGGTCAACCAGGGAATTAAGGAAGAATTGAAAAAAAGATCATGGAAACAAATGAAAATGAAAACACAACTGTTCAAAATCTGGGACACAACAAAGTCAGTTCTGAGAAGAAAGTATATAGTGATACAAGCCTTTCTCAAGAAGCAAGAAAGGTATCAAGTACACAACCTAACCTACACCTAAAGGAGCTGGACAAAAAAACATCAAAGAAAGCCTAAATCCCACAGGAGAAGAGAAATCATAAAGATCAGAACAGAAATCAATGAAATAGAAACAAAAAAACCCCAGTAGAACAAATCAATAAAACTAGGAGCTGGTTCTTTGAAAGAATTAATAAGATTGAAAAACCCTGGCCAGACTTATCAAAAAGAAAAGAGAAAGGACCCAAATAAATAAAATCATGAATGGAAGAGGAGAGATCACAACCAACACCAGAGAAAGACAAACAATTATAAGAACATATTATGAGCAACTATACACCAGCAAATTTGACAGTCTGGAAGAAATTGATGCATTCCTAGAGATGTATAAACTACCAAAACTGAACCAGGAAGAAATAGAAAACCTGAACAGACCCATAACCGGTAAGGAGATTGAAGCAGTCATCATAAATCTCCCAACAAACAAGAGCCCAGGGCCAGATGGCTTCCCAGGGGAATTCTACCAAACACTTAAAGAAGAATTAATACCTATTCTTCTGAAACTGTTCCAAAAGATCGAAATGTAAAGAAAACTTCCAAGCTCATCTTATGAGGCCAGTATGGCCTTGATCCCCAAACTGGACAAAGACCCCACTAAAAAGGAGAATTACAGACCAATATCCTTGATGAACACAGATGTGAAAATTCTCACCAAAATACTAGCCAATAGGATCCAACAGTACATTAAAAGGATTATACACCACGGCCAAGTGGGATTTATTCCTGGGCTGCAAGTTTGGTTCAACATCTGCAAATCAATCAATGTGATACAACACATTAATAAAAGAACAAGAACCATACGATACTCTCAATAGATGCTGAAAAAGCATTTGACAAAACACAGCAGCCTTTCTTAATCAAAACTCTTCAAAGTATAGGGATAGAGGGGCATACCTCAATATCATCAAAGCCATCTATGAAAAACGCACAGTGAATATCATTCTCATGGGGCAACACTGAGAGCTTTTTCCCTTAAGGTCAGGAACATGGTAAGGATGTCTACTATTACCACTGCTATTCAACATAGTACTCGAAGTCTTAGCCTCAGCAGTCAGACAACAAAAGGAAATAAAAGGCATCTGAATCTGCAAAAAAGAAGTCAAACTCCCACTCTTTTCAGATGATATAATCTTAATGTGGAAAACCCAAAAGACTCCACTCCAAAACTGCTAGAACTCATACAGGAATTCAATAAAGTGTCAGGATATAAAATCAATGCACAGAAATCAGTTTCTATACACCAACAGCAAGACAGAAGAAACAGAAATTAAGGAGTCAATCCCATTTACAATTGTACCCCAAACCATAAGATTTCTAGGAATAAACCTAACCAAAGAGGCAAAGAATCAGTACTCAGAAAACTATAAAATACTATGAAAGAAATTGAGGAAACACAAAGAAATGGAAAAACATTCCATGCTCATGGATTGGAAAAACAAATATTGTGAAAATGTCTGTGCTACCTAAAGCAATCTACACATTTAATGCAATCCCTACCAAATACCATCACTTTTTTTAAAGACATGGAACAAATAATCCTAAAATTTATATGGATCCAGAAAAGACTCCGAATAACCAGAAGAATATTGAAAAAGAAAATGGAAGTTAGAGGTATCACAATTCCAGACTTCAAGCTCTACTACAATGCTGTAAACATCAAGACAGTATGGTGCTGGCACAAAAACAGACACATAGATCAATGGGACAGAATAGAGAGCCCAAACATGGACCCTCATCTCTGTGGTCAACTAATCTTCAACAAAGTAGGAAAGAATGTCCAATGGAAAAAAGACAGTCTCTTCAACAAATGGTGTTGGAAACATTGAACAGCCATATGCAGAAGAATGAAACTGGACCATTGCCTTACACCACACACAAAAATAGACTCAAAATGGATGAAAGTCCTCAATGGGAGACAGGAATCCATCAAAATCCTTGAGGAGAACACAGGCAGCAACCTCTTTGACCTCGGCCACAGCAACTTCTTCCTAGAAACATTGCCAAAGGCAATGTAAGGAAGGGCAAAAATGAACTATTGGAACTCCATCAAGATCAAAAGTTTTTGCACAGCAAAGGAACAGTCAACAAAACCAAAAGACAACTGAAGGAATGGGAGAAGATATTCACAAATGACATATCAGATAAAGGGCTAGTATCCAAAATCTATGAAGAACTTATAAAACTCAACACCCAAAGAACAAATAATGCAATCAAGAAGTGGGCAGAAGACATACACAGACGTTTCAGAAAAGAAGACATCCAGATGGCCAACAGACACATGAAAAAGTGCTCTACATTACTTGGCATCGGGGAAATACAAATCAAAACCACAAGGAGATACCACCTCACACCAGTCAGAATGGCTGACATTAACAAGTTAGGAAATGACAGATCTTGGAGTGGATGTGGAGAAAGGGGAACCCTCCTATACTGTGGGTGGGAATGCAAGCTGGTGCAGCCACTCTGGAAAACAGCATGGAGGTTCCTCAAAAAGTTGAAAATAGAGCTACCCTATGACCCAGCAATCGCACTACTGGGTATTTACCCTAAAGGTATAAATGTAGTGATCTGAAGGGGCACATGCACCCGAATGTTTATAGCAACAATGTCCACAATAGGCAACCTATGGAAAGAACCTAGATGTCCATCAACAGATGAATGGATAAAGAGGAAGTGGTTATATATATATATATATATATACACACACACATATATATGTAGGTATATGTATATATGCATATGTGTGTGTGTGATGTGTGTGTGTGTGTGTGTGCATGTGTGTATATATATATATATATATATATATATATATATATATAGTGCAGCCATCAAAAGAAATGAAATCTTCCCATTTGCAATGACATGGATGAAACTAGAGGGTATTATGCTGAGCAAAATAAGTCAATCAGAGAAAGACGATTATCATATGATTTCCCTGATGTGAGGAATTTGAGAGTCAGAGTGGGGGGTTTGGGAGGTAGGGAAGGAAAAATGAAACAAGATGAGATCAGGAGGGAGACAAACCGTATGAGACTCTTAATCTCACAAAACAAACTGAGGCTTGCCAGGGAGAGGGGTGTGGAGAGGGTGGTTGGATTATGGACATTGGGGAGGTTATGTGCTATGGTGAGTGCTGTGAAGTGTGTAAGCCTGATGATTCACAGACCTGTACCCCTGGGACAAATAATACATTGTATGTTAATAAAAATAATAAAAAAAATCTGTGTGTATGCCTAGTGTATACTTGGACACTGAAGTTATTGAATAAACAGTAGGTATTATTATTTAAAAAATGTTAATAAGGGATAGGACCCATGATGGCCAGCAAGAGACAACCAAAAATAACAGAAATCTAACTACTGACATATAAGAGATCTAATAATAAAACTGGACCATTGAAAAACAAGTGGTTTATAGGATATTGTGAAAAACAAATCAAATGTACAGCCCAAGAGTCCTTGCAATTATATAAATTTGTGCTTAAGTCAAAGAAGAACAATATTTTATATTTTTAAATGATTTATTTGTTTGAGAAAGAGAGAGAGAACCCAAGTGGGCAAGGAGCAGAGGGAGAGGGACAAGCAGACTCTGTGCTGAGCATGAAGCCCAATGCGGGGCTCAATCTTACAACCCTGAGATCATGACCTAAGCCAAAATCAA
Source organism: Martes martes (assembly GCF_963455335.1). Taxonomy (NCBI): domain Eukaryota; kingdom Metazoa; phylum Chordata; class Mammalia; order Carnivora; family Mustelidae; genus Martes; species Martes martes. The sequence goes on from NC_137899.1 coordinate 45,177,603, forward strand.
GAGCCTGTCATTCAACTGACTGAGCCACCCAGGCATCCTGAAGAACAATATTTTAAAATTGAAATTTAGACATGGAGTGAAAAACAAAACAGAAAAGTAACTCTTGGATATCACATATCTAATAAATGTTTGTCCTATCTACCTCCATGACTACTGCACAGTCTTCTAGTAAAGATAATTAACACAAAGAAAGCCTGACATAATAATATTCATTTTTCTTCTGAGAACTAATATTAATGTATTAGTAGTTTGGCTATACTCATTGCAATAAATGTTCAAGATGGCCAAAATGAACAGATAGGATAAGCAGACCAAAGCATAGTCAAACATAATCAAGTCTGAAAAAATGTGCTTGGCTTCATTCCAAGTTGTAGTCCTAGGAAAAATTTAATATCCATTCATTACTCAATGTGATAAAGTCTATCTATAAAGCCCTATGGCTAACATTTTTCTTAATGATGAAAGACTGAACACTCTCCTCTGAGATTGGGAAGAAATGTCCAGTCTCAGTATTTTTATTCAGGATCTTGCTGGAGGCCAGTGCAATAAGGCATGAAAATATATAAAAGGCATACAAAGTGGAGAAAAAGAAATGAAACTATAGACAACGCAATTCTTTAAATAGAAAAACTCAAAGAATCTACAAAAGAGTTATTAAAATTGATAAATGAATTTAACAAGTTTTCAGATATAAGGTCTCTCCATATATTAACAGATTTATATGATTAAAAAAATAGTTGACATTTTAAGGAAAAAGTGCTATTTACACAGCAATGAAATCATTAAATACTTAGGCTTTTTTTTTTTTTAACAGAATGTGTAAGATCTATAGGCTAACATTACAAAACAATGATGATAATAAAACAAAGAAAACTTTAATGACCAGATCTATAAATATACATTGTTCTTGGATTGGAAGATACAATATTGTTAAAATACTAATTCTTCCTAAAATAAATTTAGTGCAATTATCAAAATACCAGCAGGATTTTTTTTTAAATCTACAAATGTTGTCTGTTTGTTTATTTGTTTGTTTATTTGACAGAGAAAGACAGAGCAAGAGAGGGAACACAAGCAGGGGGAGTGGGAAAAGGAGAAGCAGGCTTCCTGCCAAGCAGGGAGCCCAGTATGGGGCTGGATCCAGGGTCCTGGGATCATGACCTGAGCTGAAGGCAGACACTTAACCACTGAGCCACCCAGGTGCCCCCAAACATTGTTTAAAATTTACATGGGAAAGGGATGCTTGGGTGGCTCAGTTGGTTAAGTGTCTGCCTTTGGCTCAGGTCATGATCTCCAGGCCCTGGGATGGAACCCCACATCGGGCTCCCTGGTCAGAAGGGAGCCTTCTTCCTATCCCTCTGTTGCTCCCCCTGCTTGTACTCTCTCTCTGTGTGTCAAGTAAATAAATAAAGTTTTTTGAAGTTACATAAAATTTACATGGAAAGGCCAAGGAACTAGAAAAACCAAAACAGTTTTGAAAAAGAAAAAAAAAGTGCAGAAGACACTGTAAACCTCTAGTAGTCATGACAGGGTGTTATCAGTGAAAAGATAGGTAAAAGGAACACAGTATTATAATAAAAGGAACAGAAAAATAAATGGAACAGAAACCAACCCAAACATATCTGGTCGGCTGATGTTTAATCAAGATGTGAAACAAATTTAAGAGAGAATAGATAATCTTTTCAACAAATGGTACTGGAATAAGTGAGTATACATAGACAAAAAATGAACTTCAACCTATACTTCATACCACCGATACAGAAACAAACTCAGTGGAATACAGACTTAAAAGTAAGATACAATGTATCTAGAAGAAAAACATAAGAGAATATCTTTGTGACCTTAAATTCAACTAAGATTTCTTTGGTATGATGCCAGAAGCATGACTTGTTAAAGAAAAAAAAAATAAAGATAAATTGGACTTCATGAAAATTAAGGGAACTGCATCTTAAAAGACATGGTCATAAAATGAAAAGAAAAGATACAGGAGAAAATATTTGCAAAATATGTACTTGAAAAAAACCTCACATTCAAAATATAAAACACAAAATAAGAAAAAAAAAAAAAGAACCAAAAAACTGGCAAAATATGTTAACAGATACTCCACAAAAGATACAGAGATGGCGGATAAGCACATGGGAAGATATTTCACATCATTACTTTTTAGGGAATGCAAAAAAACTAAAATGAAATTCCACTACACATGTATAAGAATGATTTAGAAAAGAAATGAAAGGAAAAGCTCGATAATATCAAGTTCTAGGGAAGATGCAGAACAACTGTAAGTCCTATATATTGCTATTAGAAATGCAAAATAATACAGCAAACGATTAACATACACTTACCACAGGAACCAGCAATCACAATCCTAATCATTTGAAATGAAATTAAAATGAGAAGCTATGTTCACACAAACCCATATGTAAATTCTGATAATAGCTTTATTAATAAATCCCCAAGCCAGGAAATAACAAGTATGGTCCTCAACTGGGAAATATATAAACAAACTCTGATACATCCATACAATAAAATACTACTCATCGGGGTGCCTGGGTGGCTCAGTGGGTTAAAGCCTCTGCTTTCAGCCCAGGTTATGATCCCAGAGTCCTGGGATCGAGCCCCACATCGGGCTCTCTGCTCAGCAGGGAACCTGCTTCCTCCTCTCTCTCTGCCTGCCTCTCTGCCTACTTGTGATCTTTGTCTGTCAAATAAATAAATAAAATCTTAAAAAAAAATACTACTCATCAATAAAAATGAAATAACCTCTTCATACATTCATCAACATGAATATATTTCAAATGCACTCTACTATATTAAAAATGGTTCAAAATTTATTATTCCATTTATATGATTTTTTTTTTCAAGGAAAAAAAAACCTATAGGGATAAAAACAAAACAAAAACAGAGAATTGGTTGCCAGGAGTGAGGCGGAGGGAGGTGAGGATTGAAAAGGCACACGGGAATATTTGTTAATGAAGTAATTGTTACATACCTTCATTGCAGTGGTAGTTACACAATTTGCCATAGCTCATAGGACTACACACTAAACAAGTTATACTTTTTTGTAATGATATTATGTTTTTTTATGAAATTATGTTTTAACAAAAGGAGAAACTAAAATTACACGGTGAAAAAAACTCTGATAATACAAAGGAAACCAATAAAATACTCATCAATAAAACTGTTCGAATTGAGCTCAAATCCAGTTTAAAGAAATTAAAACAAAATCCTAATTCGAGAGAAATTAGGTGAAAAGAGAAAGCTCAGAGCTGAGGCCTGTCAGTGTGGGTTTGGAGGGGACCATGGTGAATATATGAGGGTTCAGGAGGAGGCACATAGAGATGGAAACCAAATGGTACACTGTTGCCAGACAATATATGTGAGGCTATTCCATATCTAAGAAAGGGTCTCCATTTCCTAATTTGCCATTCCAGAGGGGGCAATTTTTTTTTTTTAATCTAATTTACCACTTGATAGATGGAAGATAGCAATCAGGACAGTGTAGATCCCTTTGTGACTTCAACCAGAGTAACTTTAGAAAGGCTAGAGATGAAATCTTTTATTGATCCCTGGGGAATTGTAATTGCAGCCGTGACCCACTTCTCTGATATGTCTTAACCGCAGGTAACTCAAAAGCAGAATAAAGTGACCCAGCTACATTTTGAACAATTGGTACTTTTATATATTATTTCTCTCACCTTTTGAATTGTCATTAGTAACTCAACATAAAATAGAAAATGGCAATTAATTTAAGCCTGTATTGGTAGCATCGATATGGTTAATTTATTTAGTACCTAGGTGGTAACCATGTTAGCATATGGTTGTAAGAAAAATATATGAAATGATCTTCATGCAGTGTTTTTTTTTTAAGATTTACTTATTTATTTGACAGAAAGACACAGCAGGAGAGGGAACACAAGCAGTGGGAGTGGGAGAGGGAGAAGCAGGCTTCCTGTTGAATAGGGAACCTGTTGAGACCTTGATCCCAGGTCACTGGGATCATGACCTGAGCCACAGACACTTAACGACTGAGCCACCCAGACGCCGCTTCATGCTGTGTAACATTGGAAGAAAGCTTATTCTAAGCCACTTATTTTGTAATTGAGGCAATGTGAGTCCAAGTAGGCTAAGAGAGGTAAAATGACTTTTCTAAGGCCAAACAACTTAATAAGCAATCAAATTGGGACTAAAACAAAGTCTTCAACATGTTAAAAGTGGATTTTTTTCACTATTTATATTAAAATAACTCCATTTTCTTCCTATTTTTTTAAACATTCACTTTTTATCATTAAGACAATATGTACAATTATGCTAATTTTTAGTGTTCAATAAGGAAAAATACTACTCACCACGAAGTCAACAATCCACCATGATGACTTAATATTTTGGCATATTCCTTTCTTTGTATGTCTAATTTTGTATGACAACATGCAGACTTTTGTACTCTGCTTATTTTTGTATTTACCTAACGTGAACTCATAACATGTCAGAAATGAGTATTTTCCCATGAGGTTCTGCCTATTTGGTAATTGTTACTCCAAGGGGCTGTAGAGAACTTCTTCAAATGGATATGTTATAGTTTAATGAGCTCTCTTCCCATTGTGGGATATTGAAGATATTTCAGTGCTTCCGTTGAAAACTGTCAACACATTATCTATAAAATCCAATAGGACCCCATGCACCACAGTGCTTCCTTTTGTAAAGCAAAACCAGTTGGCTAGAAATGCCTAAACAGAGAAGGCAGGTTAGATATTTTAAGGTCTAAGTAATAAACCAAAAAACCACACAAAACAATTCATAGTCATCAAAGGACGGTTTAAGAAAGTTTCTGAGGCAAGAAACATTGATTTTTATGCTCATTAATAACTGATGTCTAGGGGTGCCTGGGTGGCTCAGTGGGTTAAGCCTCTGCCTTTGGCTCAGGTCATGAACTGAGGTCCTAAACTGAGCCCCGCATTGGGCTCTCTGCTGAGCAGGGAGCCTGCTTCCCCCCTCTCTCTGCCTCTCTGCCTACTTGTGATCTCTCTCTCTCTCTGTTAAATAAATAAATAAAATCTTAAAAAAAACAACAACAACAAACAAACCCTGATGTCTAGCTCATTAATTCCATCTTTATTCTTTTTGTGTTCCATATAACTAATTGGAATTCAAATTTTAGCAACAAACATCCTCTTTGCGTTATGATTTCCTTCTCATGCCAGTATACCTCCTCCCACAACCATTAACCAAATGACATTTTCTCATAGATAGTCATGCACTTTCGGGGCTGAAAAAGAGAAATTATATGTTCCCTAGTCCATCTAGGAGGCCAGTAATGGTTTGACCTACCTAAAGTTACATATCTAGTTAGTTCTTTTGGTTGTACTTCTCGGGTTCTTTTCCCTACTCTCAGCTGTGTGGTAGTAGTAGCAGAAGTAGTCACAGTTGCAGTAATAGGAGTAGTGGTAGAAGTAGTAGTGGTTGAAGTAGTAGTGGTGATAGTAGTAGTAGTAGTAGCAGAGTGGTAGTTGTGGTGGTAGTATAGGAGGGTAGAAGTAGTAGTGATGGCGTAGTGGTGGTAGTAGTAGTAGCAGCACTAATGGTCATGGTGGTGGTAGTAGCAGCAGTGGTGGTAGTGCTGATAGTAATGGTAGTAGTAAAACATTAATTTTTGTTGATCTCTTTCATGTTCCATGCACAATTTTAAGATCTTAATATCCTTTACCTCATTTCAGTCTTTAAGTAATACCTGCAAGGTAAGAATCCATTCCTAACTCCAGATGACAAAATTGGGAGTCAGAAGCCACATAGCTAAGAAGTAGTGAACTTAGGACTCCAACTCTACTTCAGAATTTTTGAAAATTTTTCCATGATGTTAGTATTAAAATGTTTAATAATAATGGAATAGTGAAATATTTAAAATAATATTTATAAATACTGTTTAATATTGATTAATAGTTGATATTTAATAATGAAAATAGTCACTCAGATAATGATTTTTCCTGAGTGCCTTCAGTTTACCTGAATATCATATTACATATATTTTGAAATGCAACAATATATATGTGGAAATGATCAATTTCTATATGGAATGTAGGCAGCTGATGAAATAAATGTTTTATCTCAAAACTCCAGATTTCAGAAATGTTAAAATGTTCAAATCAGAAATTAAAAACACATTACCATTTACATTATCTACCCCTCAAAGTAAAACAAGTATAAATCTAACAAAATGCATAAAATCTATGAGGACTAATATGACTCTAATGAAGAACATCAAAAAAGAACTAAATCAGCGGAAAGATATTTCCTGTTTATACATAGGAAGACTTAATACTGTCAGGATGTTAGTTCTTCCCAAAATTGATCTATAAAGTCAATACAGTTCCCATTAAAATCCCAAAAAGGTATTTTGTGAGTATTGATAAACTGATTCTATAGTTTAAATAGGGGCAAAAAGGGAAGAAAAGAAAACAAAACAAAATAGCCAACTCAATATTGAAGGAGAAGAACAAAGTCTGAGGACTGACACTACCATACTTTAAGACTTGCTATGAAGCTACAGTAATCAAGGTGGTATGGTATTGGTGAAATAGGCCAATGGAAATATATATTTTTAAATATTTTACATAAATATAATCAGCCAATTATTGACAAAGGCAATACAATGCTGCAAAAATCATCTTTTTAACAAATGGTCCTGGAACAACTGAATGTCCACGTGCAAAAAAGAAAATAAAAGAAAAAGAAAAATATATAGACATCTTCCACCCTTCACAAAAATTAACTGAAAATGGATCATAGACCAAAATGTAAAAACAAAAATCTATTCAACTCCTAGAAGATTACATAGAAGAAAACCCAGATGACTTCGGGTATGGTGATGCCATTTTAGACACAACATGAAAGACAAAACCCATGAAAGAAAAATTGCTAAACTGGACTTCACTAAAATGAAAACCTTCAGTTCTGCAAAAGACAATGTCAAGAGAATAAAAAGACAAGCCACAGACTGGGAGAAAATGTTTGCAAAAAACATACCTGATTTTAAAAAATGTTATCCAAAATATGCAAAGAACTCTTAAAATTCGGCAATAAGAAAGCAAACTACCCAGTAATAAAGTGAACAAAGATCTGAAAAAATTGCCTTAAGCAAGAAGATATACAGACAGTAAACAGACATATGAAAGATGCTCCACATCACATCTAATAGAATGGCCCAAATTCCAAACACTGACAATACCAAATGCTGGCAAGGATGTATAATAATTGAGAGCAAAAGGAACTCTCATTCATTGCTGATGGGAATTTAAAACGGTACATCCACACTGGATAATAGTGCAGGAGTTTCTTACAAACTAAAGAGACTCTTGTCACACGATCCAGCACAATGATGCTTCTAGGCATTTACCCAGTTTAACAGAAAACTCTTGTCTACACAGAAACCGCACACAGAGCTTATAGAAACTTTATTAATAATTGCCCAAACTTGAAGGCAACCAAAACGTTCTTCAGTAAGTGAATGAATAAATAAAACGTGGTTTTTAAATTTTTTTTCATTGTCCAGACAATGAAATATCGTTCTGAACTGAAAAGAATTGAACTCTCAAGCCATGAAAAATATGGAGGAGCCTTAAATGTATATTACTAATCGAAAGAAACCAATTTAAATGGGCTACACATTGTTTGATTCCAATTATATGACATTCAGAAAAGGGAAAACTACGGGTATATTAAAAAGATCTATGATTTCCAGGGGCTAGGGCAAAGAGAGGGATAAGTAGACAGCACAGAGGATTTTTAGGGTACTTAAACTATTCTGTACAATACTACAATGGCAGATACACACCATTATATATTTATCAATTTATAAACTTAGAATGTACAGCACTAGGAGTGAACCCTAATGTAAACTATGGACTTTGGGTGATAATGATGGGTCAGTATAGGTTCCCTGAGTGTAAAGAATGTGCCACTGTGGTATGGGAGGTGGAGAGTGAGGGAGGTTGTACACCACGGGAACAGGGGGTATATGGAAACTCAATTTTGCTGAACCTAACATTGCCCTGAAAGTAAAGTTTATTAATTGAAAAATAAGATTAGATAATTAAAAAATAATAAGATTAGAAAATAGTATTGGGGTGCCTGGGTGGCTCAGTCATTATCTGCCTTCAGCTCAGGTCATGATCCCAGGGCTCTGGGATCGAGCCCCAAATCGGGCTCCCTGCAGGGAGAGCCTTCTTCTCCCTCTCCCACTGCCGCTGCTCCCCCTGCTATGCTCTCTCTGTCAAATAAATAAATGAAATCTTAAAAAAAAAAAAAGAGTAGTTTTTATGGGATCATTCCCATAGAAAAGCTGTCTCTCCCTAAAGTTCATAGCAAAATACTGCCCGTGAGCAGCAGTGCAACCAGTAACCTCAATACATGTGCACACATAAAGACTTGCTATGGAATCACTGCCAAGAATTTCTGTTCCTTCAGAAATACTGAAGAGCTAACTGTGTAATTGTTCAATAGCAAGTGCCAAGGCTTGCACACTCAGTTCCTGATTGGCTCATTTCCTCTAGCTTAGCTATCAGTATTTGCTTTCACATAAAGTAGTAATGTAAAAATAGCACATTCATTTTTACTTCTCCTGCACTCTTCTCTGCCCCCTTAAACATTAGCTCTTGCCAGGCTTTTCAGAACTTTCTGTGACTCTCAGAAGAGGCTCTTAATTCTTGGCTAATCTTGCCTGTATGTCTCACAGGTGCTATAGCCTCATTTATCTTCTTTCTCTCTAGAGTTGTACAAGCAAGAACTGTCACGCCCACCAATAAATCTAGCCATAATTGTGTTAAGAGCTGGAACTCAGCTTCAACTTCCCACAAAGTCCATTTTATTTTCACTGTCCCTTGGGGGTCAGATGGAGAGGAATGTAGTCAGGGATTCACCAAACCAGAAGCACGTCAATTTTCTTTCCAAGGCTATAAAATGTGAAATGCCGTTTCTAAACCCCTTATGACTATGATTAGAAATTAGAGAATAATAAGGATTGACATTGAAACGTTGCAAAGAATCTGTAATTATACCTGAAAAAAGGAACAGGAGGGAAAAACTGATTCATATGATGCCAGTCAGATTTCTTAAAAAAAAATTACACGGAAATGTTTCCCATTTCATTTTCCAAAGCTAGCAAAAAAAAAAAAAAAAGGCTCTGCTGGAAAGAAATCAAATGACAGTCTAGACGCAGATTTCCAATCTACCATTTGCATTGTGACACCTACATGGACTCCACTCTGATCATGTTTCTGTATTTTTGATTGGAATGAGCTGTTATTAAATGTGAAAAGGCTGAAATGCATGAATAATTGCTATTAATTACCACTATTTATTAAAGGAATTAAGGCAGCTGGGGCCTCAGTTTGTCCCAGATACTGCACAGATGGAGCTGCAGACAAGTGTTTGCAGAGAAAGGTTATTTCCAGTTGTTTTATAGTGCTTTACTTAAATCTCAAACTTGTCTTTATAGTGATATTGTGAGTGCTTTATCAGAACTGTCCAGGTTCAGGAATCTTACCACATGTACCACATGTACAAACACATATACAAAGTTCAGCTAACCTTCCACTGACACTGTTTCCTGTTGAAAACCCTATTTCGGGGGTGCCTGGGTGGCTCAGTAGGTTGAGGTCTCTGCCTTCGGCTCGGGTCATGATCCCAGGGTCCTGGGATCGAGCCCCACGTCGGGCTCTCTGCTCAGCAGGGAGCCTGCTTCCCTTCCTCTCTCTCTGCCTGCCTCTCTGCCTACTTGTGATTTCTGTCTGTCAAATAAATAAATAAAATTAAAAAAAAAAAAGAAAAAAAAAGAAAACCCTATTTCGGAGGACTTCTGTGCTTGGTATGGAAGCATAAGAAAGTTGGACAGAGAAACAAAACAAAACAAAAAGCTATGCAAGTGCCTCATGTTTTGACCTTTTAAAAGAGCAGGAATGAGTAAATGTTTGAGGCATCAAAGGATGAAAGATGGTGGCCGAAACATTTCCTGGACGAAGAGTGTTCTACTTTCTTATATTAGCCCTGGTATCTCTGTCTTGATGCCAATGCTCTGCAGTAACTTCAGAGTGTCTTCATTACTGCTATTTCCCTTGTGCTACTAGTCCTGTCTAGAAGGAGAAACTGGCATTCTGACTCTAACTTTTTTTTTTTTTATTGTATTTATTTATTTGAGTTAGAGTGAGATAGAGCACATGCAGGGGGGGGCAAAGAGGGAGGAAGGGGGAGGGAGAGAATCCCAAGCTGATTCTGTTCTTAGCAGAGGTGGTCTCAGGGCTTGGTCTCACAACCCTGAGATCACTAGCTGAGAGAAACCAAGAGTCAGATGCTTAACCAACTGAGCCACCTAGGTGCCCCTCTGACTTTTATTGTAAACCATCTCATTACATTACAATAAGCAGACAACAGTTCTGGATACATAATAATTTTACATCTTTGGAGACTAGTTTATCTGAATTGTATGGCTTAAAGTTGGAGTGGGTGGGGCACCTGGGTGGCTCAGTCAGCTAAGCGTCTACATTCAGCTCACATCTTGATCCCAGGGTCCTTGGATTGAGCCTGTGTGGGGCTCCCTGCTCTGCAGGGGAGTCTGCTTCTCACTCTCCCTTTGCCCCTGCCCCCCATGCTCACTCTCTCTCTCAAATATATAAATAAAATATTTTAAAAAAGAATAAAGTTGGAGTGGGTTTATCAGAGAATTTTCCTACCATCATTTGTGTAGATGTTGCCTGAAATTAAGTAACTCTCACCTCTGGCTTCTATGATGTCACCCTTAATTTACCTACTGATTCTCAATTCATTTCATGGAAACTCCTTTCTCATCTTTTCTCTTAAACTTTGTTGTGACCTAAGATCTTCTCTCAGCAAGTTCCCCTTTTCCTATCACCTTTCTTCTCATTATTTCCTTCTCTCCTTTCCTTTTTATACTAAATATATAATAGAAACTTCAGGAAAATAGAGAGAGTTAATAAAAATTGCTGAATTCAGTTATAGGCATTTTCATGTGAGTATCTGTTTTTCTTTTCTTTTCTTTTTTGTCTTTTTTAGAGAGAGACAGAGGGAGAGAGACAGCATGCCAGAGAGAGCAGGGAGAGGGGCAAAGGGAGAGGGATAGTGACAATTCCAAGCAGGCCCCATGCCCAGCATGGAGCCTGATGTGGGGCTTCATCTCATGACCCTGAGATCATGACTTGATCTGAAATCAAGAATTGGAGACTTAATCAACCGAGCTGTCCTGTGTACTTGTTAGTTTTTTAAGAAGAAAAACTTTAAAACTCAGTGGGAGATGATAGTCTCATTTTTTAGGCTGTGTTTCTATGACCAACAGTGAGGGGTTAAGTTTTGTCGGTGATAAAAGTGTAACTTGGTCAAATTTATTGTAGCTACCAAACAGAGATGGACATGATATAACTAGAGGGTCCAAAACTCAACAACTAATTATCGAATATTGCTAATGTGATGATGGGATCATTGGTACCTGACATTAAGCCAAGCCAAAAAAAAAAAAAAGCGCTATTTCAAATGCAAAAAATGAAGCAAGATTTAGTTATCTCTCAACTTGAGACTTCACAGCTAAGGAGAGAAATCAGAAAAGGGAAGCTAAGGGAGACAGATGGGAATAGGAAAGGAGATAGGAATGTGGAAGATTCTCTAAAGATCTAGAATCTGAGTCAGTACAAAGTCAGTACTCAATTTTACACTTTTCATCACTTTAAGATGGCCTTGTAGTCGGCAAACCCACACAAAAGGATTTGAAAGGTTTGCATCACTGTTCTACCTGACACACAGTAAATGGTGAACAAACGCTTGACGTTACTATTATCAGTCCTATTGTGCTAAAAATAAAACTTCTTTAAACAAAAGCAAACCTTTGTCAGTATCATTACAAAAACTGTCATTCTACTTTTCAAGAGCAGAAATGGATTACAGTGCTCATTGACTCTTGGAAGAAGTCAGCATCTGTTACCAGTCAACCTGGGGCCTCAAGGATGGGGAGACTTTTGAGCATCATGCCACATAGTTCCTGACATTCAGAGGCAGAACTCAGAGGCAGATGGTAGGTGAGCCACAATCCCAACTTCCAGATCACTGTCCCACACAAAGACAATATGACAACAGGAACATCTCCCCATGCAGCAGGTGAGACGATACTATTTGTGTTTAATCACTTCTGTGTTAAAAGTTACCATTTTAATTTTATAAATTATGTATAAGCTTCAAACATATGCAAATATGCTTTAAGGTACTTGAACGAATGCAATGAATCTATAATAAGAAACCATTTTTATTAAATTGGGGGAGATAAAAAATGTTCATCATATACTACATAGTTGGGGATACAGGGCATTCTTATATGTTTTAGGTTTAAAAACTGATGTAACATTAAAACATTAAGTAGATAAACACTGCTACATTGGCCCTGTAATTTCACTTCTAGGAATCTGACCCACGGACATGTTCATATATGAAAGTAATTATGCATGTACAAGTCAAATCATTACAGGTTTTTTTTTTTTATTGTTGTTGTTGTTGTTTGGTAACAGCAACATTTAGAAGAGACAAAAAGGTTTTTTAATAGGAAACATTCTATGAAGCATTTACAAAAAGAAATACCAGGTCCAAAGAAATATCAGTTTAAATTACTGCTTTGGAAAAGTCCCCAAATAATATTTTAAGTGAATAAAGCAAATTGTTGAAGAGTATATGAAGCATGCTACTAATCTGATGAACTAAGGAAAAATCATGCACTGATGGATATATGTTTCCGCATATATGTATGTGCTTTTATATCTGCATATATATTTTGTACACATATATTTGCACAACACACACACACACACACACACACACAATGAAGACTTAAGAAATGACTAATAGTAGTTGCCTTTGGTGTAGGGAATTAAATGGTTAGGAAACAAGGGAAGGAGAAATAGTTAATTTTATCCTTTATGGATTTTGTACAAGGTACTGGGGCTACATAGTAAAAATAATTTTTAAAATAAAAATAAAATAAATCATTTACTAACTACTTTGGGTATAGATGCCAGAACTAGGGATTATAGAAAACAATTTCATATGCTATGCTTCCTGCCTTCCTCTTTGCCTTAACTATTAGTATGCCCAAAATAACAGAAGTGGGGACTTCTGTCAAACATTTCATACGCACTAGAATTTCTAGGGCTCTTCAATGTAAAAAATTACTTTCAATTCAGTTTAGGGCTTTAAAATGCTAGACTTAACAATGAATGCCATACTTTCTTAAACATTTCTTGTCAACGCCACACTAAAATGTGGGGTGAATGCTGGATAATCAATGCTTCTGGGAATTCTATGTCCTATTCTCATTTTTTTTTATAAGAAAGTTGCCAGCTGCTCTCAACAGAGTATTTGCTGTTTTGTTTGATACTGTACCAGTGTTTGTTTTCACATTATATATGTGTATACATACTTTTAAATGATATTGCAGAATTTGGCAGCAAAATGCTATACTTGTGTATAAAAGCAACATTTATATTTTATTGACAGTCTTTTTGCTGCTATATGTATTGGTTTTTAAAAACAGAAAAAAAAAGTGTTAAGCAACTCATGCTTAACAGAAAAGCAGCAAAATGAATTTAAACAAGTATGGTAAAGAAAAATAAGATGGCAGTGTTAAAGAGGAAATTATTCATGATACTCATTGAAGACAGTAAAGCAAACTTTATTAAAGGGAAGCCGTGGGGTAGATGTAGGGACCACTGCAATGAAGTCTTATAGTAGGACAGAGAAATTGAACTCACTTCTGAATACAGCATGGGCAAATGGGAATTTACCATCAAGGAACAGTGTGGGGTTCAGTGGTTGGAAAATTACTACGAGGAAATATCAAGGGTAAGGAGAAATTTAATTAGTTTGGCCAAACAGGATTGTTGCTGACCATTGGCCAGGGTGATCAGCCATCACCTGGGGAGGGTGGAGGAAGAGCATAATCAGATATGGAAGGTAGAGTTGGGGGTTACTTACTCAAATGACTTATCAGGGTTCTTTCTAAAACTGGATTTTACCAGGAAGTGCACAGGAGAAGTTTCAGGAGCTAAAGCCTGGTCATGTAAAGAATCTTTGTCAAAATTCCTTTTTTGCAAGGTAGTAAAATTCTATGGTCTTTTTGATGCTAAGGAATTAATTCCCACATATAAACAACTCTCTAAAAGCAGGTAAATTACTAAAGATACTGGAGTTTCTAGAGCGAGATAAGGAGTGGTGTCTTACATTTATTTATTACATATAAAGAGTTTATGCAATTTTTCAAGGTCTTTTAAAATTTATTAGTATATTTTTGTGTCTTAGTGTTTTATGAGTCCCAAAATTAGTGTTAGGGATAATTGAAAATATACTTCTAAGTACAATACATTGAGCTTAATTTCCCTTTGAGCAGCATCTCTTATAATTACTACCCATTGCTTCCTTCTTTGAAACACAGAGTTATTTAACTAAATGTAATTGGAAGAGTGAAACTTCAGCCTATCTCCTTTATTCTCCTAAGAAAACAGACAAAGTAAAAGAATGATGTCTTACCTAAATGCTTAATTAGGTTTTTGAATTTTGGGGGAAGTTTTAAATTAATCAATTTAAAATTTATTACATTTTTAAAAAAAACATGTTCCTTCTGTTTGGTTGTTTTTAATGCTAGATCAAGGAGCAGGCATGAAGGTATATAAGGCCCAGTAGCAGTTTCCAGTAGAGTATTGTCTTCCAGAATTAATTTTCCTCAGTGGTTGCACATCTGCTTTGGGGTGTGTGTGTATGTGAGAGAGAGAGTGGCAGAGAGAGAGAGAGAGAGAGAGAGGAAGAGAGGGAGAGATACAGGAGTTCTGGTCTGAGCACCAAACATTTCTTTTTTTTTTTTTTTAATTGAATGAGTCCTACATAACAAATGTGCTGTTCTGTGAAAAGAAATGGATTTTGAACCAAAATGAACTTCTGTGGGTAAGGGTGGAATTGATAGAGATTCTCACTGGGAAGGTCTCAATAAGGTGCACCAATAAGCAGAGCAATGAGTGAAAGGATGGGATAAAATTTACAGGTTCATTTGTGAATAAGCTGTGAAAAGCAGCCAATTCTGAATATATTTTATGAACATGGTGGTGTTTTTATTTTACCTCAACATGCAGTATATTCAGGATCCAACCATGGCAATAAAATTAGATCAGGTCACAAAAAAGACTTCAAGCTTAATATAATATGTAGATTTGGCATTTCATTACTCATTTATTTTGAAGTAAATAGAATTACAAGAAGCAAAAGGCCAGTGCAAGAGGTAGAGATAGGATAAGTACTGCATAAAGTGAATAAATATAAATTGATATAATTTAACCACTCTTTGTGATTAAACTATCTAGGTTTTGGGGGCAAAATAATATTTACTTTCTTATTTATTAGGCAATTCACATCCCCTGTTCTTCAATCACCTTATTTTGGAACTCTTTCTAACAGTCTACACCTATTGTATATTATTGCTAAATGGATGCAAAAACTTCCCTCGAAATCCTTTTAAATTACTATAGATCAAGTTACAACAAGGGCATTTACAAAGGACCAAATTTGAGGGTTGCACCTGTCATTAGAAACAAAGATATGATTATTTTGACTACTTGTAAGTATTCACACAGAAGGAAGTAGAAAATTAAGGAAAGCATTTAGATGCATATCACACCAAAATGACATGTCCATTCTAAATCTCTCATCTTTTTTGTTGCAAAAATTTTTTGTTTGATTTAATTTGATTCAAGATAATTAATCAAATTATTTAGCATGCTTTCTGGGGTCTTTAGAGGAGACAAGACAATTGGAAACATCCTGACACCCTTCCACACTGATAATGCAGTCGTTGTTAGATAATACATATATAATTCCATGAAAATGACACAACACTAGTGATATACATTAATACAGAAAATTCACCAAAGAATAACGTCAGATTTTGGGTGCATATATTAATTTTTATATTTTGCAATTGTTTACATTTTTAACCATGACAAACAAAAAATAAAACATGCAGAAATCTTCAATATCTCAGGGAACCAGTCACTTTTTAACACTAATTTATACCTGATACAGATACTTAGGATGTCAAGTTTATGCTGAAGACTCTGTTTTTCTGACTCTCTATGGATCAATTCTGAGACTGTTGCTAATGGATTTTATTTATGTACTATACATGAATTGTACTTCTCTTCAAGTCAAATGCAACTTTTACTGACATTTCTGATAATAAAGCAATTAAAAGTATTTCCTATGAAACTACATTGTCTCTGACTGCAAAGTCAGGGCCCTGAGTCAAGTGGATGAGGGCAGAGGGGACTATTTTGAAGGTAAATATAGAGAAAATTTATTTGTGTTTTTTAGGAGAACAGTCCTTCAACAGTCATTTTGGGAAAGATTTTTCTCACTAACATCTCACTAACATCTGCAAACATCAGATATTTACCTCTTTATGGTATTCTTAGGGAGTAAATTTCTGGCCAGAGGCTGCATAGAAGAGGACAATGACCCCTAAACATAGTGGTCAGACATCCAGAATGGTCAGGAGTACTCTTAATCAATACAAACCCTACAGCTTAGGGGCCATTTGCATCAGGGAGCAGCCTGAAAACACCAAGTTGGGCCACACAAAGCAGAAGTTTCCCAAAAGTCTCATGTCATGGGCAGGTAACATTCTGAAACTATTCAGAGGATTGTTATAAAGTACATATTTTATTTTGCCACCTAAGAGAATTTAAAAAAATAGATAATAAAATCTTAGAATCAGTTGGTGAAATATTGTAATAGAGAGCTGTTGGAATGGTTGCAGCATTTTCTTCCAGTTTTCCTACGTCCCTCATCCTTCTTTCTTTGGTGTCCCCCTAAGCACTTTCTGTTGGGAATTCCTTCCACACTCAGTGGCACTTGCAGAGCTGTGGTCATATCCCCATATCCCACCAATCAAAGAACAGTGTACGTGAAGCACATAAGGCCACCTGAACTCTTCTTCCAAACTTTCCCAATTATAGATAGGCTTTCTCTCTGTATCATAGATTACAAAATCAAAGGACTTGGAATTTGGACCTGAGCTTGTCAATGGCTCTATTTCCTACTACACATGAGCCCAGCAGCGGGCTCTCTGCTCAGCAGGGAGCCTACTTCCCCCCCTCTCTCTGCCTGACTCTCTGCCTACTTGTGATCTCTCTTCCTCTGTCAAATAAATAAATAAAATCTTCAAAAAAAAAAAAAAAGAATCAGAGATTAGGAAGAACTAGAGACAGACTACTGGTGGCAATGGAATACTCTTTGAGGTCCCATACCCTGATTTCCCTCTCTTTAATTCTATGAAGATTCCTCTCAACCAGATAAGCTAATAAAAACACTTTTAGCTCAAGGCAGATTGAAGAGAGCTTGTGTAATTTTCAAGAAATAGAATTCTGATTTATATAAATAAGAGCAGTGTGTCAGAAAGAAAGAAAAATTTTCCATAAAAAGGAAGTTATCAAATTTACAAATACTTTATTATACACGAGAAAATAAGTTGGCCATACAATAAATGTAGAGAAGTGAAACAAACATGCTGTCAATAAAACTATGTCACTTATTAAATTTAGAATAACCCAATAATGCAATTGCACACAATGTTCTATTGCAAATTATTTACGTAGCACACATTCACAATCACATTATACTACAAAAGGGCTATTGCTATATGAAAATTGAGGTAGAATATGACTACATTTTCTTCAGTGATTGAGATGTGGGTGATTCCTATGTTAAACACAATTTATGTAATTTTTAGAGATTAAATTTTGAAAAAATATAGAATTTAATCCTGTTGATGCAAATATGTCCCATTATATAAATATAGATTATCTAACCAAACCATATAAAACTAAATTAATAATAATTAAGGAAACAAAGATCAGAGTATAATAAGTAGAAAGAACAAAGCAAATATGATTCACAACATATAAAATCCAGATTTCTTAACAGCCATTCCGGAAATTGAGAATAACAATACTCAGTAGAAATGTTGCAACATTGCCAAAAATTGCAGATTGTAGAGCAGCCTGACTTTTTAATAGAATATAGAGTCCTCAACAAAACCTATGCTTGCTACATTTAGTTCACAGATAATTTATATTACTTTTAATTACTTACTGGATAACTACAAGATTTTTAATAGTTTATCTTGTAAATGACTTTAAAGATAAGACCTACAAAACCATTTAGTTATACAAACCAAAAAAGCATACATTTATAATCAATTTTTAACCCATCTGGGTAACATTGATTCTAACGGAGCTGAAAAAATAATTTTAAAATATTATATTAAAAGATACTCTTAGAGGGTAGAAGACCAAGAATCAACTTAGTTCATAATCAAAATCTTCCAAGAAGGGCTTAATGTTCCTATCCTTTGGACAATATGAGCTATTCTTTGTTCTAAGAACTGACTCGTCTAACTTTTTGCCAGTCCTGGGTGAGTTTCTAAGAATCATGATGAAGCCGACCTGACATAAAGTCTCCAGAAATACTTTCATTTGTGAAGCCCTGCCTGGGCAGTTTCAGTTAGAAGCTTTGAGGCTAATCATTCTTCAGGTCGATGACATTCTTGGTCACCACCCAAAATATATAAAGCCATAGAACCTAAACCTACTACTCCATCTCCTTCTCCCTTCCCTTAATGAAAACACCACTATAGCTCTACTAAAGTACTTTCCCCACCCTCCTTCTCTCATTTTAAGTTTAGTTATATATCTGACTTATAACAAAGTCACCCTATTCTTTCCCCCTTTCTTTTCATGCTTTCATCAACAAACTCTGCTTATCTAAATCTAATTTACTCTTAGATAATCAGATTCTGTATCAACTCTTGAAGAAATCCTTCTTTGATTCTCATCCTTTCATTGGATAGATTACTCTTTTAATAACTGTCTTAATAGTCTGTGTCTACCATTTTTATACTTAGTGAATTGTGGTGTAATTGCTTATTAGGTTGCATGGTAGATTACAAACTCAGTGAGGTTAATAATTATAATATCGTATTTATCACAAAACTCCTATTTTTTAAAAAGATTTTATTTATTTATTTGACAGAGAGAGATCACAAGTAGGCAGAGAGTCAGGCAGAGAGAGAGGAGGGAAGCAGGCTCCCCACCGAGCAGAAAGCCCAATGCAGGGCTTGATCCCGGGACCCTGAGATCATGACCTGAGCCAAAGGCAGAGTCTTAATGCACTGAGCCACCCAAGTGCCCCTCAAATCTCCTATTTTTACCACAGTTTGAATAGGTTTGCTTTATAAATATTTGTTAATGGGTAAATGGTGGAAAGGAAAGAAGGAAGGAAGGAAGGTAGGAAGGAAGAAAGGAAATAAGAGAGGTAGGAAAGAATGGTGAAAAAAGGAACTGAAATCTACCAAAAGTAAAACTATGCACAGAGAGGTAGAAGAAAGAAAATTCAATGTGATTATGGCATTTAATAGTAACACATCCTCAGTACCAGCTTCATAATGAAAAAAAAAATATGGAGAAAATGTGTAACACTCTTTAGTCAACCACTGAGAACTTACAAAGGATATTGGCCAGGATAAGAGAAAATGATAAGGAAAGAGACTCAAACCATGATTAGAAAGGCTCCAGTCTGAGGAAGGTGTCATATGTGCATTATAATTAATTAATTATGTTTCAACACCAAATTTAATTGAAAACAGATTGAAATGTATTCTTCTCACAGTATTGCTATGGTAGTTACATATATAAAGTCCTGATTCAAAGAACATGTTTAGCCAAAGAACACTTTTTCATATTATAAACCAGAAATTCCTGAAATAGAAATATGTAAAATCTCCTTGTAAAACTCACTGAGTGGTACTAAAACTTGTATTGCAACACATTTGCTCCCACATACATGGGTAGTTGGAAAAACAACTGCAGTCGGGGAATTATTTTCACCTTGTATGCTATGCAAGAATTGTTCATTTGTTCCAGAGACTATTTCTGTGATATAATGTGTTATTTATTCAATGTAACATTTTTTCAAAACTTTTATCTTAATATATATTAAATTTTTCATTTTCCTCATTCCACTTCTATTAACTATATTTTTTATGATGTGAATTAAAAATACCACCTTTAGGGAACATGCACCCTGATGTTTATAGCAGCATTATAGTAGCCAGACTATGGAAAGAGCCCAGATGTCTATCGACTGATGAATGGATAAAGAAGATGTGGTGTGTATATACAATGGTATATTACTCAGCCATCAAAAAGAATGAAATCTTGCCATTTGCAACCATGTGAATGGAGCTAGAGTGTATTAGGCCAAGCAAAATAAGTCAGTCAGAGAAAGACAAGTACGATATTATTTCACTTGTATATGGAATTAGGGAGCAAAACAGATGAACATGCAGGAAGGGCAAAAGAGAAAAAGAAAAAAAGACACAGAGAAGCAAACCATAAGGGGCTCTTAACAATAGAGAACAAACTGAGGGTCTGATGAAGGGAATTGGGTGGAGATGAGCTAAATGGATGGTGGGCATTAAGGAGGTCACTTGTTATGATGAGCACTGGGGGTTATATGTAAGTGATGAATCACTAAATTCTACTACGAAAACCAGTATTATACCAAATGTTAACTAACTAGAATTTAAATAAAAATGTGGAAAAAACGGGGCGCCTGGGTGGCTCAGTGGGTTAAAGCCTCTGCCTTTGGCTCAGGTCATGATCTCAGGGTCCTGGGATCGAGCCCCGCATCGGGCTCTCTGCTCAGCAGGGAGCCTGCTTCCCTTCCTCTCTCTCTCTGCCTGCCTCTCTGCCTACTTGTGATCTCTGTCAAATAAATAAAATCTTTAAAAAAATGTGGAAAAAAATTAAAGTACCACTTTTAAAACTGCCTTATTTATACATTTATACATTTCTATACTGTCTATTTTCCAAAAGGCAACTTGCTTTTTCTAGGGCATTATGGCAATTCTTTTCACTGGATAAACTCTAGTTTTAAAAATACTAGTTTTAAAGTACTGGTACAGCCAAAACCATTGCTATATTTGGCTAGTGTTTAAAAATTTACTCCTGTTACTCAACCATTTATACTACTTACTACAGACTACTCAGGCTAATCATTTAATAGTTTATGGTTAATAAAATACAGTTACTTTAAAGGGCAAATTAGTGCCAGAACAAGGAAATTTATTTTTCAGACATTAGACATAAGAAGATAGTTGTAAAATTAGGCACATTGAAAAAGTATTCACCTTATAAATACCTTCTTTTTTCAATACATTGTCTTTCCCTAGGACAGTATGAACTTTTTTTGAGCAATTGCTATGAATCTTGTTTCAACAGCACAACAAAAACGTTCCTAGAAGAACAAATATATCAATGTTTAAATATATATTTCAAGTATTTAGTTCATACTGTTGGAGAGCAAATTTTATTTCTGTGCAAGTTTCTCCTAGCTAGACTAAGAACTTTATTTACATGAGACTGATTAACAGGATAAAATCAAATTTAATTCCATACATGGAAGAATCCACAGAGACATGAAATTACAAGACAGACAGGCAAAATGAAGTATATATGTCATCCTGAGCTAAGGATACTGGAATAGGGATCTAAAGAGGAGGTAGGTGATTAGTAGAAAGATGAGAGATGTTTGGAAAACAAAGGTTGCCTTTTCATGCAGTTAAGTTTCTTAGGGAAAAAGGAATCTCTGTTAATATTTCTCTCCCCAAGTACAGGTTCTCCTTTCTAATGAGAATCTAGGCATTTGAGGAGACAGTGAAGAACTCTCTTGGAAATTGTTGGGTTTGATGACATTTAACTCAAAATAATCTTCATGCAAAAGTTTCCCATCTTGGGGGAGCTTGTCATTGGCCCCTACAATGCCAATTTTATTTTCATTTAATATGGTTGCTTTCTTAAAGCATTGCTTTGCTCACAAATGAGAGACTGAAGATACAGCTAAATTTTCTCCAAATAAGAACATTTTACCAAAATTATGTTCAAACTATTTTAAACATTTCAATCACACACCCACTTGCCATTTTTTAGATTATTCTCTTTTTCAAAAATATTTTGTTTTTATTTATTTGAATGAAAGTAGGAGAGAACAGAGGGAGAAGCAGACTCTCCGCTGATCAGAGAGCCCAATGCTGGGCTCAATTCCAGGACTCTGAGATCATGACCTGAGCTGAAGACAGACGCTTAACCAACTGAGTCACCCAGGCACCCCTTTTAGATTATTCTTTTATGTTCAAATGAAATAATATCTCTTCATTTGTAATTTCACTGTCTTTTGATAGGTTTTTTTCCTCTGGGTCTTATTTTCTTTTACTTTAATTTAGGTGGTGAAACATGATTCATGTGTTATTTATTATTGTCCTAGTGAGATCCATAGGATGTTAGGAATCTAAGCTCCTACTAGTTATAATCAGTGATGATTGCATGTTATCATTATTTAATATACAGCAACATAATTCTCACAATAGCCATATTGTAATCTATAATAACAATGGAATGCATATGTCTGATAGGAAGAAAAGAATAAAGTATCAGGGAGAATTTGCTGAAGCAGCAAGAATCATAAATCCAGGAGTACTTGCGTGTTAGTGGCATGGCCTATTAGGTGTCCTGACTGATCCAAACTATTCATCTGAGTATAAACAACTAATCATTTGGTTAAACTGTATCTGTTTAAAAGTATCAGTAATCTAGAAAGCAAATAATACTTAAGGCTCCAAAATGAAGAAAGAGTAGAAAACTACAAATAAAATAGAGCACTAAAACTGTTCTTTCCCTTGAGATGAGATTTGACTTTGGTTCAGGGCCTCACAGGACATAAAGAATAGGAGAAAAAGTCCAGGGCTTGCCCAAGTTAGAAAATCTACCAGAGACGCTCCCTATGAAGTCAACTCCTCCCTGCTAAAACTGGAATTCCAAAGTAGTACACACATGATATATGGGGAGGACTATAGATAAATCCAATCTATTAAATTACTGCAAGGGAAATTGTCCAGCATATACTTTGATGCTGAGTAGGAGAGAAAAATGACATTCAACATCAAGATTTCTAACCACATGATGGTTTAGGAAATTTGCTAGGAAAATTCATCTAGGTGGTAGTTAACAAACAAACAAAACCAAAATAAAGGAAAACAAAATCAAAACAAAAATTTAAAGTGATCAAGGGGATCCACTTCCAACATGGTCAAGTAAGCTCCCCACAAACACATCTCTCCTGCAGATAAAAACTATTAACTAGAAAAAAATATGCAAAAAAAAAAAAAAAAGAAAGAAAAGAAAGAAAGAAAAAGAAAAAAAAGAATTGAAGACACTGGAGAGCAAAATATAAGACAAGTTCATTCTGGAAGGGAGTTAATATTCAGTAAAAGAGAATGACATGGGTGAGCTATCCATTTTTATGACTATTAGTCTTTATGCATTCCAAAGATGATACTGCAGAGAAGCTAGAATTGTGACTGAAAGCCCATGGTATTTCCAACTTAAAGAACTAAAGGACATCGGCCACAGCAACTTTTTTTCAAGACATGTCTCCAAAGGTGAAGGAAACAAAAGTGAAAATGAACTTTTGGGACTTCATCAAGATCAAAAGCTTCTGCACAGCAAAGGAAACAGTCAACAAAACAAAGAGGCAACCCACAGAATGGGAGAAGATATTCGCAAATGACACTAAAGACAAAGGGCTGAGATCCAAGATCTATAAAGAACTCCACAAAATTGGGGCACCTGGGTGGATCAGTGGGTTAAAGCCTCTGCCTTCAGCTCAGGTCATGGTCCCAGGGTCCTGGGATCGAGCCCCAAGGGTCCTGGGATCAAGCCCTGCATCAGGCTCTCTGCTCGGCAGGGAGCCTGCTTCCCTTCCTCTCTTGCTGCCTGCCTCTCTGCCTACTTGTAATCGCTCTCTGTCAGATGAATAAATAAAATCTTAAAAAAAAAAGAAAGAAAGAAATCCTCAAGCTCAAAACACACAAAACAGATAATCACATCAATAAAAGGGCAGAAGACATGAACAGACACTTCTCCAAAGAAGACATACAAATGGCTATCAGACACATGAAAAAGTGTTCATCATCATTAGCCATCAGGGAGATTCAAATCAAAACCACATTGAGATACCACCTTACAACCAGTTAGAATGGCCAAAATCAATAAGACAGAAAACAACAAGTGTTGGAGAGGATGTGAAGAAAGGGGAACCCTCTTACACTGATGTGGGAATGCAAGTTGGTGCAGCCATTTTGGAAAACA
Source organism: Martes martes (assembly GCF_963455335.1). Lineage (NCBI taxonomy): Eukaryota > Metazoa > Chordata > Mammalia > Carnivora > Mustelidae > Martes > Martes martes. The sequence goes on from NC_137899.1 coordinate 45,201,893, forward strand.
GTATGGAGATTCCTGAAGAAATTAAAAATAGAGCTACCCTAAGACCCTGAAATTGCACTACTGGGTATTTACCTCAAAGATACAGATGCAGTGAAAAGAAGGGGCATCTGTACTCCAATGTTCTTAGCAGCAATGCCCTCAGTTGCCAAACTGTGGAAAGAACCAAGATGCCCTTCAACAGACGAATGGATAGAGAAGATATGGTCCATATATACAATGGAGTATTATGCCTCCATCAGAAAGGATGAATACCAACTTTTGTATCAACATGGAAAGGACTGGAAGAGATTGTGCTGAGTGAAATAAGTCAAGCAGAGACAGTCAATTATCATTTGGTTTCACTTACTTGTGGAGCATAAGGAATTACACGGAGGGCATTGGGAGATGGGGAGAGGTGAGTTGGGGGCAATCAGAGGGGGAAACAAACCATGAGAGACTACGGACTCTGAGAAACAAACTGAGGGTTTTGGAGAGGAGGGGGGTAGGGGGTTGGGTGAGCCTGGCGGTGGGTATTAAGGAGGACATGTATTGCATGGAACACTGGGTGTGGTGCATAAACAATGAATTATGGAGCACAGGTAAAAAATATCATTAAATTAAAAAAAAAAAAAAGAACTAGAGGACGGAGTTCAGGGCAAGCAAAGCCAATGGAAAGTAAGGAAAGTATACCCTCAAATGGTAAACATTACTCGAATCTCTGGCTGACCCCTGAATCATGTATATGTGAGACAGACTCAAGCTAAGAAAAAAAAAATGTACCTGAGATTTGAGTAGTGGTCTAAGAAATGGAGTTTGTAGCCTGAGTCTGTCCAAATTAATTGTCTGCTACAAAAAGAATTTACTATTCTTTAAAGGAATATAAAATAATCCAAAATCTTTACAGTGTAATACTTACAATGCCCAGAATTAAATTCAAAATTCTGTAACATATGAAGAACCAGAAAAAGTGACCTCTTTACAAGAGAAAAAACAATTAATGGACACTAACCACAGGATGAGTTGGATTTTAGACTCGGTGTACGAAGATCTTATGAAAGTTATTATGGTAGGTTTGTGACATAAGGAAAATGCTTATACAAGTGAAAAGCTGGGAAACTGTAGAAAATAGATATTACAAAAGCAGTGGATTGGCATTCATTTTGCTGGATAATACAGTGTCTAAACTGGAAAAAAAAATAACTAAATCCAAGTTTCGGTAACAGGAATATAACTAGCACCCGGATCTTGGTTTCAATACCTTGGTTCAGTAAAAGGCACCAGAACTCCTTGGAGTAATGGCTGATTCTAGGATTTGGAGAATCTTACAGTGTCAGAAAAAAAGTGTTTAAAAAAAAAATAAACCACCCACCCTTCAGTGATGTGGTATGTCTGGGGACACAGAAACCAGCTGAAAGAGCTCCCAATACCTAAAGCAAGATCGATTTGAACAACAAAGTAAATAAAGCAGTATCAGATTGAAATAAATATCTATGAGTTCATATGGCTATAAATAAATGACTGGACCAATACATAAATGGAAATGAAGAGAAACATCTCCCATGCAGAAGAATTTCAAATAATTTTTTTTAGATCTTCATCCAAGCAAAACATCCACTCCTTAGTGGGGGCTATATATAGTGTCTTTCTTCCAAAGAATGTAGTATGTGCATAGGTGAAGAGATTATGAGGTACAAACTTCCAGTTATAAAATAAATAAATCATGGAGATAAAAAATAAGAAAGAGGAATATAGTCAATAGTATTGTAATAACATTGTATAGTGACAGGTGATGACTATACTTATTGTGATGAGGGTTGAATAATGTTTACAATTGTCAAATCACTATGGTGAGCACCTGAAATTAATATGATATTGTATGTCAACTGTACTTACAATGCAAAGGACACTGTTTATCAATAAGGAAAGAAAGATGAACAACAAATAACTAAAAACTGAGATGATAAAAATATGTCCATTTTCACTGTATAGAGAAAAAAGAAATTTGTCAGATCAGACCAAGTTGAAGAAAAAGGGAGACCCAGGGGCAACACTTTAAAGTACTAATAGGTTTAATTCATTTATGTCATAATTGTTCTCATTTCCTCTCTTGAGATCACCAAGTGTAAATATTTTCACAATAATATCTTTTGTATTTCCTCTCCTTTTTACCATTACTGCCAATGCATCATCTCATGAAGTTGATGTCAGTAACAACAATAATGATTAAACACCTAACCTTACAAATGTGAAACGGGGCTACACATTTCACATGCAATGTCACTGTTACTTGTCAAGGTATCTTTCTAAATAGATTTGGTCTTATACCCAGTCTACAGGTATTAGTAGCAAATAATTCAAACACCTAAATAATACTTAGGCATTAAGCATAGTTTTAAACACTTTTTAAAATTTTATTTTGTTTAGAGAGAAAAAGAAAGAGTGTGAGCACAGGGAAGGGCAAAGGGAGAGAACCTCAAGCAAACTCTGGGCTGAGAATAGAGCCTGAAGTGGGTCTTGATTTCAGGACGACGAGATCATGACCTGAGCATAAACCAAAAGCAGGATGCTTAGCCTGACTAAGCCACCCAAGCACCCCTAAACACTTTTAATATATTAACTCACTAAGCCTCACAACAATCCTATGAAATATACAAGGTTTTTTTTGTTTTGTTTTGTTTGATTGTTTGTTTTGCCATTTCATAAGCAAGGAAAACAGTTACAGTGATGCCAAAGAACTAAACCAAGATCACAGAGTGGGTAAGTTCTAAGGTAGGTTAGAAGTATTTTTTTTTCTTTTGTTTTACAAAAAGTTATGCATCCAAATTTATGGACCTTTCCTGTGATGGTGAAAGACTATCAGTAGACTGTACCCTGGCAGATATTTAAAGAAAAACAAAACAGTCAGAAAAAAAAATGCTGTTTTAATGATGGGAGAAAGAATAACTGCTTTTGATAGAATAAACTTCTGCTATGGAAATAACATTTTAAAAATATTGGAACTATTTTCATTGATGTGTGATTCTGTTGGGAAAAGGAAGTCTGATTTTTGAAAACAATTACGTCTGCACAGATAAACTTGAAAAACAAATTTTCTAACTTCCAGTCTTTCAAATGAAGTAGTGGGATTTTGGGCTCATCTGTTTTCTAAAAGCTAATTTTCAAAAAAGGTCAAGTCATGATTCTCATACACATATAAAAATGAACCTGTTTTTAAGCTTTTAACACATTAATGAGGGAACTGGTGAGATGTTACAACCAATTCAGAGGAGAATCCAAGAAGCAAACACATTTACAAATTAAGAACACAGAAAGGAAGGTACAAAAGAAGGGAAAGCTACTTTTTCCATGGCAGGAGTGGAGATAGGAGGCTTGGCCCCATGCAAGTCAAAATTCATGCAGCATCCCTAGAGACATACATTATTTTTGTACTGCTACCAATTATCTACAACTTAAGGAATAGCAAAATAGCGCCCATCAATCAGAATCAAATAACTTGGAAGCATTTGCTAATGCCAATGCATATTTTCCAAAGAAGGACAAAATATCCCTTGCATTTTAAAGACAAATAAAAAATAACATTTCAGGGACATCAGGGTAGCTCAGTCAGTTAAGCATGTGCCTTTGGCTCAGATCATGAACCTAAGGTCTTGGGAGTCCCATATCGGGCTCCCTGCTCAGGGAGCCTGCTTTTCCCTCTTCCTCTCCTGCCCTCTCCTCTGCTTGTGCTTGCACTCTCTCTGTAAATAAATAAATAAAATCTTAAAAAAAAAAAGAAAAAGAAAGAACTTTTTAAATAGTTTGCAACTGGACATCAGGTAGATGGAAATACATCCCATGCATCTTTTCAATAACTTTTCAGTGATTAGGAAGTGGGTATCATGATTTAGTAGGCTATACTGACATTGAAATTCTTTCATTGCATATACATTTCTTAGTGAGAAAATAAAATTTTTGATGACAGCATGTAAAGCAATGCAATGAACTAAATCTAGTATCTAAACAACAAATCTCTGCATCACAAAAATCTTGAACCAAATTAAAAAAAATATATAGTCACACACATTTTTGTAAGAACAAGATATTGTTTGAACTGTTAAAATAATATATAACACATTGTTTCATTTATAACACACACACACACACACACACACACACACACGCATCCCCCAAAACACTGCAGCCAAACTTATCACTCCTTACCTAAAAACTTCAGTAGTGGGGTGGGGGTTGCCTGGGTGGCTCAGTTGGCTAAGCATCTGCCTTTGGCTCAGGTCATGATCAGGGTCCTGGGATTGAGTCCTGCCATGGGGGGGTGTTCCTGCTCAGTGGGGGAGTCTGCTTGCCCATTGGGGAGTCTCCCTTTCTCTCTCCTTCTACCCCTCTTCTTGCTTGGGTGCTCTCTCTTTCTCACTCTCTTTCTCTCAAATGAATAAATGAAATCTTTAAAAAAATTTTAAGTAGTGGGGCACCTGGGGGACTCAGTCTGTTAAGTGCCTGATTCTTGGTTTTGGCTCTGGTCATGATCTCAGGGTTGTGAGATTGATCTCCACGTGAGAATCTTGTTCAGCACAGTTTGTTTGAGATTCTGTTTTCTCCCTCTGCCCCTCCCTCCAGTCCTGTGCACACACCCATTCTCTCTCTCAACTAATGAACGAATTAAATATATAAATCAATCAATCAATCAATCAAATCAAATCTTCAAAAAAAATTCGGTAGTGCTCCCTGCTTTCTGCCACTTTCGTGCTTCTGTCATGGGCCCTCATCCTCTTTTGTGAAGTCAGCACAGGCTTTCCCTTGGTGAAATCTTCCATGACTGCTCCAAGGTCCCCTGAGTATCACTCCTTGCTCTGTAACCTGGAGCCCTTCTTGTCATTCAGCAGTGAAATAAATATATGTCATCTTGTATCATCCATGCATCAACCAATTGTTCCTCCTTGCATTTAAATCGTTGCTTGGTAGAAAACCATGTGTGCATTATGTACCTCTTTGAAATGTTTGATTTATGCACAGGTCCTTGATCGAAGGAAAGGTCTTAAATGTCAGTGATGATAATTCATTTGATGTCTAGATTTTTTTTTTAAATTAAGGAAACATGTAGCACTGTTATTAGGCCTGATGAAATTAGCTTCAGGATAGTCCTAAAAAATGACCTCTCTTCAACTCATGTTTTATTTAGAAATGTCAGGTAATATTTTTTAGACAGGAACTAATGTTTCATATTATCTTGTTAGTGTTCACCATTAATTCATAATCTCCTTCCCTGATAGATTAAAAACTCTGTTATTAGCTGTCTGAAAGTGGATTAGTCCCTGTAAATAAACTGATGAATTGATGTTAAACAGCATTAAACAAAAATAACAATGACAGCTAACAATTTACACATGAACATTATTACTTGCCCCATGGCTAAGATATGGGAGAATCTATAAGAAAACACACATTATGAATGAAACAAAAATTATATAGAAAAACAGTTGGATTGTATAAACTAGGTCATAATTATTGATTCTTCTTTATACCTTGATAAGTCATCTTTCTATCACTTCTGTATATATTTATATCTACTTCTGTAAATAACAACTGAGGTCAGGGATTTAAAATAAGATCACTTGTCTCCCTGGACAATACTAACAAAGCATTTTTTATTCTCAATTTCTACAAATTCTACTTAAATTCCATTTTTGGGGACATTTTTCTACATTACTAGATAGAATGAATATATATGTGCATATATATAATGCACATATATAATATATATGTGTGTATATATGTGTGTGTGTGTGTGTATATGTATGTATGTATGTGTGTGTGTGTGTGTGTGTGTATATATATATATATATTTTATTTATTTGTCAGAAAGAGAGCACAAGCAGGGAGAGTGGCAGGCAGAGGGAGAAGGGTCCCTACAGACCAAGGAGGAACTGATAGAGTACATATGTCCTAGATAGAGTACATATTACTCCTATTATAATCAGATATGATTCTCCATTCTTCTGAGTGTTTATAAGAGCAAAACTACCTCTTCCTGCTTTACTCATTAATGGATCCATATTTACAAAAACAAAATTTCTGAATCCCTTACTGACTCAGTCACAACTCAATCTTTTTTTTTTTTTTAAGATTTTATTTTATTTATTTATTTATTTATTTATTTTTTGTTGGAGAGAGAGCACAAGCCCTTGGAGCAGCAGGTAGAGCAAGCAGAGAGAGAAGCAGGCTCCCTACTGAGCAAGGAGCCCGATGAGGGACTTGATCCCAAGACCCTGAGATCATGACCTGAGCCAAAGGCAGATATTTAACTGAGTCACCCAGATGTCCCACAGTTCAATCTTTTTAAAGTGAAGAAACATTTTCACCCATAGATAGGATCTCATTTTTAAAATTGTGGCAGAACACAGAAAGGATCTCAGAATTCTCATGATTTTCAATTGTCACCTCTGGACATAAAGATTGGTTCCTTCTGTGTTGGGGATTTTTCTAGCCAATAGCTCCAGGGTGTAACAGAGGAAGAAGTAGCAGAGATATTACTAGAAAACTCAAACATAATTGGAGAATAGCTAACCTCTAGTTGTTTGGGAAATGAGAAGCAGAGAAATTCAAAATAACTAAGAGAAGTCTTATAAATCGCTTAATTTACAATTTTAATTTCTGGATCATAATAGTCTTATTTGTAATAATTAAAAAAAAAGTCTGAACCAGAGAGCTGAGAAATTGGGCTTCATAATGAGGTTTGGTTATTTTTTAGTGGATTGGATCCTGTCTTACACTAGTTTGTTGAAGATAAATGAGTTAAGCTTCAGTTTTTTTAACATGAAACTAAAATCCTTCTCTATAATTTGCAAGGGATGGTGAAGTAGAGTTAAAAATTTATATTCCTTAAAAATACACAAAGTTCTGTAAACATTTTTTTAAATGAAGGAATGATTTTGACAAGACAGAAACATATGTAACTTTTTGGTATGAAAATGCTAAGGATATTTTTAAATATGTCTAACTACATTGCAGTAGCTTAGGATCCAAAATTATCTGGGTCATTAAAAAATTAAGTATTTTTTGCTTCACATCACTCAGCATCAGGGAAATACAAATCAAAACCACAATGAGATACCGCCTCACACCAGTCAGAATGGCTAAAATTAACAAGTCAGGAAATGACAGATGCTGGCTAGGATACGGAGAAAGGGGAACCCTCCTACACTGTTGGTGGGAATGCAAGCTGGTGCAACCACTCTGGAAAACAGCATGGAGGTTCCTCAAAAAGTTGGAATAGAGCTACCCTATGACCCAGCAATTGCACTACTGGGTATTTACCCTAAAGATACAAACGTAGTGATCCGAAGGGGCACGTGCACCCGAATGTTTATAGCAGCAATGTCCACAATAGCCAAACTATGGAAAGAACCTAAATGTCCATCAACAGATGAATGGATAAAGAAGATGTGGTATATATATACAATGGAATACTATGCAGCCATCAAAAGAAATGAAATCTTACCATTTGCAACGACATGGATGGAACTAGAGGGTATTATGCTGAGCAAAATAAGTCAATCAGAGAAAGACAAGTATCATATGATCTCCCTGATATGAGGAAGTGGAGATGCAATGTGAAGGTTTTGGGGGGGGTGGGTAGGAAAAGAATAAATGAAACAAGATGGGATCCGGACATAAGAGACTCTTAATCTCACAAAACAAACTGAGGGTTGCTGGGGGTAGGGGGAGTCGGGAGAGGTGGTAGGGTTATGGACATTGGGGAGGGTATGTGCTATGGTGAGTGCTGTGAAGTGTGTAAACCTGGTGATTCACAGACCTGTACCCCTGGGGCTATTAATACATTATATGTTTATAAAAAAATTTAAAAATTAAAAAAATTAAGTATTTTTAATGGAAACCCAAGACCAACCAAACAGTCTTTTTTGTGTATCTTTATTCATTTATATGGAATAAAATTAAGAACAAAAGAAAGTTCTTTGATTAATGACCTCTGATAATCATTTCAGTAGAATGCACGAAGACATTTTTTAAATTTTATTTCACTAACAAATTAAGTTTGTGTTAATCATAAGTGTCACTCACATGCAAATTATGCATAAATATTCAGGGTGATCTATATTTTATCAGTAGTAACAGAAAGCTTGCCACTCAGTGTGGTTTTAAACAAGCAATTAGTGCATAAGTTATTAAACATTTTAAACAAATGGGCTGCATCAAACCCAAATTAGGAGAGTTCAAAGAAATTTCACAGCAACTTGATTGCACAGGTGTCTGAACTGCTGAGAATTTCTGCATCCATAAAAGATATAATATGTTAGTTTTACATATGTTATAATCCTTATTTTCAACCCTAGTCTCTTCGTAATCATTTTTGAAGACTATTATCGTTACTGAATTCTTTGCTGTCATCCGTTTTCTGATATTTGTGGCATCTGGGAATTCAGGTAAATAAGGAAAGTCCAAGGGGGTTCAACTTCCGAACCAGAAGGTATAAAACAGGGTTCTTCAGACCTTCCAATTAAACTAACGTTATTTCTCTCAGCTGAACCTGTAGAACTCAAGGGAGACTGGAGTTTGTTGAATGGTAGTACTGTATCAAAATCTCTGAGGTTTTATTTATAGTTTCCTTATTAAAAAAAAAAAAAAGCCTGATTCAAGACATCAGCTTCTTGTAATTCCTTGGTAACTCTTATTTTTAAGAAGTTGCTCATCTACTAAGAAAAGAACACCAAGGATGATGAGTAAGGCTGAGAAATAGCTAATTGAATCAGTTCCTCTAATAACTGTGGTTATCATATAATTTATTACTCCAAAATGGGACAGTTTTGAAAAATTATTGACAAAATGCAAGAACTCAGTGCGGTGTGTGTATTAGTTGGCAAGAGGATGAAACCAAGACAACGTGGACCAGGAGCAAACAAGTAATTTAGAATAAACAACAAGAATGATGAGAGGGAAACGATCTAGGAATAGGACCAAGAAGCTGCACTTGTCATTATTGTCAAATTGCTTTAATAATATTCTGGTGAAGAAGAACTAACAGAAAGCAAAGCAAGTTACAGCCATGCCTACATATTGTATGGAATTGTATGGAATTTTGCTCCATTACATTAGTAATCACTCTCACTTATGATATATACGCTTTCAGTTCATAGTTTTCTCACTTCATCCTCAAAACCATAGATATTAATCATCCCTATTTCAGAGCCTACAGGGTTTAAGTAAGTTCCTTAGAATCATATACAGATACCTGTCCACCTCAAAGCCTGTGTGGTTATTTTATATACTTGTTTTTTAAAAAATATTTTATTTATATATTTGTCAGAGAGAGAGTGAGAGAGTGATTGAACACAAGCAGGGGGAGCAGCAGGCAGAGGGAGAGGGGGAAGCAGGCTCCCCACTGACCAGGGAGCCCGATGCGGGACTTGATCCCAGGACCCTGGGATCATGACCAGAGCAGAAGGCAGATGCTTAACCAACTGAGCTAGCTACCCAAACATCCCTCTCTGTATTTGTTTTTAATTCTATTGATGTCTTTATCTAATCCCAAGTGAAAGATGTCTAGATATTGATGAAGAGAGGCACCAAAACTAGGTAAATTCAACCTTGTCATTGCTTGTCCAGTAACAAAAAAAAACAAATGAAGCCAAGCAAATGTTCTCTCTCTCTCTCTCTCTCAATCTGTATGTGTGTGTGTGTATGGTAGAAAATAACAAGAATAAAGTAAGCTACCCAGGAAGGAGGGTAAGAAAGGAACACCCAATATGTCGGAAAATGTCAAATGAACAAAGAAATCTTTTGCAAGGGAAGCAATACTGAAAATTTCTGAAAAAATATTGAAGAAGAGAAAAATAGTTGATTTCTCTTAACACGGCTTATAGCCACGAAGGAAAGAGATACATTTTTTAGATAACATTTTTTTAGAGTTTGTTCAAGAAAAATAAAATCATGAAGCAGATTAATTTGGGCTAATTTTGTCTCTTCCCACCAAAGAATCATTTGGAGTTGCTCTCATTTTTTAAAAATTTTAATAGGTAGTAATAATTCAATTACCACAAGACTATTGTGAAAATAATATTACACAAATACAATAAAACTTAAAATACATGCCTGATATATAATAGATATTTAATAGTTAATAGCTAATAATTTATCAAACCTTAATTCAGAACTGCAAGGGCTATGTGGGAAATGCAAATGACTTCCCACACAGCCACATTTTCCTAGGGAATCTGAACTTGTCTAAAGCCCTAAGAGAAGACATGGAAATCTGTTTCCATGTCCAGCCTGGGCTAACCAGCAATGGACACCTGATTGAAATTGAATTAATGAAGCATCAGTCAACTATGAAGTGTTGAACTGAAGATCATTGAATCTTGGGGACTCAGCTTACTGCTTTGGGTTGGCTATGATGAAGTATGAGAGAGCAGAAGCCTGAATATGAAAACAAAAGAAAACAGCAGAGAATATAAAGGAGCAAAAATGTTGCAAGGAAGGAAAAGAGTAAAAGAGAGAGAGACCCAGTTGCTATAAAGTCTAGCTATATTTCCTTCATTTGGATTCCTTAAGACTGTTATATTTACATAATAACCCCTTCCCCCTTTTATTGAGTTTCTCTCAGTGGGTTTCAGCTCTTTACAACCAAATTATCCTTGACTAAGGCAGGTTAGGCCTTAAAATTAAATAAAACTACTACGACTAACAATAAGGTTCCAGCTGCTACTCTTATTCTTTCTTAAAAATCAAGCAGTTTCTTTACCTCTGATAGATAAATGGTTTGTGAAGATGCCCAAGCTATTCGTTATATATGGGATAAGAAACAGTTTCATCGTTAGCATTAAATAGAATCATTTCAACTTGGAAAAGGAAAAAGAAAACCCAAACAAACAAACTAGTAAATGAGAAATTGATCCTAAGCCTCTGTATATATAACTCAAAGGTCTGAGTGGTCTTCAATTATAAAGGAGGACCGTGATGATCAAATTTCTAACTCACAGGATTTAAATTTCCAGAGGGCGGAGGTGGTCTGATTACCCAGATACCCATCCAGTGTGCACACCTCTTGTATGTTAAAGCTATAACTTAGAAAACCAAAATTTGTGTTGTTTTGGTTTTAGATGAGTGACAGTAGAACACAACATGATCACTAATGGGTACGGTGTGGATTGAGATGGAGAGAGAGATACTAGGTGTATAACCATATTGATTTATGGCATGTCCAATAGTAGTTGAAAGCTCATGTGCGAAAATGCCCAGATATCAGTTTATTTCCAACTGCGGCCACTATTTTTTGAATTGACACAATAGATTCACTGATATTTTGTACCTCTAGGCTATTTTGTAACTCCATTATACTATTTTTTTTTCCTAGCACACCTGATGAAATCATTTCTCCTCTCAAAGACCTAGCTTCGACTATCTTAGAAACTTACACACTTCTGTTGAATTCTGCAGGTGCTATTATTGAAAAAAATTGCATTTCATGAGCAAGATTATTTTAGGTGCTATCCAAACTAAATCATGGTATAAATCAGACTATGAAATGTAGACAGTTCAGAGCAAAATGATTAAATTTTCTGAATCTAGTCACCTGTGACTACTGCTTTTTTATGACCCTTTTACAGAGAACTTTCAACATTGGACAGGAAACAATAGCCCTTGATGCGACCTGACCCTACTCCCAGTCATGGGTAATAGATGGTTAGCCAAGGATGGTTTCCTGATCTAAACTCTATCCATCATATTTTCCCTCCTGGGAATTAGAATTTAGAATGTAGACTCCAGTTTATTGGTATTTAGCTGGAGATTAGCAGAGAAGGGTGGGTATAAGAAAGAAAATAAAATTTTGAACCATTTCTGGGGGGAATAAAATGAGGTAACAAACCCTAAAATTCTAGAAAACAGAAGACAGTTGCATTTATTTCAATATTTCCAATTTCTGGTTCTAGTCTCTTTTGGGGCCATGTGGCACTTCTGAATTTAAGTTTCTAAAATTTTATGAAATTTCTAGTTTATTTTCTTATTTAAAACTAGCACAGGCAAGATTTTTTCCTCTATCAAAATCGTTCTCAGTTAGGGTACCTAAGAGTTGTGTAGGCTGATACTTTTGTTTCAGTTATGTAGATTAATATCCTCAGCACAATCTAAATGGTAGTAGTAATTAAATACATATTAATTAATTGATATCTGTTTTTCCAATGTCTGTGTTTTAAGGTTTTATGCAAAGCTATATTTCCACAAAAAAAAAAAAAAAGTAAAAAAGCACACATCCACCAAGGTAGAATTACTCTTCCCTTTGTCCCTAGTTTTTTGTGCCACCACTCATGCACTGATAACAACCACTGCATTGAACTTTACATTCTTCTGAGGAAAAGCAGAGTGCCTTCTGCAGTCTCTCTCAGAGAGAAGATACCATATGGATATTTGTTTAATTTAAAGGTGAAAGAAAAAAAGCAAAGGGAATAAATTTATTTAGAATAATATTGCAACAAAAAATACTCTCATGAAGCATCCAAAAAACCTGTGCCAACTTCTACTGCAGTGGCAACATCATTCTCAACCCAAGTCTACATAAAATATAAGAATAACAACAGACTTACCAGTCAGAAAAGAGAAAGAATTAATTTGGTTAATTCTCAAAAGAGATAGGAGCTAAGTTTGTCTCTCCAAGAAATATAGTGTCTGTTATTACCTAAACTGTTTGCATTAGAGATTTAATTTATATCTCCGGAATTAAGTACAAAGAAAGAGGAAGAATAGAATTAACTACCTATCAGCAAAAATGGCACATGCTTTGAGACCAATACTATCCCACTAGCTGTGTGTAGTATGTGTAATCTGATTTTTCTCAATAAATTTAAGAACTATCACATACAATATTTTGGAAGGGCTACCTACCTACCTCCTTAACAGAAATCACAACTCAAAAACCGTTATCTCCCTTCTTATATTTTCTTTGAAAATTATTATTCCTAGGGGTTCCTGGGTGGCTCAGTTGGGTGAGGGTCTGCCTTTGGCTCAGGTCATGATCCCAGAACCCTGGGATTGAGCCCCACATGCGACTCCTTCTGCCTCCCTCTCCCTCTGCCTGCTGCTCCCCCCATGCTTGTGCTCCCTCCCTCTCTGTCAAATAAATGAAAATCTTTCAAAAAATTATTATTCCCAAATAATTTTAAACATAGCATGTTTTGTTAATATTTTACTCCCCCCCCCAAAAAAAACCCCTAGTAACATGTAATTTGTTCTTAGTATCTTAGTTCAATATATCATTTGGAATATAGAATTCTAATGTCAATTGAGAATTCACTGCTTTCACATGTACTCATAACTATGTTGTGGCCAATAAAAGTAACTACCACATCACTTCTCTCTCTCTCTCTCTCATGCGTGCATACACACATACACATTCTCACAAAATTCAGAAAACTGCAGTAAGAATAACATCAATGGAGTGTCTGGCTGCATACAGAGTATTGGTTATAGTGGAAGTAAGTTTTGAGAAAGATCCATTTAAGTCTATAATTTTAGAAGTTCATACTGTCTACTCATGATCACTATAAAAGGGAAAATTTGGCTTAAAAGTTTTTTCAAGACCAACATGGTATCTAATACATGGCAGTGTTTCATCAAGTGAATTAATATTTTTGGATAACTGTATAAGTGGTTTTCTGGATAAGTGAATGACATTGAATAAAAGAATGACTATATGTATGAAGAGATAAATTAGATCTACTACCCACTTGATGTTTAAATGTGCATTCATCAAGAGTACCGGTAGACTGCATAGAGCTCATGTTTAGTGGTGTACATAAATGGTTATTAGTAAGAAGATTTTAGTGAGATGAAATTTAGTCACATTTAGTCTGAGCAAAATAAGCGAAACACTATATAAAAAAATTTGTATAAGAGGGCAAATATTTTAATGGGAAAATAAAAATTAGAGTATTTTAAAGAAGAATTTAGACTTCACAAAATGAACTCTGTGGAAGAGTTTATCTAGGCTGCTATTAAGCAAACGTGGTTTACTGAATTTGTTTTCCCTGCATGAAATATGTAGCATTTTCATATTCTCAAACATTTAAGAATATTGGCAGGCTTATTTCAAGTTATTAAATGTCAGAAAAGTGTCCATGACCGACATGAGAAAACAGGCTCTTCATGCTTTTCAACGCTCAAAACATATTCAAATGTAAAAATCCAATAATTTAATTGCAATAACAAACTCAGTGATGTGTGTTTATCTTGCTTTTACACACAGGGATTTACTAGAAATCACCTTATGGAAAAGTAGTTCTATGTGCTAAAGCCCAAATTCAATGGAGCACTACACATAAAAGTTATTAAAATCAAATGGTTCTTTTAAACTTTAAATTTAAACCCAGAGAGCTAGATAATCCAAAAGGAAATTAAAGGAAATGTCCTTCTGGGAAATAGTCAAACTGCAGTTGGGGAAAAAAATGTTAAGTGATAGGACAACTCCTCCAAACAGAAGGAAAGCCCAATTTCAGTATGAAGAATTACATTTATTCATGTGCATTGGAACTGCACAAATAAATTTATTTTTAAAAATTAATTTAAAAGGCCTATATAATGTACTTAACTGAAAGGAGAAATTAATTTTCCTTATGTTCAGTATTTGTACCTTACTAATGTCAACTTTTAGCAGAAAACAATTCTCAATACAAACAATTCTTAATGTGATTCCAGTTTCTTACAGTGATAAACAGAAATATTATAAAATGCCTCTATCATAATGAACAAGTCCTCAAGAGGTTTGTGTCTTTAGTTTATAGTTTCCATAATTTTCTACAAGCTTCTCTCTTTAGCAATTAACAAATGAATAGATCACAAAATGTAACTTAATGTGTTCCTTTTTCATATATTAAAATTGTATTTTTGCACATCTAACTATTCATCTATCCATGTATGTATACTTACACATACACATTTATGGAGCACTCAACATTTGAAGAAGGCTTGGAATATTTTAAAAATATGATAATATGCTATTCCACTAAGGAAACCACCGCCAATTCTTGAAAAAAGCCATTCCCAAACCACAAGTATTAATATTATATATTAAGTAAACAAACAAAATCACAAAAGTTAAATGTTAAATTTTCATGTTACCTACAGCGTCGAAAAGAAACTCACACACTCTAAAAATACATTAAAACCCTTGAATATGCACTAAACTTGGAGCATCAAAAGTTATAGAATTTATCTAAATGATTAAGACCTTGGTCTTTATTCATCATAATAAATTAGATTATCGAGTATTAAATTTTGAAAACATGTTTAATTTATATATATGATATATAATTAGTATGTAATTTATAAACAAAATACTTATCCTAAAAACTAAGTGTACAACTGAGTATACAATTATATATTTTACATATTGTCCAATGTATTACATATGAATTATATATAACGTGGTTATTTATACCTTGATTATGAATAAAATGTTAAATATTAATATTATTTAGAAACATCCAGCAGAGTAATTCATGGTAATTAGGTTTGATAAATGGAAGCATAAATTAATTCTTTTGAAAAAATTCTACAATATATTCAAACCCTTCACAAATATAATTAATTTAAAAGAAAATACATTTAAAAATTTTTAAATAAAATTTAGAATGAAATATGCATGGATAATTTTAGAAAGTACTATATAAAACTTTGAGATAAACTTCAAAATCAGTAAAACGGTCATTTTTCTGCATAAGTTGTAAGTTGCCAAAAGTACCTAAGTAAAATGAACATTCTAAATATGTAGAGATACTTTAAACATTTATCAGGAAATCATCTTCTCTTGCCCTGAATGATGAGGATTCATGAAGTTTTAAGAAACTTTTTTTTTTAGCAGATGATTAATTCTCATGCTACATATGCTTGTTTGTACATATAAACATTAAAAACTGTTAAATTCATGTTATGATGTTTATTTAGCTTTTTAAAACTCTTGAGCAAGCAAGAGGGGTAAAGAAAATTTGAAAAGCAAGGTTTTTGTTCAGGAGGAAAAGGAGGACAAACACTACCAGATATCTAAACCTAAGTATGAGGAAGAATCATGAAAATATGATACCAGTGAAAGTGTCTACAGTATTACATCTCTACAATGGCAGAAACGAATGAATGAACAAGCAAAAAGCAGAATCACACCTATAAATACAGAGAACAAACTGATGGTCGCCAGTAGCAGGGGAGGGAGGCTGGGCAAAACGGGCAGAGGGAGAAGCCTCCAGTCATAGAATAAGTTGCCGGAATAAAAGGCACAACATAAGGAATAGAGTCAGCTGTATTGTAATAGCGATGTAACAGAACAGACAATAGCTTGTGGTAAATACAGCATAATGTATTAACTTGTCAAATCACTAAGTCGTATGTCTGAAATTAAAGTACCATTGGGTGTCAATTATACTTAAATTTTTAAAATTAATTAATGGATTAAATTTTAAAAAGAAACAAATGCTGACGTAGGCCTCACTGGTTTTAATAATTTAGAAAAGGATACATGACCTTGTAACTAACCTGTTCTTGGAGCAAGTAACTCTTTGCCTTAGCTCTCATAAAAAAGTATTGTCTGAGATCTCCACTTTTTATCAAAATAAACTCTAGAGAAGTTAAAATGTAAGATTTTTAAAAAACTTGTGAAACTTCTGAATAAAATATAATTGAATATTTTGTCATATCATGGGATAGGTGAGGAATTTCTATATGTCAGATTAATGAAAGAAATAACAGAGGAAACAATCCATTGTTTTGAACATAGTTCTTTTAAAATACCTTGCATCAAAGACATCCACTTAAAAAAATAAGCAGAATCACAAGACTAAAAAAAAAAAGAAAAATATTTACAAAATTATTGTCAAGAAATAAAAATCCTTTAAGATACACAGCTCATATGAGTTAATAAGGATAACAATAAAAGTCCAAATATAGGCTAAACAGGGCCTCATATTTAAATTATTTAAAGGTCAGATAAATATATAAAAATTTAAATAAAATATGTGATACATGTAAATATAAAAAAATATAAAAAGTCTAATCTCATTAATAATTTTAAAAATTCAAATCTAATTAGCAAAGAAAATCCATTTTCATCTAATAAATGATTGAAGTAAAGTCTGTTAAAATGCACCATCCGGCACTGATGGAGCATAACTAATCTTGGCAAAAATACAGGCTCTACTGTTGCCATAAACTGAATGTGTCTCCCCAAAGTTCAATGTGAAACTGATCCTCAATGTGATTGCATTTGGAGTCTCTTCTAAAGAAATTAGCAAACTTTGGTCTATCAGCCCAACAAGTATATTGTCATTGACAGTCAAGATAGAAAACGTCTATCACCATAAGGATCCCTTAATATTGCCCTTTTATAGCCACGCCTACTCCCCTCCTATCCTGGCCCCCTTCTAAGTCCCTGGAATCACTAATCCATCTCTCTATATATACATATATATTTATGTATATATATATATAAATTTCAAAAATGTTATATAAATACAGTCATACAGTATATATTCTTTTGAGATTGGGTTTTTGTTTTGTTTTGTTTTTATTTTATATTTTCTATTCCCCATAATTCTCTGGAGATTCATCCAGGTCATACCAGTCTTTTGCTATAGTCCCATAGGTCCCTGAGGCTCTGTTCATATTTTCTTAAGTCTATTTTTTCTCTGTTGCTCATATTGAGTAATTTCTATTATTCTATATCTTCCAGCTCACTGATCCTTTCATCTTCTTCATTCCACTATTGAACCTATAGATTGAGTTTTTAATTTGGCTATTGTTCTAAAATTTTTATTGGTTTATTATGTTTTTATTATTTCATGCTTTTGTAATTATGTTTATTATTTTATTATTTTTATTATTATTTGTTTATTATGTTTTCATTTGTTCCTAAGGCTCAATGAATCTTTTTTTTTTAATAATGGCTGCTTTAAAATCATTGTTAAATAATGTTAACATTTCTTGTCATCCCAGTGTTGATATTTATTGATTGTCCTTTTCCATTCACTTTGAGATCTTCCTGGTTCTTTGTATACCAAATGATTTTCTGCTGAAACTTAGACTTTTTCAAAATATTATGTTATCACACTCTGGGGCTTGTTAAATCTGTTTTAGCTGCCTTCCTCTGACACCTGCTTGCTGGAAGGGTGCTCTACTCTGTTGCTGTTAGGCAGGGATAGAAAGCCCAGGTTCTCCGCTCAGATTCCATTCATCCCCAAGGCAGAGGCTCCTATTACTGCTGGACAGAGGCAGAGTTCTCACTCCCCAGTAACTTCCTTTTATACTTCCATGGCTGGAGGATTTGGAGTGCTCATTACTACTGCCCAAGTGGCCTCTACTGACACCATAGAGGAGTGACCTCACTGCATCTGGGCAGCATTGATAGATAGTCCTGACTCTCCACTAGTCTTCTTTGATACCACCCTAGTGAGTAGGAGAGAGGTGCCTTGTTACTTTTGGGTGGAGGTGAAACTCTAGGCAACCTGTATGGTCTCCACTGGCACCATAGGCTGGGGGCTCATGATCACCCAAAGGGAAGGAAATTCCTGGCTCCCTATAACCCAGCAACATTACATATGCATATGTATCCTTGAAGAAGGGAGATGTACAAAAATGTTTATTATAATAGTCAATGTTTTAAAATGTTTAAAAATGAAAAATTAATCATTCCTATATTAAGGAAAGGTTTATTCCCACTATAGAATATAATATACTAGTTAAAATGAATGAACTAGGTTTATATACAACAACATGGAGATACTACAAAATTGTAACATTGAGTGAAAATAACCAAATATAAAAGTCACGTATACTATAATATTTCTGTAATTCTAAAATATGCAAAATACTACATGATCATGTGTGTGTGTAAAATACAGCAATATATGCATAAGAATGATATATACCAACTTCATGATATTCTCTGTATCTGGGAAAAGAATGAAGGGCAAAATATGAGGGAGCAATGGGGCTTAGCAGTAGCTGTAACTATTTTTCACTAAAAAATTAAAAAAATCTGAGGAAAACATCATCATGTGAATTATAGTCATAAGTTTCTAAAAAAACTATTTTTTAAAGGAAAGTTCATTAGAGCAGTACACTCGATGCAATCATGCAGGATCTTTCTATGGCCAGCCACATCCATGAGAGATCTGCCTCTTCTTTGGAACCAGCATGCTTTTCCAAATGTGTAACCAAATACTGATCTATTTGGAATGTAGCAAGATTTTCCCAAATACCATTTTGTTAAAAATGTCTGCCGTGTTTTAAAAATACAAATAAAAAATTTCCTCTATAATGACTGGCAAACATTATAATAAAAGAAAAGTATATTATGTAAAACTTTGCTATTGAAAACCAAGAGATATTCTAATACTAGCTAGAAACACTTTCCCTGTGGTTTGCCTGCAGTCCCCGATTGTTGGACACTTAGATTGTTCCTATTATTTCATTATTGTCAATAGTATTCCTATGCATATATTGAGGGTAGCTTTTCCTGTATTTTGGATTATTTGTTTAGTATTCCTCATAGAGGAATTACTGTGCCTGTGTGTAAAAAGCATTCTTAGCCTTTTTTAAAAAAAATGTCTAAATTTCTTCCCTGAAGCTTGTATAATGAGACATCCTGTGGAGCCTGGCAGGAAAAACTGCCAATTTCAAAGTCATAAGTATTTTCTACCATCTAAAAAGAAGATTGGAATTTACCTTTTCAAGCAAACAGCTTCTCTATATGGGGAGAATCACTTTATCAGGTCATTTAATCAAGCAGATTTAGAGTAAATACCCTCTATTGTCCTTGGAAAAGACTTGAGTGGTTTGAAAGTAAACAAAATGGAGAATTTGTAAATGAATATGTTAAAAGTTCTGCTTACTAAGGAAAACAGGTGAAAATTTATCACATAATTAAGACTCCTTAGATTATATAAAACAAATACTCAGTATTATTGTTGTTGCTCTGGATTTGAGCAATCTAGGCCTGAAAATGTTTCCTTGTTCTTAAAGGATGAGGTGTGTGCTGGAAGGAGATGGTAAGGCCATCACAGGCAGGCTGGGACACGCAGACCTCCTCCCCTAACAAGAAAGAAGTAACTGCCACAAGGCTGTGTCATGGGATCATGATTATAGATGTTCGAGTTCGGTGATGTTACAGTGTGCACCCATACTCTTGAATGTACTCTTTGGCTATTGTAATCCACCACAGTGGGTCAAGAGGTAAGATAGGTCTTTTTGAATAGATGGCAACTTTTATCCTGAAAAGAATGGATGTATTTTCTGCCCACCAGCTTTGGGCAGGCATTAGATGGGAATGGTGGGAATGGTTTGGGCAGGGTGGGAGTGGGGTATGTTGGAGGAGAAATAGAAGAAAATTCTTCTCTTTTGGGGATCAAAGGGTCAAGTTTTCTCCCTGAAATCTAAGGCATTCAGATGCTTTAGAACAGTGACTATTGAACCTAAACGTGGATAAGAATCATCAGAGAAGAAAAATCTGCAAAACTCCTAAGACATTTCTTTTCACATCAGAGTAAATAAGGCTTTGGTATAAGGTTATGATTATATTATTTTATGCTAATATTAAAAGAGCATAAGGGGACTTATTTCATTTGCCACATAGCTCCTTTTTATTTAAAAACAAAACAAAACAAAAACTTGTCTATTCAATTTTAAAGTGCAGATGTGAATTATGATGAAAATATGGTACAATATTTCTCACAAATAGAAAATCAATAGAGTAAATAATAATAATAATTAAATATTAAGAGATTGATGAACCCTGGCTCTCAAGCCATATAGGACTCAAATTTAATCCACAGGTCCTGAGAACTTATTTTTAAATTATACTATTTTAAAGACTATGCTTCACATAGGAGGTATATGGCTCTAGGTTAGTAAGGATTATAGATGTGTCTCCTGGGTAACATTATTCTAGTATTGCTATTTTAGAATATGCAAAGTGATTATTAATATTGATGATGAAAAACATCTCTGTATTATACAGCCTTACATATTATCACTGAGAGATGTAGAAAGTAAATATTCAATAAAAGTCCAAAATATCCTGTCAACACATTTCTTGATGAAGAAAGAATAATTTCCCCTCAAAAACATGATATATTTCCTGAAATGTCCGATTTTAGGAACAAATGGTTAGAGTGGAAGTCTTGTAACAAAGTATTTAATGATGGATTAAAATTTAGCCAAAAGATAGTGAACTTTTTTTTTAAACAAAGCCCTCCCCAAAGTGAGTACTCCGTGCAGCTACTAGAAGTCTTCCTGGATTCTAGTCTACACAGCGCCATCTTTGGGGTAATATATCATCTCAGCACCTTTTTTCTGATGATGTATTACTCAAATGCATCATCAGCCAGATCGGTGTTTCTAATGATTTATAAGTCCACTAAATCATTAGTGTGAGGCACAGCTATGATATAGTATTCAAAGATGGTTCCAGATGGACAAGAAAGATTCTGGAGCAAATTTTAGAGATCTGCAATACAAAATCAGATAAAACAGGAAAAGAACAAATATGCTGAATATCAGTCCCTCTATTTTTAAGGAAGCATATTATTTTTAACTGTTTAGTCAGGAGTAATAACTGACTAAAGTATTCTTTGTTTCCATCATTATTTTGTCTGAGTCAGTAAATATAGGATAATTCTTTAAGCGCTAATGATTTGAAACGATTAATAATAAATTTGAGCAATTATGTTATTTAAAAACTATAATTAAAAACAAGAGAGATAGAACTCATAACTTCTAATGCTTCTAACCTTAGAGAATATATATTATAAGCAGTCTTAGATTTTAGAAATTAGATAGTTTTTATACAGCATTGCTTATATATTGGAGTAAAAACCAATTTGATGTTTTTTTAAGATAGTTTACCTTTGAAAATACAATTTTTCTATTTTGAAGAAATTTATACAATATATGCCAGTAATAAAATCCAAAGAATACAGACATACACAGATTATAAGTAAAACTTCCCTTTCAACCCTCAATCTCATTTACATGCCTAAGTAATCATAGTAAACAGTTTTGTATGTGTCTTTATAGATTGATGCACATTGTGTTTATCTTTATATACACATAGCAGTATGTTATACATGTATGTATATGACATGTTTTAAACATGAACTGTTACTTTAGGAAGGGATGATACAACTATAATATACAAGATGCCATGGAATTAACTTTATGAAACCAAATGCACCACATAATTTTATAAAATGTTATAACAATAGAAAAATATTTCATATGAAATGTATCACACCTTAGATCCTAGAGAAATTACATTGTAATAAGCTTTTTTTCCTTCATTCTTCCTCTGTTTTTCTTTCCCTCTCTTACCAAAAATCTCAGGGCCTCATCTATGAATACTATGTTTAAGAGAGCTAGGAAATTTCTCCTACCTAATTTACAAAAATGTTAAAGTTAGGAAGAAGGAGCCTGATACCAGACAGAAAATGAAATCTCTACAAATAAGTGAGCAGTACTGGAAATCCAATAAATTTAAAATAAGTCATTCATGTTCATTTTTTCTTAGTTTAATTGCTCTAAAAGTGAAGTGAATGTTTAAAGCAAAATTAGTACTGACATTATGTGGCTGTAGCTGATGTAAAAGCAAAATACATGAAAAAAGTAGAACAATGGATATGAGGAAGAAATGGGGAGTACAGTGTCACATTTCTTTCACCACAATTGAAATGAAATTGTTATTGATTTAACTGGTTAATTAAAAATAGATATTGTAAACCCTAGGGTATAATCCCTCAAAAGTGGAAATGAAACACATGTCTTTCAGTAAGTGAGTGATTGAAATATGGTGTATATATATGATGGAGTACTATTAACAATAAAAAGGAACAAACTATTGAGTCACATGATCATATGAGTGATTTTTAATTGCTCTTATTAATTGAAAAAAGCCAGGCCTGGAAAGTTACATATTGGTGATTTCATTTACATTATATTCTGAAAAATATAAAATTACAGGGAAGAAAAACAAATGCATGGTTCCCATGGGTAAGAGGCTGTAGGATTAAGCACAAATGAACAGGATAAGGAAATATTGAGGCTATGGAACCCTTATATATTGTATCTGTGTTGGAAGATACTTGACCCTATACATTTATCAATACTCATTTATGTATATGATAAATAGTGAATTTTACTGTGTGGAAATTAATAAAATGTCAACCAAGATGGGAGGTGGAAATTAAATAAATAATATGTAAATTATAGTAAGTAAACCTAACTAAATAATAATATGTAAATAAATAATATAACAACTGAAGGAGGTGGGGAAGAAAACAATGTGATTTGCTTTAGAAAACAGTATTTTGACTGGAGGATAAAAGGCTAAATACAAAATACACTATACATAAAAGATGTATTCTAGTTAGTGAAAGGGTTTCGTACAGAGGTATGGGTTAGAAATTCTGACACTAATTTATGTGCATGGTAGAGTTGAACATATAAGTCAATAAATATACTATAGACTATGATAGATAGTTGGAGAAAGAACTGTTGGAGAAAGAATTTACAAACAAGAAAATGAGAAAAGCATGATTGAACCCTGTGTTATTAGGTCAGAACTGGAGAAATCAGTAGGAACTCATTGTTATGGCTATAAAAAATAACCACAAATTTAGTGGTTTAACACAACAGAGATTTTTTTTTTAAAGATTTTATTTTTATTTATTTGTCAGAGAGAGAGCGAGCACAGGCAGACAGAGTGGCAGAGGGAGAAGCAGGCTCCCTGCGGAGCAAGGAGCCCAATGTGGGACTCGATCCCAGGATGCTGGGATCATGACCTGAGCCGAAGGCAGCCGCCTAACCAACTGAGCCACCCAGGCGTCCCAACACAACAGAGATTTATTATTTTGTAGTTCTGGAGGCTGTAAGACCAAAAGGGGGTGCACAGAAATAAAATCAAAGTTTGGGGAGTATTGCATTCTCCTCTGGAAGCTCTAGAGGAAAATCCATTTCCTTGCTTTTTCCAGTTTCTAGAGGCTGTCTACATTCCTAGGTTTGTGGCCTCCTTTACCCATCTTCAAAGCCAGCAACACAGCATCTTAAAATTTCTCTGATTCCAATCTTTCCTGCCTCCTTCTTTCACTTCTAAGAATCTTTGTGATTACATTGGGACCACACAGATTATCTCCCCATCTCAAGATCCCTTACTTAATCACACCTGCAAATTCCATTTTGCCATATAAGGCAACAAATTCAGAGGCTCTAGGTATTAAGCCACAGGCATTTTTAGGGGGCCAATATTTCACCTACCACATATAGTGACATCAGAAATAAATCTAAATGTATATGTCTATGCATGTACAATATACATATAAATATTTCTAAGCTCTGAGTGCTGAGAGCTCCTTGAAACAATGATGGCCCAATAGCAATGAACAGAGCTTCAGCTCAGATCTTGATTCCTAAATACCATCCTTCATTAAAAGGAATTGGGACTCTGAACATGTAAGATAAGCCAAGAGCATTTTGTGATGCCAGAAAATAAAAAAGGGATCCAAAAAAATGGGAACTTGGTGAAAGGGTATTGAACCAATATGTAAAGAACTTCCCATGGTCAAAGCTGGAATAATTTGAGCAACAAAATAAATAATGAGAGCATTAGATTACAACCCACAGAATATACTACATAGTTATGTGTCTATACCGAATAGAATTGCCAGATAAAATATAGGATACACGATCAAATTTGAATTTAAGATAAACAATGAATATTTTGTACATAAGTATGTTTCAAAATACATGGAACTTATGCAAGAAAAGTTTCATTGTTTAGCTGAAAGTAAATTTAACTGGATATTCTGTAAATTTTTTTCTGTAAATTTGTAAAATCTGGCAACCGCAATACTGATGGATAATCAATAATAGATAATAGATAGATAGGTAGATAGATAGATGATAGAGTGAGTGAGTGAGCTTTGTTTTTTACATCAGAATTCTAATGTATGAAGAAAGAATGAGAAGAGTAGAAAATCACTATAAGAACAACAGGCAAGATCAACTATTGGCTGAAAAATTAGTAGCTGGAAAGTTTGTGGAGAAACAAGATAGTTACATAGTCTCAAAATATCTTCCTCAAGATATTTGTTTATTAGAAATGAAAGAATGGTAACTTTAGGTAAGATTAGTTCCCCCGCCCTTAAAATATATCCAAATCTTAACCTAAGTTACCTGTGAGTACGACCTCATTTTAAAATAGGGTTTTACAGATCTAATTAAGAATCCTTAAGATGATAACCTCCTTGGATTTAGGATGGACCCTAAATTCAATTACTGGTGTCCTTAAAATGACGAGAAGATAATAGCTGTAGACACAGAAAAGGACCATATGAAGACCAACATGGAGAAAGGACTGATGCAGCTACAAACCAAGAAACACCAAGGATGGGTGACTATTACCAGAAGCTCTGATTCTCCCTCAGAGCCTCCAGAGGGAATGAACACTTGATTTTGGATTTCTGGCCTCTAGAACTGTGAGGCAATACATTTCTATTGTTTCAAGGCCCCAAATTATAGCAGCCACTGATATAGCAGCCCTAGAAACCTAATATACCAAATGATCAAGGTTAATACTACCAGTAATGAGGCATATAGATGTCATGGACTCCTTGTTATGACAGAATGAAAATTCAGCATCACTTCTGTGGTATTCTTGCTGTAATACATCACCTAATACATAACCTCAGTCTAATAATTAGAAAACAACAGATAAACTCTGAAGGGCATTTTACAAATCATCTCCTCCCAAATATTAGAAATTGTTAAGGATATAAAAGATAAGGAAATATTGTTACATAGCCCAAGATAAGGAGACATGACTGGATGCAATGTGGGATCCTGGTGTGCAGCCTGGAGCAAAAAGGGACCATCAAAACTGGAGTGGGAACGGAAAAACTCATGAAATCTGAAAAAAAGTGTATAAATTAGTTAATAGTATTATGACACTGTGAATTTCTTCATTTCCATAATACATTATGATACATAAGATGCCACCTTAGGGGAAGCTGGATGAGAAGTCCAAGAGAAGTAACTCCACTATTTTTGTAAGTCTCCTATAAGTGTAAAGTTATTTCAAAATTTAAAAAAAAGTATGAAATAAAAACCTTATTGATGAGCCTAACTGAGCAGTTTCCTTTGGGTATTATAGGCAGAAGAGAAACACACTAGTGTTTGCTTTTAACTGGGATACAGAGAAGGGGAGTCAGATGGTTACAGACTCAATTATCAGCCTCCCCACCCCGTTCATATGTTGCAGCCCTAAACTGAGGACCTCAATATGTGACAGTATTTGGAGATAGGGCCTTTAAAGGTAAATGACTATATAGGTAACTAAATGACTATGAGGTCATTAGAGTATGCCCTACTCCAGTGTGACAGGTGTCCTAGGAAGAGGAGATTAGGACACAGGAGAGACAACCAGGGATGAATGTGCACCCCAAAAAGACTGTAGGAGGACACAGGAAGAAAGTGGCTACCTGCAAGCTAAGGAGAGAAGCCTCAGGGAAACCAAACCTGCCATCATCTTGATCACAGCCTCGGGGACTGTGAGGTAATAAATTTCTGTCATTTGGTATGTGGTATTTTGTTACAGCAGCCTTTGAGAACTAGCCCATAGGGAAGATGAAGGGTTGCCCCTCGTGGTTGTGGTAGCAACCATGTAGGCTCTGGATAAGTGAATGTCTCCAAATTACCAATTATTTTTCTCAATATGAATAGTGATACTTATCTTTCAAGCTGTTATGATTCTTTAGAATCATACAACTAAAAGCATTGGTTTTCTTTGTGAGGAGAGAAGTAAATTCTTTGCTGAGCATGAAAGGAAAGTTGTAGTTGAGGGCTTACAGGGAGGTGAATGTTTTAAAAGAGTCGTTACGGGAAATGAGAGACCCAAGTGTAGCAAAGAAATAAGGATAATCCCAGTGAACTGTGTGACTAAATGACATCCCTGGGTAGTTTATTCGCTTGCATCAAAATCTAATTATAAATGCCCTTTCTGCCATTTGTAACTCGAGTTTCTTTTTGTCCTTTTATAAAACGGAAATCAAATATGCAATACAGTATTTATGATAGTATGGCCTCTAAAAGTTAGACAATAAAAGCCTTCAAATATTTGACACTGAGTTATCTAATTAGTGTCAGTAAAACTTAAAATATACACAATTCACACTAGATGATATCTGTGAAGAGACAATTTTCGGGAGAAGGCTAAATTATAACTCTCATGTATAAAAAAGAACACACATTAAAGATTGTATTTAACTCACAAGGGAACCATGCAGATGCTATCACTGGTTTAAAAAGGAATCCAAAAAACAGAAACATTTATAGATCAGGAATATTGAAGGAAATATGCAAAGTGAGGGAAAACTCATTCTTCCACAGGGTGTAAGGAAGACAACTGAACTTCAGCCAGATGGGATAGAATTTATATGTCTATTATTACTTACATACAGAGAGTATCACGGTCTCTTAAAGATACTTAAAGACTAGAATCAGATAACCTGAATCTGTGTTCTCCAGACAGTGAATACACACTTTGTTTTTGAGATATAAATTTTTTCTCTCTATATGTAACTAGGCAGCCTAATGAACTTCTTTTTTAATGTTAGGAGTTTGGGGCCAGGATATTTAGTGTATCCAAAGGCTGAAAAAGCTGCTGACAATAGTTCCAATGTGCTTATTCCTGTGATTTCCAAAGAAGCCTCACGGGTGGGTGCTAAGTCAGCGTCAGTGTTACCTTCCCTCCTGCACAATGCATAACACTTTGGATACTGGTGGTGCTATTTCTATAAAGCCCTGTTGTTAATCTCATTAACATCTATAAAATAGGCTTACACTGAAATATCTAAGCGTAAAACTCTCTGTCAAAACATTAGTTGTTCAGGGCACTTGGGTGGCTCAGTTGGTTAAGCGGCTGCCTTCAGCTCAGGTCATGATTCCAGGGTCCTGGGATTGAGCCCCACATCAGGCTCCCCGCTCAGTGGGAAGTCTGCTTCTCCCTCTCCCACTGCCTGCCGCTCTGCTTACTTGTGCTATCTCTCTGTCAAATGAATACATAAAATCTTTAAAACAAACAAACAGGGGCACCTGGGTGGCTCAGTGGGTTAAAGCCTCTGCCTTTGGCCCAGGTCATGATCTCAGGGTGTTGGGATCGAGCCCCGCATTGGGCTCTCTGTACGGCAGGGAGCCTGCTTCCTCTTCTCACTCTGCCTGCCTCTCTGCCTACTTATGATCGCTGTCTGTCAAATAAATAAATAAAATCTTTAAACAAAGGTTTAAAACAAACAAACAAAAAAAACAAAAACAAAAATTCAGCTATTCAGCCAGAGAACCAACATGCAGTCTTGCTCTGTGAGTGACCTTCTCAAGGGAGTAAAGACTATGACTTGGAGAATACATCCTAATGGGGAGGATAAAATAGTTGGATATTTTTGAGGGGAAGAGTGCAAAAAAGAGTAGATCTAACATAAGTCTCTGAAAGACAGGAAAAGGAACATTGTAATAAATTATTTTCCATAGATTTAAAGAGCAGGAAAAAAATCAGTTAATTTTCCTTATAAGATGCGCATTAGAATACAGAGATGTGCAAATGTTAATTTTTTTTTCAGTCTTTTTCTTTTAAAGATTTAATTTATTTATTTGACAGAGAGAGAGAGGTCACAAGTAGCAGAGAGGCAGGCAGAGAGAGAAGGGAGGAAGCAGGCTCCCTGCTGAGCAGAGAGCCCAATGCAGGGCTCCATCCCAGGACCCTGAGATCATGACCTGAGCAGAAGACAGAGGCTTTAACCCACTGAGCCACCCAGGCACCCCGCCAATGTTAATTTTTAAAATGCTTACTGAAGGGAGTTATTGATATCCTTTCCCTGCCTTAGTATCTAAAAGAGAAAAGGTTCTCATTTATCTGAGATGGCCTGAAAATAAACAGAAAATGGGTTAGAAAATGAGAAGCACTTGGGAAATTGTATAAATATTACAAAGACCCATCTCAGCATAGAAAAGATCAGTAGCAAAGAGTAGGGAATCTAAATTTTTGCAACATTTCTCAGGTGATTTTATTGTACCTCTACATGTGAAATCTATTTCAGAAGATATCTTCAACCTTTTTTTTTTCTGATTTATCATCCTATTAACCTCCTGTATCATTTGATTTAAGTAATTTTGTGCAATATAGTTTCCTGTGAACAGTAAAGTGGAAAAGGCAAAAATATGGCAGTAATTCCTGGACTTCCAAGTTTCAGAAACCCATTACAACCCAAAATGCAATATTTCTGTCTCTGGGATGGAAGATAAGGGTGTCTTTAGCCAGGTATCTTCTCCTGTTTTGGCAATGAATTACCAAAAACAAACAAACAAACAAACCCAAAAAACAACCAAAAAACTATCCTTAGTCCCCTGAGATCCCAGCAATTGCCAAGGGATATTTGTAATCTGGCTCTGTCTTGCTATATTCCATTTTTACAATATTTTACTTTATTCATTAGTTTTAGCAGGTCACAATAATTTGTTTTGCTATTCCTGGTCCCACAAGATTCATTCACCTACTTTGTTGATAATTAAGTGGTTTGTTTCTATGTTACCAATAGCTATCTGCCTCCTGTATTTGAAATGTTTGTCAATATTCCTCTTTAAAATACTTTTTCCTTTGCTCTTAAAGTAATCTTGTTTTTCAAATGTATTCAAAAAGAACACATATCAACTGTTATATTTGCCATTTGATGAACTGTGATAGGTAAGTATCTTCCAGCTTGGTTTTACTTAAATCGTACCTTCTTTTTTCTAAAATCTGAACTCAATGAGAAGTAATTTGACATTTCATTTAAGTTTTTGTCATTTATATCAGCTGAAGTTATAGAATCACAGTTCAACACTTACAAAATAAAGATTAGATCATCTGAAACCACTTTTCCAAGTTTGCCATGGAAACTTGGGTTTTGCATTTTCTAAACTTGCCAGTACTCCTGTGTTCAGAGCATGCCAAAGTGACAGCATACTTGCAAAGAGCAATTAGTAGGTAGTTAGCGGAGGTGATATGAGAGTTCTAGTTATCTAAGGAGGTAATCTGGATTGCACCAGAATAAAGATCAGAGTGTGCAGGAACATTTTTAGGAGCCCAGATCCAGTACACAAGTGCTTGGCAGGTTAAGTACAACCTGGAGGTCAGGATGGGGAATGTCCAAAGGTAAGTCCAGAAAGGTATTCTAAGGTAGAGTTGTTAACTATTTTGATCAACACAAATGAGGGTTTTAAAAAATATTTGTTGTTATGGAAAGTTTCAAGCATATACTAAAGTGGAGGTTAGTGAAATGAGCACTTGTACTGATCATCCAGCTTCATCAATTATCAGCACTAAAGTTTTACTTCATCTCTCTCCTCCTTACCACCCTTGTTTCTGGAATATTTTAAAGAAAATTCATTATTCATGCTTCAGAACGTATACCCGATAGAAAAGAACTTAAACAAAATCTTTATACTTTGTGTATATGTCTAATACACTTAATGATAATTCCCTAATTTATCATCAAACAGTCAACCACGTTGCCTCTAAAACATCTGTGCAGTCCATTTGTTGACATGTGTCTTCAGTCTGTTTTAGTCTGTTTTTCTCTGTCTCTTGCTTTTCTAAAATGCTATTAATCTCTTCAAGTAATGTGGTCATTTGTTTTGTAGAATTCTGACTTGGGATCTGATTGATGCAGCCCTGATGTGTCATTTAACATACTCCTCTTCTGCCACACATTGGCAAGAAGACTTTGTGTGTGTTACTTCTGTGAAGCAGTTTACTTTTATTTTGTAGGCAATGAAGAGTCCTTTTAAATATACCATTTGAAGGCTCTGATATCACATTTTGTTTTAGAAAGCAGACATTGGGGAAAGTGAAAGACAGAATCAAATTAGAAGAAACTAGAGGCAACCACGGTGAGTTACCACCTCATACTCATCAGAATGGCTAAAGTTAACAACTCAGGAAACAACAGATGTTGGCAAGAAAGGGGAACCCTCTTGCACTGTTGGTGGAAATGCAAATGGTACAACATCTGAAACATAGTATGGAGCCCCCTCAAAAAGTTAAAAATAGAACTACCCTACAATCCTGTACTTGCCCTACTAGGCATTTACCCAAAGGATATAAAAATACTGATTTGAAGGGTATATGCACCCCAATGTTTATAGCAGCATTATCAACAATAGCCAAATTATGAAAAGAGCCCAAATTATGACAAGTGTACCAACTGATGAATGGATAGAGAAGATGTGGTATATATATATATAATGGAATATTACTCAGCCATCAAACAGAATGAAGTTAGAGTGTATTATGCTAAGCAAAATAAGTCAGTCAGAAAAAGACGAATACCATATGATTTCACTCGTGTGGAATTAAGAAACAAAATAGATGAACATAGGCGAAGAGGGGAAAAAGAGAGAGAGAAGGAAGTAAACTGTAAGAGATTCTTAACTATGAGAACAAACTGAGGATTGATGAAGGGTGGTGGATGGAGATGGGCTAAATGGGTGATGGGTATTAAGAGGAGGGCACTTGTTGGAATGAGCACTGAGTACTATATGTAAATGATAAATTACTAAATTCTACTCCTGAAACCAATATTATCCTATATGTTGACTCACCAGAATTTAAATAAAAACTTGAAATTAAAAAAAAAAATAGGAAATGTCATGAAGGTGGTGTCAGTGGGAGCAGTAGAAGGAGATAGCTCTTAAGAGATATTTTTTGGTGGACTCAACAGAGCTTGAGAACTGTTTCAGTCGAGGAGGTGAACGAGAAGAAGATGATGGTGTCTTAGTCAATGTTTTGAACTTGGATAACTGGATGCTGATGCTGCTGACACCAAAAGTATAGGGCACATGCATGTTTGAAAGAAAGTTTGAGTTTGAAAATAATGAGTTAGAGGAGCTTCTTAAATCTATAATGGCAGTCTCTATCCAGCAGTAAGAAATACGGACCTGGTCTGAGGACAGAAGTTGAAACCAAAGATAGCTGTGTGGGAACTGAATCCCTGTGCAGTGAGTAATAAGGGGGGACAGATAAATGTAAGGTAGGGAAATAGGTTACTATTTTGTAATTTAATTTTTATTAAGTTTTTTTTTTTTAATTTTACTCCAGTATAGTTAACATACAGTGTTATACTAGTTTCTGGTGTACAATGTAGTGATTCAACAATTCAACATTACTTAGTCCTCATCATGTTAAGTGTACACTTTAATCCCCTTCACCTATATCACCCATCTTCATGAATCCCCCACACCATAACCATTAGTTTGTTTTACTTGAACAGTTATTTAATTTTAAAATATAATGAGTGGATTGCTGACCTGAGAAAGTAAATATTTTAATTGTAGATTTCTCCTTTTTATATGTATTCAGAAAAACAAAATTATTAAAGGGAACTAACTTTTTCAACTTAGTGAGTTTGGAAGGTGTTTTCTGCCTCATTGTTTGTCAGTCTCCCTTAAAAGATGGAAAATAAAGTAAGGCCAGAAAGACAGCAAAATTAAAGGGAATGATTAGTTCTGGCCATAATAATAGATAAGTGTTTTGGTTATAGCCTGATTATAAATATGAAAGCTGCAATTCAAAATCAATAAGCACAATTTACAATAATCATTTACTGCAATTACCTATACATAAAAATTTTTTATTGTCTGGAGTGTATTGGAGTTAACACTAAAATGAGAACAAACTTCCATATAGGACCACACTGCAATTGCAAATGATCTAGACTTAAATGAGATTCAACGGAGTGGTTGTAACTCCTTCCAGAGCAGTGGCTTCATCTTGAGTCCTCCCAGGAAATGCAAGAATTCTTTGGTAAAAACTGAAATCTTAGCAAAAAAAGAACTATTGTACTCAGAATGGCTTTCCTGGCTTTAAATTTTGTACCCTTTAGAACTTGGACGTAAAATGGGTCCCAAAGAGGCTAAGGGCAGATTTGAGTGTGAATACGGACTCTGAAGTGGGCCAGATAATTTATCTAACTAGACCTCAGATTTCTCATATATGAACTAGTATTATTAATGCCAACCTCAAAGGATACTAGAGGGAAGACATGAACTAATTCATATAAAGTGCTTAGCTCAGGGCTTGGGTTACAACAAGCAAATCGTTTCATGGTAGCTATCATTAATATTTATTAATATTCTCTTCCCTTTACTTTGCTAGAAATTTTCCTGAGTAAATAAGCAAACAAACAAATCCTAACTATCCATAGATTAATTAAGCCAATCCATGGTATTGCTGCTTCAGCACCCATTTTGTTTGGCTAAGTGGCTCTTGGGGGGTCTTATCTCAACACTAGTCCCTCATGCAAGTGCATGTCCCTGATTGCAGCCTGCAGACTCAAAAGCATGACATGGGAACATAAGTTCCTGATATGACTCCCCAATAGCTATTGTGATAAACAGTCTTCCCCACCTCCTATGGTCTTCCTCTATTCACCCTTTAGATAAGACCCTTGTGAAATCACCAAAACCCTGCTCTTCTAGGTTTGAATTAACCATTCTGGACTTAGCCCTACAGCCCCAAAGCAATCTACCTACTGACCCTAATAAAGGCATATGCTCCAGGACCTGTCATTGTTTCTGCCTCACTCTGACTTGACCACCCTGTGTGACCCCTCAAGACCTGCTTGCCATGTACTTCCATCAGTGTGAATAATAAACCTCTACCTCAACTTCTCTTGTGGTCTTTTATGGAAAGGTTAGAGGTTCTAGGGGAGATTCCCTTTACTATTTTTTGGGGTTGTTAGCAGAATTTAGTTCCTTACTGAGATTACCATTTTCTTGCTGCCTGTAAACTGAAGGCTGTCTCCACCTTCTAAAGGCTGCTCTTATTTCTTGGTTTGTGAATCACTTCTTCCATCTTCAGAGTCAGCAAAGTGAGAAAGAGAATCAAGTCCTTCTCGCCCTACATTCTGTCTGGCCCACTCTTCTGCCTTCCTCTTTCACTTTTGAGAATTTTTGTGATTACACTGGCACATGTGGTTAATCCAGGATCAGGATAATCTGCCTATTTTAAGGTCAGTTGTAAGTAATCTCACTTGTATCTACACATTCCAATTCCTTTATCATTTAACTTAATAGATTCACAGATTCTGGGGGGGTAGGGATGTGGACATCTTTGGGAATCATTATACTACAACTCACCATGACAGACTTTCAGAGAAAGAGAACCCAAATTTGACATGTCCAATATTGTTCCCAATTTTACTTATTCATCTCTCTTCCCTATCTCTAAATAAATACCCAAATCTCAACATATAAATCACTTTTAATTTCTCACACATCACTGACCATTAAATTCAGTTTGGCAATGAGTCTTATAAATAATATTTTCTCCATAGTATCCCTTGGATTCATCCCTTACTTTTAATCTTACAGTTACTACCTTAGTCCAAACTCATTTTCTTAACATTCTTACTACAAATTTCTACACGACAGCCATACACTCAATCTAAAGTACTATTGCCATAGTATCATTCCTTGGTTAAAACTTTTCATTAATTTATTATTTCCATAAGGGAATGTCATGATTTTACATATCCTAAACCATCCACTTTTCCTTCCATTCTACATTTGGCTCTTTCCTATTCAACATCCAAGACTTGGTTCATCTGTCATTACTTTGAGTAGGAGTCTCATTCTTCCACTTTGGGTGAGGTGTTTCTGCTTATTCTTTCATACTTATTTCTCTCACCATATTTATCACACAGTTACCATTATCATTTTTCTTGTTGCCTATTTCTCCCAATAAATTGTAAAATCCTGGGACAAAAGAATGATGCCTTTTATCTTGAGCCCTTGAGTTCAGTTTCCATCATGATACCTAGTATGTACTCATTAAATATGTGCTAAATGCATGATTAATAGTGAAGAAAATAATTTCTTCCCTGTCTGGTCCCCAAATTTCTTAAGGTTCCAAAGAGGCAAGGCATGAAAAAGTTATTGTAAAATGCATACTTATTCATAGTTGTGTAGTTTTTTTAAAGTAACAAAATAAAATATCTATAGTAGTGTTACATATTAGCAATCAACTTTATTGCCTTCTTTTTTGGACAGATCTATACTTCACTAAAAATTAATTATTTTAGAAGCTATTTTTAGAAACTTTATACTTGCCAATCCATATACACTATATAACAGTATTAAATTTCAAAAAAGGCAGGGAGGTCTGCCATGGTTAACCTACTTTCACATCTATCCAGAATCACAAGTCTCCTCCAATACTGAAGCATAGACCATGTAGTAAGAATCCTGACATGCTGACAACTCATCCCTATTAATTTAATAGTTGAATGAACAACAGTTTAGAAATCAATGGATTCTTCCTCCCCTGTATTTTAAACAACTGCTTCTCTGTAAGTGTTGGACATGGGGTTAAAATAGAATCTGTGCAGCAATACAAATAGTATAAGGGACCTGTCTTTATTAAAGCCTTGGTCACAGCTGAGCAAGAACTTTAGTTGCTTATAATCTGACAGTATCTGAGTACTCAGTAGGCAGCAGAAAATTACTATTTGAGCTTATGCCTGGATTTCATGAGTGTTTCAATAGGGTCCTATTCAGATTAGAGGAAAGGTGCTCTGGAGGACAATCTTTACAAGTGTAATGTACTTGTTTACAAAACAAATATTAAAAAAATAGCTTTCCAAACTACTAATAGCTATTAGAAAAAAACAATGAAAATAAATTCTCATCTTCACTATCAATCAAGATATACATTTCCTAAAAATAAACTTGAGCAAATGATCATGCTTAAAAAAATAAAAAAAAACCCAATAACATTTGTGTAAATGGAAAGATATAATGTGTTGATAGATGAGGATTTTCAAATTTTTTGGACTCTAATTATCTCTAAATTGGTTTACAATATTCATCAACATATCAAAGTAACTTATGAACATTACAAAATTATGTTAGATTTCATTTGGAAAGATAAATGGGCAATGATGGAAAATAAAATATTTTAAAATAATAACAATGAGAACGTATCTGTACTCTAAGATATTAAACTAGAATTAAATTCTCTAAAGGTTAAGATAATGATACTATTAGAAAAGTAGTTATAATTAATGAAATTGAATATAAAATTCTGAAACTGATGTGATTATGAAAAAATCTAGTATGTCATTAAGATAACATTCCAAAACATTGGGGAGGAAAGAATGATTCCATAAGTGGTGTTAGAAAATTGGGGGAGAAAGGTCACATTTAGATCTTTATCTTGTGGTTTATAAAGAAAGATTAGATGGAATAATGAGTTAAGGAAAGAATGGAAGGAGGGAGGAAGGAAGGGACGGAGGAAGACAGGGAAGAAAGAATGGAAGGATGAGGGAAGGAAAGGTAATAAATATCTAAAAGCAAATTCACATGAGTATGAATATAAAGTGAAGGAAAGATAGAGTCTTTAGCAAATGAGAAAAAATAAACTGCTATTTCTATCAACAGTCAGCTACTATGATACCTAGACCCTAATTGTGTAATTTCAGGAAGTCCATTCTTCTACAATTGTTATCAATGATATAACTTTTTCACACACATATAATTTGCTTACTTAATTCTAAGCAGTTTGTAGAAGTAAATCTGGGACTAACAACATAAAAAATGAGCCTGAAATGTCTTGCCATACCACAAAGCCAGAAAGCTCTCAAAGACCACCAGTATCAAGGATTGTGTCCAAAGAATGAAGGAGCCAATCTGAAGTGATTCCTCATGGCCAAAGATGAGACTGGTTGAGTATGATCATTAATAGGAATTATAATGATAATAAATTATAATACATCATATATAGTTCAATCCATGATGTCATTATAATAATACTAAAGAAAATAAGATAAAAGTAGTCATGAGTTTTGTTTTCTTTGTTTTTTGTTTGTTTGGGTTTGTTTTGCTGTTGTTATTGTTGTTGTTTTGGTCAGTAATAGAGAATGTCAGGTAAGCGACACATTATTTTGAAAATGGCTATAAAGAATACCTAGAATTCATTCCATTTTTTCCTGTACAAATTCTGCCTCAGGGTAATCAAATAGTTGGTCAGAAGTACCTCTATATGGAAGTATCCTAACAAATAAATAAAGAAGAAATGATTGAATTAGAATATCCACCATTTTGCAATGTATACTAAATTAATCAATCCTAACATCCTATTTTTTCCCCCAAAAGATGGGCTTTCTGATGAAATTACATAACACCAGATATGAAGTACTCTTCTCCAACATTCTTGAAACTGTTCATGACAGAAAACATGAAAACTATCATATGAGGATGCGATGAACAGAGTCTTGATTATGTGAAACTCTGTAGAACAAACAACCTGGTTTCTCCCTCCCCCACAAAAAATAAATAAATAAATTGCAAGGAAAACTTAAGAGGTAGAGAGAAAACTTTCAGGCCAAGAGTCTTAACTGTAATATATGGTGTTTCTTTAGATCTTAAATTGAACAAACAATATAAATCTAATGAGACAATCACAGAGTTTTAAATAGTGACTGAATATTTGATTATGGGGATTCATTTGTTGGATAATGGGTATATAGAGGTTTGTTATTCTATTTTACCATTTTTATATGTTTGAAGTTTTCTATAGTAAAAGTTAAAGAAAATGCTGTTTTAAAATAATGATTATTTGTCCTTTGTATTAAAACAAAGACAAAGATAAAATAAGCTCTATGATTATTCAAATTTCACATGAATTGCTTTAATCTTTAATTTTGAAACAAATAATAAGAAGACTAATTCTCTAACAGAACTAATATCCCCTAAAAAACAGTACCAGTGAATCTGTAAATAAGCACAGCTCCCCAATGGGTTGGCACATACAAAAATAGAAACATATCATATAACAAATGCAAAGATTTAAACAATTATTATGAAAGCATCAATGAATAAAACATCTATAGAAAATTTTCTTCTCCACAAATAGAAATTTCCAAGGACCATTTGAGACATAGATAATTAAATCTAATAAAGAAATAGTGTGTATTTTACAAGTATCTTTTGTATGACAAGAAAGGTGAAGTTGTTACCGCTAGACCACTGCTTAGAAACGATGTTAAATTGTGTGAATATGATGTGTCTGGACTTGTTGACATGCTACATCTAAAGCTGATTTTATACTATCTCTTAATTAGTATGTTTACATATAAAACATTAAAAATATCCTTCTCATTCCTCTAGATCACTGGTTATCAACAATGGGAGATTTTGCATCCCTTCTCTCTGGAGATATTTGGCAATGTCTGGAGACATTTTTGATTCTCATAATTGGGAATCTGCTATTGGCATCAAGTTGACAGAGGCCAGCGATACTATTTAACATCCTCTGTAACAGAAATTAACCAACTCAAATGTTAATGGGAACCTGGTTTAGAAATCATGCTTTAGACATACTAGTATTTTCTGGGTAAATCATGACTTTATAAAATTATAAATAATGGAAAGTTTACTTTTTATGCATTTAACTATTCATTCATTTACTTCTTCCTACCCTTAGAAGCATATTTTCTTTTTGATTTAAGAATATAAAAGGGGTTCCTGGGTGGCTCGGTGGGTTAAATCCTCTGCCTTCGGCTCAGGTCATGATCCCAGGGTCCTGGGATCGAGCCTCGCATCGGGCTCTCTGCTCCACGGGGAGCCTGCTTCCTCCTCTCTCTCTCTGCCTGCCTCTCTGCCTACTTGTGATCTCTGTCTGTCAAATAAATCAATAAAATCTTAAAAAAAAAAAGAATATAAAATACAAGTTTATCCATATTAGCTTTGTTTTTGTTTTTGTTTAATTTTATTTATTTATTTGAGAGAGAGAGACAGTGAGAGAGAGCATGAGAAGGGAGAAGGTCAGAGGGAGAAGTGGACTCCCCCATGGAGCTGGGAGCCCCACCAGGGACTCGCTCCTGGGACTCTGGGATCACGACCTGAGCTGAAGACAGTGGCTTAACCAGCTGAGGCACCCAGGTGCCCCTAGCTTTGTTTTTTAAAGGTGTTTTTCTGTAGCTTAGAGTTACAGTGAACTGATATATATCAGACTTAAGATCATGATTGTATTAAATTTGCTCTGGTATTTGAAGAGGCAAACAAAAATTGAAGACGTAAGATACACTAACTGATAGAGATAATAGAAAGCACTTATAACATTGATTCACTATGAACATATATGAAAGGTACAATGTGTAAAGCACAATATGGTAGGAGAATAATATACTTCTTACAGACATTATCTTAAAGATACTACTATGTAACTAACTCCAACATCTAGTACTTTAGAGATAAGATGAAATGATATTTGAGATGTGTATTATTAAATAGACTATACAGGACTAAAATATGACAAGTTTTTAAAAAAGATACCTCTATTTAAGGTCAAAAAGATGTCCCTAGCCCTGAGTTCACATTAGAGTTAGAATGTAATTTTTTGAAACATTAAACATTTTAAACATCAAAAATTAAACATTAAAAATTAAATTTTTGTTGTTTTTATGTCAAAAAGACTTTTCTTTGCTGAAATTATACTCCTAAACTAAGAGAAAAAATGCCCTTTGTTATGTTTTATTAACTTCATGCTATGTATTCTCTTCTGAACCACAATACAGACCCTAATTCTAAAACTGTATTATTACAAACTTAAATGTTTATATTGGTAAATGCTTTAAATAAAATATGCTGGGTTGAATCTGGAACTAGAATTCCAATATTTAGCTTTAAAGAAAATTTGTAGCAGATTATTTGAATATGACTGTAAAAGAAATAATAATGAGAACACCCTTATGTTTTAATGTGATGAATATATTTTGAAAACAGATGTTATCAAATAATGTTCTTAACAAAATGAAAGACTAGGAGTCTTATTTTTTGGATGTCATTTTTCTAGAGTTCTCAGATTGGTGTTTTTGCTATCAACAAGAAATATAATTCGATAAACCCTATGCTTCTTAATTTTAATTTGGTCCCAGAAATTAGCTTTGAGGTTGCGTTGTTAATTTTTAATCCCTGACCCATATTTTAGTAAATTATTTACTGTGTATTTGTAAGGGAAATCTAATCAGGTGATATAGATTCTATCATTATATCTGAACAAAAATTCATTTTTTTTTAAAAGATTTTATTTATTTATTTGACAGACAGAGATCACAAATAGGCAGAGAGGCAGGCAGAGAGAGAGGAGGAAGCAGGCTCCATGCTGAGCAGAGAGCCTGATGCGGGGCTCAATCCCAGGACCCTGGGATCATGACCTGAGCTGAAGGCAGAGGCTTTAACCCACTGAGCCACCCAGGCGCCCACAAAAATTCATTTTTATCAAATCATATATTTATTAAATAAGAGAAAATGAGAGTAAGAGAAATTAAGGATTTTAAAGACAGTCTAATTAAATCAGCATGTAGCTACAAATCCCTAACTGCAGATAAGTGACTAATTAGGTGGTTAAATTTAACAAAAATTTCTCTTGTATGAGATTAATTATAAGGGGTGAATGACCACTGGAGATGATTTAAGCTATTCTAATTTTTAATATCTCTGAATCTAGTTTAAACCAATGGAAAAATATTCAAACCATTCATAAACTATTTTACACTTTCAGATTTTTATGTTTCTGAAGGTGTTCCTCAAAGTATTAACTATTTTGCTCAGAGTCTGGAATTGTCATGCACCAGTTAAAACAAGACATGAATACAACTTCTGTTGAGAAAATAATAATTTAATGATTATTAACGACAATATTCACGTAGAACTAAAAACTAAGCTCTGAATCCAACATGGACATAGACTTCAACTCATTTAATAATTGCATCAAATAATTGTTGTTCTGGTTGCCAGGCTAAAGTACATTATCACTTACAGATTCATACAGGAGCTAGTGAGAGAAGCCAGAAATAATAGCAAGTTAAGATGGAAACTTAAATCTCTCTTACGTAAAAGGAGTCCTGAGGAAGGCACTCCAGACTACTGACAACTCAATTGAGTCCTCAGAATCCAGGATCAATTTTTTTCTATTTTATTCTCCTCAGTATTTATTCTCTATCTTCAAGTTAGCCTCGTGTTCTGAAATATCTGGACTTCCAAGCAAAACACCTGCACTCAAGCAAAGAAGCAGGAGGATGAAAAAGAACAGTCTGAAAGAGCTTACGATTAGTGTGTATCCCAGTCAGGGAGAGCATTCTTGGACCTTCCTCTCTGTACCTTCTGCTTACATCCATCTCTTTGGTCAACTTTATCTATGAAGTAGTTTATATAGTCTTTGAGTGAGATATCTTACCATTTTGTTTTGGTTTTCAATGGAGAAAAGAGAAGGTAATGGCTACGGAATAGGAAACTAGCTATTTCTTCACTCTGAAAAGCACATCATTATTAGATATACTTAATAAACATCCAGAAGCTCAAAGAGAAGTATCCATTACGCTGTCTCAAAAATTTTAATTTTGGCCACTTTATTTAATACAAAATTTCCATACATTTGTGCTCAAGTACTTTGAAAAGGTAATTAATGTGATACTCAACATTTGGGAAGTACTTTTTTGTTTTTGTTTTTTACTCTTTTTACCATTAAGAAGGTGCACAACATAGTGGATTGTATTAAAGCACATTTTTCCATTTTTTCCTTGATTTTATTTTTAAGTTGTAAGGGTCATGGAAATTTCCTTTTTTTTTTTTTTTTTTTTTAGGATTTTATTTATTTCTTTGACAGAGAGAGATGGAGAGAGATAGCAGCAGAGGGAGTAGGAGAAGCTGACTCTCTGCTGAGCAGAAGCCTGATGTGGGACCCAATTCCAGGACCCCAGGATCATAACCTGAGCCGAAGGCAGATGCTTAGCCAACTGAAACACCCAGGGGCCCCCAGGTCATGGAAATTTCTTTGGACAATTATATGTAACCTGTACAATAAATCTGTTAGATTTAGACTACATATTCTTACTAATAAATGTGTCTGGAATTAAATCTGGCTATGAATCAGGCACATTTCTCTAGAGAAGTGCCTCTTGGGCAAGTAATCCCCCTATTGCCAAGAATGAATCCTTTATAGGGCAAGTTCAAGGGACTAGTTAGTAGAAGGGGATTATGTGAAGAGTTAGTGTGCCATCTGCATCAGTCCCTACTCATGACAGAGGCTCAGTTCTCTTGTAAAGCTCAGTCTAGTTCTACCTTCCAGTCTCCTAGAACAACTCTTTCTCCTCAAGATCCTTTTCATGCACAATTTTTACATCTGAAATGGTAGCTTGCTTTTCCTCAGCTTATTTACTCTTAATAGCTATTAATGAAATAGAGACTTAATTACTTTTGATTCAGTGATTATCTTCTCAGGGGATAAATTTCATGTTATCTTCTTGTGGTTGTTAGGTCCCCCCCAAAATGGGTACCCCCATAATGGGTCCATGATTACAGGAGTGAGACTGATACAAAGCGAAGGTCAAGCAAAGCTTTATTTCCTGGCAAGCATCAAGAATCAGACCGACCGTCAAACAGACCGGTTGGGGCCGCCCCTTACAGAGAGGACGATCTCTCCCTGCTTTCCAGACTAACTTTTATAGAGCAAAGGCCATGTGGTTGGGCCTGGCCACATACAAGTGGCTAATTGAATTACAATTCACCCCACAGTAGCCATGGAAACTAGCCCATACTCCTTGGTAGCTAGGAGACAGTATGCGCCCCCACTGATTGAATGTCTCCACCTGACCTGACCCACACTTGTACTTGGACTTTGTTACTGGGACTGGTGTCCGGGACTTGTTTTTAAATAAGTTCCGGGGGGGGGGGGCAAGGTCAGTTTAAGTTTTACAACAAAATGGCAGTTCAACCAAGGTGGGGCCGCTCTGGCAGAATAGGCCCTTACAGTGGTAAGTTTTGGATGTAGCACACAGTGAGTCTCATAAATTGTATTCTGTAGAAGAGAATGCTCAGATGGAAATTGGGGTACAAGATGCTTATCAAATAATGCCTGTAAAGTGAAGCCTTTGGAATGTTGAAGAAGTTGGACAGTGATGGAGATCTAACATAGCCTTGAGGAAACTAGTGAGGAAGTCTAGAGCAAGAATTGCTCACTTGGTCAAAACAGCTGTACTTTTACATCTCTGTTTCACTTAGTCACTTGATTCAGGATTCCCAGGAAAGGTTTGACCTCAGGAAAACAGTTCTCTGCAGCTCAGGCAGACCCCAAAAGAGCTAAGAAATGGAAGCTGCCTTCTGAACACACAATCCACAGCTGGCAGAAAATTCATTTGAAGCAGGATCAGGACAGTGCATCTCTATGTCTATCAAAACCATTCCAAAGCAGACACTCCAGGATTCTGGACACCTTCCTTCCCTAAGGAGAAACTTAAAAAAGAAGCTAGAGGGACAAAGTGTAAACTGTCACTATAGTTGGTATCAGACTGTTGATACCACCTCTCTCTTCAACTATCCATTCTGTATTCCCTTCTCTCTCAACTACCACCTTGGCTTGGCTCAATGGCTTACCCCAGTGGTACAACAGAGCCTCACCCATGAGGAACCTGAAGCCCTCATTGCCTTGTTCTTTTTGGGCAGGTTTTCCTTTGCCTGTAATTCATAGTCACAACAGAGGGAGAGAGTACAAAGAGGCATCTAACTGGCTCAACTGGGACTCTCACATGCTCCTCTCTTCCTATTATAGAACATCTCTACCTCAGTCCACTTACCTAGACCGAGCTGCATCATGATATTTCAGCTTTTCCAGTGAGAAAAGTTGTGATGGTCCTGACCCAGAACCATTAAGGAGGGGATACTCTATGACCCTTAAGAGTAGAATTTGATTTAAAAAGGGAAGAAAGTGGGGGCACCTGGGTGGCTCAGTGGGTTAAAAAGGAAAGAAAGAAGGATGAAGAAGAATGAGAGAGAGGAAGATATTCATCTTTACAGATGTAAACTCAGGGTGGGGATACAGAATGAGATAATGCTCAAGAAGGTGGCAGATCTGACTACTTAAGATACTTAGAATTGTCCTATTGTAAAGATAATAATTCCCACTTACAGATATTAGCAAGTGGATACTCTTGAGCAGAGATTGCCAGAGTAGAACAAACTAACCAGACCCCAAATGGCAGTCCATGCTGCTGGAGAACCCCATTTCTCTCCTGATAACATTGCGTTGAGTCTCCATAAGAAGTACATTCCAATTTGGTAGCTTATTCAAGCAGAATCTAGGTGGATGAAAATTCCTGCTCTAGGAAACTTGGACATTATTCTGTATTTCCCAGAAGTTACTTTGGGCTCACTCTTTCCAATATGCACAACCTGAGAAGTAATTCATCTTGCCGTGAACTTTTGCTGTACCTATACACCCGAGCATAATCCACCTCTGCTTCTTTCTCCTAAATAACTCTCCCCATGTTTATCTTTAGCCACAATCCTCTGAATCTCT
This sequence comes from Martes martes, assembly GCF_963455335.1. Lineage (NCBI taxonomy): Eukaryota > Metazoa > Chordata > Mammalia > Carnivora > Mustelidae > Martes > Martes martes. The sequence goes on from NC_137899.1 coordinate 45,246,294, forward strand.
GCCTTGGCCAGGGAAGTCAGCCTTATCATTTCTCCTTGGATTAGGCACTACTGAGCCATGTCCACTCAAGAGACTGCTGGTAATTCTCAGCTTGCTTCTCTCAGCATCATTGAGCAAAGCTGTTCTTACAGGTTGGACAAACTTATCCACCTCCAAGCATGAGGCTTTGGGTGGTAGGATAATCACATTCCTTCCTCTTTTGAGCTTATCACCTGATCTCTGGAAGCCCTCACTTTCATTCCAACTTCAGATTTAAAACCTTAAGTGTTATTGTACCATTAACTGCTGTGTATATTCTCCCACAGTGACTCTATCCCTGTTCTTAAAACCTCAAATTACATATTAAACTATTTTAAGGGAAACTTTTGCCAGGTAAGTACAAGTAAGTAAAGTTGCATAATGATAAATACTGAGAAGTAGATCTAATATATATATATTAGTTGTACTTATATATGCCATATATATATGGTGTGTGTGTGTGTGTGCATATATATGTATATGTGTGTGTGTGTGTGTGTGTATACACACACACACACACACACACATATATATGCATGCCTTTTATTTTCCCTGTCACAATAGCCCTCAAATTAACCTGAATTGTTTCTGGAAAAGTAATTTAAAGAGCCATCTCATGGTATAGACCATATTGCGTTCCTTCACTTGAGTGTTAACACAGAGTGGGGGATTTTCACCAAGAGACAAACTGGGTAATCACTATCATTTGTTGATGGAAAGAATTTTGGTCTCTAAATTAGGAGATCTGAATCCTAGTCCTAAGTCTAACTCTAACTAGGTGTAGAACATTATTTAATATTCCTGTTAAATTATTTAATATTTCTGTTACATTTGTGCTTAATTTATTAAAATAGTTACTGTATAGCTTATTTTTATAAACTATAAAAAATTACTAAGTGGTTCAAATAGAATTGCAGGTCAATCTTAAATAGTGTGTAAGGGTCAAAGTGGGTGAAGAAAGGGAAACATGTATTGATAAAAATAAAATAAATGCACTTTGGGTATGGATGGGTGATAGATGGGTGGTGTTGGGATGCCCCTGATTAGTTAACTGGGGTGTCTATCTATATTGTATTGATAGGCACATTTGACTCTTCTAAAGGGATAATAGTAGCTGCTGTAGGTCCTGTTTGGAAACCCCATGTACAATTCTAAGTATTTCATACCAGTGTGGAAGACACTTGACTCTTGGATATGTATCTCATTTTTATGATTACTGTACTAACCCATATCTTTTTGGGAAAGGGTGAAAAGAGATTTGAGTAAAAATGTTTAGAATTCTTATTTATTAAATGAAGGGATTTAAGAAAGTTACTTCAGATTCCTTTCTGAATCTAAAGTGATAGCTTCTCTTCTATGGAACATTCCTACATCAGACCATTAATACTTTATGATAATTTTCACTGGGCAATGATTCCTGCTAAGTAACTATTTGCATACCAGCAGGAGGATGAGGATTCTGTGAAATCAGAACTAATTTTTTTTCCCACAATGCAAAAGCAATTGCTTTTATAATTAGATGGGTTTTTTGTTATTGGAAGTAAAAGCATTAAGAACTCTAATTTTGAACTGTACCACATTCTTGTTATATGGTAAATAAATTAAATATAAAACTTTAAAAAGTTTGTCCTCAGATTTCTTCCTAACTTCCTGAATCTATTCTATGTTCTCTTGGCAAGACTGATAAAATATATCTGGTTAGAGAAACAGTAAACACAAGAGAATATTCACATATGATAGCTACTCAAGGCAAATGCAAGATGGTAAGATAGATTTGAACAATACCACCGATTAAAAAATGGGGAAAATTCTGTGTACCTCTCTTCTGTATAAACCTGTTAAAAAATGCTCAACATCAAAACTGTTCATTGGTATCTGTGCTCTTGAGGATAATTTAAATTTATTAAGTATTATGTGAAGAAAGTACACCATCCTTTAATCTACTTGGGATATAAAACACTTTTTAAATGATCATCTAAAACTGTCATCTTTGGATATTGAGTTTTTCAAGTAGTAGTAGTTCTGATATAAGTCTAGAAATTAGATTCTTTTTTATCATTTCATAATAACTTTTCCATAGTGATAATTATTTTATGCTTAGCACTGTGCTAGTTGTTATGGGAACATGAAATCTACTAGAGATGATACTTTCAGGACCCTTTCTACAGCTTAAAAGAAGATCACAATATCTTTATATTACACATTTTAATATTGTGTTTGATAAACTATACTTTTCAGGCTCTATATTTTTATATTATATTTCCTATTCTCATCTGACGATATCAACAAGGCAAAAAAAACAACATGTACATATGCTTTTATAGATTTCCTGAGTATGCACTATTGACTATGAAATATTGCAAAATAAAGATCTAGCTGATTTTTTCCCTTTGTTAATGTATTTTGCACCTATTCAATAGGAAAAGTTTTATTTAAAACTAGAGTCAAGGGCTTTAGTGAACTGCATCCATTTTAACCTGCTGAGTTTATCACATCTGGGAAGATGACATTTTATAATTGCTGATGAAACCAGGCATGATGTGTTATACTGATAGTGCATAAAGCTTATGATCACTAAAAAGAAATGGTTTACTGAAAATGCATGTAAGGAAACCTTTCTTAAAATTAATATTGCTTTTCTTCAATTGAAACCAGCCATCCATGTTTATAACTATGTTAGCAAGGAAAACCCAAGGACTGATAAACTATAAGGTATTTTTCACCTTAGCCCTACAAGCTCAACACTGATAAATAACTTTATTAAAACACACATGTTACACATACACTCACATAAATACTGGATTTTTTTATGCTATTACATTTTTGATGTTCTTATTTATACATTTTTTAATTAAATCCCAAACATGAGTCTCTCAAAAGTACTCTAAAGGATATTTTTAAAATCTCCCCCAAAAAATAAAGTTTAGAGAGAAATTAGACAAAAATGAAACTGTATCATAATGCGGTTATTGATGTAGGATTTCATAAGTCTTAAGGATTTAGAAATAATTTTTAGTTGTTATTACATAGAATGCTTTTGTCAAACTAGTCAATACTCTCATCTTCTGCTAAGGAAAACATTGCTAAAAGAGCTATTAAAGTCCTCTTACTGAATGTTCTGAAAGTTTAATGTGGTATAAACCTCACTTTGTACAAAGAAATTGATTCTTTTAAAAATAAGAGTATAACAGTGAACTATATATGCAGGTTCACTCTTAATCCTTCCTTAAAGTCTGTAATGTCATAGTTTCTTAAGATTAACAGTACAAAATATTTAACTTGGCTCTCCTGAGTACATACGGAATGACATATTAGAAAATAGCTATCAAAAGCTGTCAACAGCTCTTACATTTAACAACTATTCTGTCAATTTTCAACAACCATACCTTGCTATCAGTAACTTAGACTGAAAGAGTAGGAGATGAATTTGTGTGCTTAAAATTTTTCATATTTTTCAAAATGCATTAATTTGTATTTATTTATATTTAAAGCACTCAACAAAAGGTTGGTTAAAGAAGTAACTATTGCCTGCAGTTGTATTTTGTTATATGCGTTTGTTATATGTGTTATATATATAAACTCATGCACATGCATGAGTTTCAATAAAAAATTCAATTGGCTAAAAGAAATAAAATAATAATTAAAAAAATACATTGGCTAATTTAAATCTTCTAATTTCTGCTATGTAAAAAACTACTGAAAAAAAAAAAAAAAAAAAAAAAAAAAAAAAAAAACAACTACTGGGCGCCTGGGTGGCTCAGTGGGTTAAGCCGCTGCCTTCGGCTCAGGTCATGATCTCAGGGTCCTGGGATCGAGTCCCATATCGGGCTCTCTGCTCAGCAGGAAGCCTGCTTCCCTCCCTCTCTCTCTTTGCCTGCCTCTCTGCTTACTTGTGATCTCTCTCTGTCAAATAAATAAAATAAATCTTTAAAAAAAAAAAAAAAAAAAACTACTGTACCAGGTACTGGAGTAAGGAGAATGGAAAAAAGAGAAGAAATATTTAAAAAAAAAAAAAGAAAGGAGGAAGGAAATGCATTTCATACTATAGGCTTTAAAGTACATATTTATTTGAGTAAATGTTAGAGTACTTATATATTTAATAAGACATTCATATGAAACAAATAAAAAGAGACAATTTCAGAGAAATGTTCTAATAAGTAGAACTTCCTGTTATTTAAACATAATTTCTTCTAAGCGCTGAGGCATTACTGACAAAGGGATAAACTAAGCCAAATGCTTAATAAGGAAGTGCTTCCTAGATGAGTTGAGTTCTATTTCTTTTGAACTTAATATGAATGAGAAACAAATTCTAAAGTTCTATACTTTGTGAGATTCACACCATACTTTTATCACCTGTTGGAGGAGAAACTATTCCAAATTAATGTGCCAGCATATACTTAGTTTAGTTCAATACCTGCCCCTTTAAATCATTAGAGGATTTCGTTTCTATTCAAGGTCCTATCCAATCCATGTTGTTCCCCTTGCAGAAGTAGGTCATCATTTCCCTTAATCTAGTGTCATCTAGTGTCATCAGATTGCTTTTCCTTTCCTGTCATTTTCAAACACCAATACTGTATCATAACTTTTTTTTTTTTTTAAGATTTTATTTATTGATCTGAGAGATAGCAAGAGTGAGAGAGAGAGCACAGAGCGAGAGAGAGAAGCAAACTCTCTGCCGAGCAGGGAGCCAGACTCAGAGCTCCATCCCAGATCTCAGGACACTGAGATCATGACCTGAGCCTAAGTCAAGTCACTTAACCAACTTGGACACCCAGGCGCTCCTACCATATCATATCTTAATCAATCCTAGATTTGATCTCTTTCTTTTTCCCAAGTCTTATTTGTTCTGCAATTATCAAATGCTAGTCTGCAAATTAAATCATTGTTCCATTTTTTTCACAACCCTGCATTTGGACATATTTTCATGCTATAATTAACCATATTTCCCAGGTGATTTTACTTAAGCAAGGGGATGAGAGGAATTATGCAAGCATCTGGGATTCTGCCACACCTGACAAATTTTATTAATGATTAAGATTCTCATCTCAGTTTATTAAAGAGTAATCACTTATCTACAGCTACACAGCAATCACTGGTGAAGCTACCGGGATTTCAACATCCATAATACATCTTCATTCTTTCCATTTAAAGGAAAAAAAAATATTTTATGTGAGAATAGTGTCTTCTTTTAAGACCCAAGAAAAGAGAGATAAGTGATGGAAAGTTGTCATTTTAGAAATCTTTTTTGGGGGGTGGGGTGAAATTAAACATTTAAAAAAACTTTTCTATGATTAGAGGGTTTTCTTTTTAAAGCACCTATTTGAAGACTGACAATGTTTCATAAGCTTGGAAGGAATCAGTAAAAACAATTCAGAAAATAAGATGACAAAAGATAGGAGAATACTGACTTGCTACTTTTCTCCTTGCTAACTAACCTAACGTTAATATTTATTTATTAATGGAAAATATAGAGACTAACTGTGAGCACTCCTACCATCCACCTTCACCCAAGCCCACTATCATGCTTTATTTTATTCTCTTAATTTATCTTAAGTAACACAAACATTAATTTTCCCACATTGCAATAAGCTCAAAGGAACACATGTGGGAAAAGAAAAATGGGTGTTGGATAAACAACACACCACTTCCGTCACCTGAGCTAAGCAGTTTTGATTAAAATCTCATGGCCAAACTTTTGGGGAAAGGCAAAAATAGACAGATGGAGAGGTGATGAAGATGATGTGTGGGGTGAATGGAATGTAATTTTCTAAGAATGTGTTTATGATAGTGCTGGACTCCTTCTCAGAAAAAAAAAAAAAAATTGTTTGCAGTTTAAATGGTCTTTCAGTCAAAGATTATCCCCTGTAGGAGAATGGCATGTATGCACAGGGAAGGAGGAAATCTAAAACTATCTTAGAGAGCAGCTATCACACCACTGCATGCATGTAGATAAATGGAATCTCAATACTTGATCAGCACTGAAACTTGCATCCTATTTTGTCAAGCCCCTCTCATTAGACAGATTTTGAAAGCAGGCTACTTCCTTAGTCTGACATCATTAATCTGGTCCTAACCACTTAGGAGGTCATCTCCTTTATTACATTCTATCTTTCACTTTTTTATTGTGGTAAAATATATATAACATATGCTTTTCCACTTTAATCATTTTTAAGTGTAAAGATCAGTGGCATTAAGTACATCCACATTATCGTGCAACTATCACCATCATCCATCTCCATAACTATTTTCAACCTGCATAACTAAAACTCAGTACACATTAAACGATAATGCCCAACTCCCTCTCCCTCATTTTCTATTTTTGGTGTTTGTGGTGGTAGTGGTTGTGGTGGTGGGTTATTTTTATTTGTTTGATAGTAGTCATCCTCATGGCCCTGAACCTGTTTATCCCTGTGTTTTTGATTTGTGTTTCCCTAACGATTAGTCATGTTGAGCAACTCATCCAGTACCACCTGTTGCTTTTAAATCACTTTTCTTTATTTTGTTCTGTGAATTTTTTTTTTTAAAGATTGCATTTATAGTTGACAGAGAGAAACACAGCTGGAGAGGAAACACAAGCCAGGGGAGTGGGAGAAGGAGAAACAGTCTTCCCACCGAGCAGGGAGTCCAATGTAGGGCTCGATCCTAGGATTCAGGGATCATAACCTGAGCCGAAGGCAGACGCTTAATGACTGAGCCACCCGGGTGCCCCTGCTCTATGAATGTTTTAACAAAATTTTATGTCTGTTTTCTCTATTTATGAAAAAAAATATACCTTATTTGCCTGGAATAAGAACAAGTTTCAGGTCAAATCTATCTTCGTAAAATCTTAATGATTACTGCCATCATTTAAATGTCTTTTTCTGAGCATTTGACAAGATACAGCATCCATTTCTGACTAAAACCCTTCAAAGTATAGGGATAGAGGGAACATTCCTCAACTTCATAAAATCTATCTATGAAAAACCCACAGCAAATATCATTCTCAATGGGGAAAGCTGATAGCCTTCCCTTTGAGATCAGGAACACAACAAGAATGTTCACTCTTGCCACTGTTGTTCAACATAGTACTAGAAGTCCTAGCAACAGCAATCAGACAACAAAAATAAAGAAAAGGTATTCAAAATGACAAAGAAGAAGTCAAACTGTGATCCCAAGAACTGATCCCAAGATGTCATGTAAAATCAGACCATGAAATAGCAAATACCACTTAGCTTAAATGTAGTAATGTATTTTGTGGCAGAATACATGAAACATATAGACTCTTTTTTTTTCTAAGATTTTATTTATTCATTTGACAGAGATCACAGGTAGGCATAGAAGCAGGCAGAGAGATAGGAGGAAGCAGGCTCCCCGCCAAGCAGAGAGCCTGATGCGGGGCTCGATCCCAGGACCCTGGGATCATGTCTGGAGCTGAAGGCAGAGGCTTTAACCCACTGAGCCACCCAGGTGCCCCAAACATATAGACTCTTTAAGGGGAAATGTTTTTAGTTTTAGTTTTAGCTGAGACCCAAAGACAGTAGGGACCACCTCCTCCTGTATTCCAGAATGGTATGCCAGACCCCCTAGGGTGGACATGTAAAGGAGTTGAGTGAAAACTAATGTTGCAATCCATAGATTACAACCCAATTTCAACCCCTAAATGAAATTAGAGAGTTCAAGAAAGGAGTAAATGATGTAATTCTTTTGAAAAACCATGACAATTATTTTGTATTTATTTAAAAGAAAAGGGTCTGACTAAAGTAACACATGCCAGCAGATTAGAGAGGCAGTAAGGCCACACATGAGAAAGAACCAGGGTATAATTGTTTTACGTTCTTCCAAAGAAAGCCATCTGCAAGAGAAAGGATAACTTTGTAGAAAAAGGCAATGCAGGTCTAATCACTCACTACTGGTTGGCCAGAGGCTATTGGAATCTGGTCTGCCAAGAAGGAAGAAATTACAAAGCCCCCACTTACCCAAGAAAGAAAGAAAGAAAGAAAGAAAGAAAGAGTGAGTTTAGTCACAGGCCCAGAAAGAAAGTGCCAGATCCAATTTACAGTCAGAAGGTTAAATGAGAATTTCCTGATGGATTTCCTCTTATTCCTTCCCACCATGTGTGATGCTGGATATGTCAGAACTACAATAAGAAAGCTGGGAAGAAGGGGATGAGCAGATTTGAAGAGGTAGAATGAGCTGATCACTTTTCCCTTTCCCATGGCAATCTTACTGACTAAAGCTGGCGCAAACTTGGGAAAGGGATTAAAATTAATTTTAAAAAGTTAGAGTATTCGTAATTACACTGAACTAGATATTATTATTGAACAGACTGACATTTTCTTAAAGTGACTAGAGAACGTTTTAGTATCTGAGAGTGATGACTGTGTTATGCTTGGTACTAACACTAGATCCAGAGCCAGAGAAAGAATTAGACACACAGAGTGGGTCCTATTAGACAATGAATATCTGGGCACTTGGGTGTGCTTATTGCTACTGGAATGACATTGTTCCCATTGAGTAAAGAAATAAATATGAGTTAATACCAATATTTCCAATTCCATGTTCCAATTCATGCTAATATTTCCATGTTCCAAAATTAGGGATAGGACTTTTCATGTCTTCCTGATTTAATAATTGTGTCTTTTTTAAACTCAAAGAAGATAGCTCTAGTAACATTAAAATTTCTATTTGGTTTTTCCTAGAATATATGCAAATTAATTTCAAATAAAAATCCCATAATTACTACAAATAATAAAAGTCCTGAAAATGCAGTTATTTTCTTTCTTCCCTCCTTCCTTCCTTCCTTCCTTTCTCTCTCTCTCTCTTTCTTTACTTCTTTCTTTCTTTTTCTTTCTTTCTGTAATCTCTACACCCAACGTGAGTCTTGAACTCTCAACTCTGAGATCAGGGTCACATGTTCTACTGACTGAGCCAGCCAGATGCCTCTAAGTTGCAGTTACTTTCAAGTTTAGAATATATCCAAGTAAGATCATGCAAAACACTATATCCAAATATCCCCTAAAATAATTTTCTATGCCTATTATATATGTAGACATGTGTTTCCATTCTTTCATAATTTTGAGATTTTTCTTCTTTTCCATTTTTATTTAACTTTATGTGATGTTATTTTTAATATATAGAAATGTACCTTTCAAAAGTCAAAATTATATGAACAGGCATACTATCCTCTCTACTCTATTTTAGTTGTTTGTTCTGGATCACTGACTTTCTGTTCCAAGGTGTTGTTAAGATGCAATTGTTTAATTATATTTTGAAAATTGTACTGTGTTCAAACATCTTCTGCTTCATTGCTTTCTTCTGTGTGTGTCTCCTCTGCTTATAACTTTTGATATTCATTTGCTTTATACAATAGTCACACTTTCCTTCCTTACATTTGTTTTAAAGGATGTTCCAATGTTGTCTTGAACATGGTGGCTGTCAAGGTGTTGGATAACAAATCGATTTTTTTTTCCTTGTATAAATGACTTTGTTCCCTCTTATTTTAATATCTGGTATTATCCTGGGTCAATTTTCGCAGAAAAGACTCCCAATGGAGTCTTTCAAAAATCAGGTCCACTTTAATACCATGAAAATTTTCTTGAATTATAATTATAAATTTTAGTTGTAATTCATTGTTGATTTCTTTAAGCCAATTATAACTATTTTAGATCCTCTTTGCCTATTGTCTCTATCACTTTTCCTCAGATTCTCTCTACATTGGTCTTTATTTTTATTCTTGGTTCTTTTAATTTCTATTTGATATTTGAATTCAGGGCTAAGACTAAAAGCAAAATAGGGATATGATTAGAAGAATAGAATAAATATTGTATGCATGGCCTTAAATACATATATTGATAACAATTAAATAATTAAAATAATGAATTGACAATGACCTTAAAAAAGTACAAAAATAACAAGTAGAAAGAAGCAAAGAACGGAGGTAAAAACAGAATATAATAACAAAAATGAGAAATACAGATCTAATAATAAGTAATCTGATTCTTAAAAACAGTAACAAACAAGCCACCAGGTAATTTCATTTGAGAAATAGAATGCAATATATATATGTGTATATAGATATATATCTATATATATGTGTATATAGATATATATCTATATACACATATATATCAAGAAATAAAAAATTTAATAACTACTAAAATAAAAAATCTTATAAGAAATTACATTGTGCAAATCTATGAAAATAAAGTTGAAAATCCAGATGAATTGGATACTTTTTTTGAAATACATAAAAATTCCAATGGAAATCAATGTCTAAAAGAACAATATCCAAAAAAGAATTAGAGAGAGATTTTAAGGACTCCCCCTCTCCACAAAGTAACTAATCTCTGGTCATTTCTGGGAATTCTTTCAAATATCTAAAAATTTAAATTGTATTGCTGCTACTTAACCATTTCTGTGAAATCAGTATACGAAAAATTTATGGAGCAACTATAAATTGATACCCAATAATGGTGGTACAAAAGAAAGAAAAATACAACTTATGAATATTGATGTAAAATATCAAATAAATTATTTGCAAGTAAAATCAAATGTATATTACAAAGATAACACCAAGTAAGATGTACTTTACAGAATGCAAGGTAGGAATTTAAAAATATTACATGAAGAAATTAATTAATATTATTGACCATATTAGCAGAATTAAGGGAAAAATTATAACATCACCTCTTTAGATTTCAGAAAATTATCCACAAATATTATTAAAACACTTAACAAAATGGGTATCAATGTATACATTCTTAATCTTAATATATAACGTATATGTAGACACATTTACAAAGCACATACATACGTACAGACAAAAAGCTAGTATCTTACTAGGAAAATACTACATTCCCCATTTAAATCTGAAATTACTATTATGACTGTTTTTTGGGAAATAATGTCACTATTAGCAAAAGAAGTTAAAATAAAGAGAAAGCAATTGGATTGGGGGAACAAAGATTAGAAAGGAAAAGTTCATGTTGCAGTTCTTGTTTTTTGTGTTGAAGTTCTAGATTTTCTGGAAAGCAATCTTATCAAATGCAAAGAGATGTACTTAGAACCAGCCCCTATCCAGGAGTCATCCAGGAGTCCACCCAGAGTCAACTCATTAGAACAGAAGAATTGTCGAGCTCTATGTTGGAAACTGGGATCAAAGACTAAATATTAGAATAGGGGCACTTGGGTGGCTCAGTGGGTTAAGCCTCTGCCTTCGGCTCAGGTCATGATCTCAGGGTCCTGGGATCAATCGAGCCCTGCATCAGGCTCTCTGCTCGGCAGGGAACCTGCTTCCTCCCCTCTCTCTGCCTGCCTCTCTGCCTACTTGTGATCTGTCTCTCTCTGTCAAATAAATAAATAAAATCTTTAAAAAATAAATAAATAAATAAAATAAATAAATATTAGAATAAAAGGTTCTTAGCATCCCTATTTACAAGGATTTCAGGAGCCCTGTGTCAGGAACCAAGGGCAGAGACCAATATATATTTCTTATTAATTCACAAGAAGTTTCTTGAAATCTCTTATGCTGGGGAGAGGTTGAAGGCAATCACCAGGTTGCATCCCACCTCCTTTCTTACTGCTTGAAGATCTCTAACCTTCAGTTAACATTTAAATTATAGTCTGGTGGTCTTTCTCACCAATATGAACTATATGTTTTCTCAGTGTGTCAAAACTAAATATTGGAATTATTATATGAATGTAGAACATCATCTTCATTTAAACCCAGTAAAACTAAGCAAAATAACACTTAAAAAAAAAGATTTTATTCATTTACTTTAGAAAGAGGGAGGGAGTGCACATACACAGGGAGAGGAGAAGAGGGAGGGTTAGGGAGAGGGAGAGAATCTTGGGCAGGCTCTGAGTGAGCACAGAGAATTCTGGGAGGCTCAATCCCTGAACCCTGAGATCATGACCTGAGCCGAGACCAAGAGTCTGACACCCCAGAAAAATAACACTTTCTTTTTACTAATAACACTTTTTTAAAAAGTTTTTTTCCTATAAGGAAAAATGTTTTCATACAATATTTTGACAAATTATTAGAATGATGATATATTGTTTTATGTTTAGTTGAAAAAATTTAATATGTTTTGGTTTATTGCATTATTTTAATATTTACTTCCATAGAGGACAATTGATAGGCCTTGTTTTCATTAATGACAAATATACTAGGTCTTCTTAATAGAATAAGTGTATGTAGACCAAAAAAAGTCAATCAGTTTAAAGATTAGAATTAAGCAAATTATAGTACAGATGAGATTTCACAAGGATTGTAAAGAAATATTCAAATGATTAAAGTATGAAAAATATTGGAATATTTGAATATATATTCTTAGCGGGACCACATTTTCAACAGATACATAACGAAGTCGTTCTCTTCATCCTTGTCTGTTTTGTTGCCCTGTTTCTTAACTTGATTATTGACATTGTTATTACATTATTATTATTATTATTACATTTATTCTAACAGTGATTCTCCTCTGCCCCTTTCCATTTTATTCCCCATTCATTGTGCTTATAAGTCATAATTTGATATCTTTCTATATCTACAATATTATATTTGATCTATGTATTTATAATATTATATCTATCATATTACTGGAACATGGACATATTATACATATTAATTTCCATTTCTATATCCTCAGTTCACCCTCATTAGTTTGTTTAAAGTAATTATTAAAACCCTTCCATCTCAGAAGTGAGTTGGGGAAATCGGAGGGGGAGACAGACCATGAGAGACTGTGGACTCTGAGAAACAAACTGAAGGTTTTGGAGGGGAGGGGAGTGGGGGGTTGGGTGAGTCTGGTGGTGGGTATTATGGAGGGCACATATTGCATGGAGCACTGGGTGTGGTGCATAAACAATGAATTTTGGAACACTGAAAAAAAGATTAAATTAAATTAAAAACAAACAAAAAAACCCTTCCATCTCATTGCTTTGTAATTCATGCTGTGCCTCTAAGCCATCCTCAACCCCAGAATTGCCATTCTAAAATATAACCCTGATCACATAACTTTCTAGATTTTTTTTCAAGATTTTATTTATTTTATTTGACAGAGAGAGAGCATAAGCAAGGGGAGTGGGAGGCATAGGAAAAAGGAGAAGAAGGCTCCCTGCTGAGCAAAGAACCTGATGGGGGCTGGATCCTAGGACCCTGGGATCATGGCCTGACCCAAAGGCAGACGCTTAACCAACTGAGCCACCCATGTGCCCCCATAACTTTCTAGATTTAAAAGTCTTTATGAATTTCTCATTGTCTGTAAAGCAGAACTCAAACTCTTAGTATGGCACATGATATCTTTTATATTCCAACCCCAAACCAAATGTCCAACATCATCACTGTCTCCACACAAATCCTAGTTTGGCATTCAGGCACACCAGGCTTTGTAATAATAATTTATCTTTGAAAAATTGTTACTTCTGACAGAATTGCCTTTCTCCTGTACTTCACCTATTAAATTTTTGCTTCGCTTTAAGAGGTAACTCATTTATCATCCCTTCTATATAACCTTCCCAAATTCTTGAAAGTACATTTCATTATTTGTTCCTCTACAATACCAGTTAGTTCTTTGCTCTATTACAGAATACCCTGCATTGTATTGTGTGATTCATGTTTATTTCCCTTTTTATTATTATAGACCACCTTTTATTCATGAGAGGCAGTATAATATATAGTTTTCAGATTTGATGTTCTGTGGTCAAGCAGACCTGGGTTAAAGTCCAAGAATAAGTGGATTTCTGGTAAATGTCAGATGAATGAATGGATAAATATATTAAATGAGCTGAGAACCATCCCATGCATCAATGTACTCTTTATCCCAAGAACTTCCTCTCCTTTCAAAGAACCATTATTGCATTCCTTCAAGGTCTTATTCCCTTTTATTTTTTAAAACACTAATCTAATTTGGTGTACAGGGATGAAAATAAGTTTAGAAAGGTGTCATGCAAATGCCCATTTTGTACTTGTTGGTAAAATACTACTTGTTAAATGAGTGGGTTGAGCTTGACGATATGTGGTCCTTTCCACTCACTTCCCACGGTCTCTGACCTCAAGAGGCACATTCCTGCCATGTGGTAAGCTTATGTTTAGCCATGCCTTATAAAGATTTTATGACATCATTAAAATTATAATTGTGCATCATCTAATTATGTCATTAGCACATACAAATTATGTGATTAGAGCTATTTACATTAACATGCAATTAGATTGAGTTAAGCTAATAGACAAATACAGAATAATTAACTAAAATTAATTTTAAAAGCAGAGAAATTAACTCAGATAAACTACATTCAAATATCATTATGTATTTACAAATAAGCAAGTAAATATTCCTGTTTTATCTGTACTAGTTCAGGCTGTGTTCAACACGTCTGCCTGCTTCCTTCTTCTCCCTCCAACCCAAACTCCATATATAACATAGTTACTGGTCCAAAACACAGAGCCAGCATGTGACTTCTCTGCTTTAAAATCTTCAATGGCAGCTTTTCCTTGTTAGAAAAAATCCATGTTTTTACTCCTCAAAAGTAGGATTGGCCTTAGTTTTCAGTGAGTTTTCAGAGTCTTCCTAGTAATTCATCAAACCTAGGGATGGTTTGGCACACCCTTGAACTCGTAGCTGGTGTCAGAAGTGAGGGCAGTCTTAGGTGGACTCTTTCCTCTGTCTTCATCCTTAGGTCTTAACTCCTTTTATTTGGATTCAAAAGGTTTAGGCAGACTTGGCGATCTGGAGGGTTGTGAGCTGAATGCAAATACTTAACTGACTGAGCCATCCAGGGGCCCCTGATTTTCTTTTTCAGTGAAATTTGAGATTCTCATGACTTTTCTCATTTCATGTAATTTTAGATTATATCCTGGCCATTCTGAACATTAAGTTTTAAGCCTCTAGGTCGTATATAAGTCCTATGGATAATGTTGATAAATTCTTGTTTTGATGGGTGATCAACCTATAGGTCAGGTTGTTTTGACAGAAAATCAAGCTGCAAGTTCCCACCCACCTCTCCATGCTATGGCTCCAATGTCAGTTCAGTTTCATAGATTTTGCAACACTCTTCAGATTCATTCCCATGTATACACCACTTGGTGGTTCATCTGACATCTGTCTAAAGTCTGTGCATTAACTCAGTCTTAAAGTCTTTAGTATATAAAGTAGGTCTAAGTTCCAGAATACATAAATTGGAATTTTATAAACAGCTTCCCACTTTCTGCAATCATTCTCATAATTTCTAGTTCTCTGAAATTCCTTTTCTTCCCCCCCCCCACCGAAATTCCTCTGGCTAGTAACTATTCCACAACTGCATCACGGCCAAGGCCAAGTGGCAGGAGAACAGAGAATAACAAACAAACAAAACACAATGAGGTTCTGCCATGCCCTCTTGGAACTATAGCTTCAGCACACAATCCACACCTTCAGGGTTGGGATCCTGTGGGCTCACAGTGACTCTACTCTTACTACTGTCAAAGCTGCTGCCATAAAATTGCTTTGGGTTTGGGGTGCAAGACAGTAGAGGAAGAAGAATGAAAGAAAAACAAAACCCAGGATTTTCCTCTACTCTCTCTGTGCTTAGGTGTCCCGTTTGACACTCCTTAAGCAAGAACTTTTAAAGTGTTTCTCCTGAGGCTTTCCCTATCTCTACCATGATTTGAATTCCCATAGATCTGAGTATGTTCAGTGCAGTCCAGGGAGCACTGGAAGAAAAACAAGGATAAACTCAACGTTGTCTCAGTGGCACATTGGATTCTGGTGCCTTCCTCAATTCACTTGTTTCTGATTATTTTTCTAAATCTTCAAATAGCAATCAATGCATTAATCAATCAATAAACTAGTAGAATTTTAAATGGAATCTAAATAGAGAGATTGTAGTGATCAAGGAATCCTAATGGAATGATAAATAACTATATGTAATAAATTATTTCCAGAACAATTTCATGAAAAATAATCTTTCAAAACTGACTAATGAATAAATATAAAACACATAATTACCTATAACTTCTTAAGAATTGTAATCAATAGGTTTTTTCTTTTCTTTTTTTTTTTTTTTTTAAGATTTTGTACATTTATTTGACAGAGAGAGACACAGCGAGAGAGGGAACACAAGCAGGGGGAGAGGGAGAGGGAGAAGCAGGCTTTCCACCTAGCAGGGAGCCTGATGCGGGGCTTGATTCCAGGACCCTGGAATAGTGACCTGAGCTGAAGGCAGATGCTTAACTACTCAGCCACCCAGGCGCCCCAGTAATCAATAGTTTTTAAAACTTTTCCCCCAAAAAGCATAAGAACTTGATTTGTAGATAAGTATTATCAAAACTTCAACAAATGGTCCAGAATGTAGGCAGAATCTGAGGACTCCTAAATTTTATCAGGCTTATCTTACTTTAATACTAAAATAGAACATACAAGGATGCAAAATAAAAAATGTAGCCCAAATTCTTATACATCATAGTTGCAGAAATCCCAAATGAGTATTAGCAAATCAAATCCAAGATTTATACATAAAGATATCACAGCCAAGTAAAATTTAAACATTGAACTGCAAAGATTATTAAGACTTAGAAAACTTAATAATATATGCTTTTAATAGATTAAAGGAGAAAACTTTAATTCTTTTAAAGGATGCCGAAAAGTACCAAGTACTAATAATGAAATCTCTTAGGAAAAATAAGAATAGAAAGAAACTTCTTTATTTTTATTTATTTTTTTAAAGATTTTATATATTTATTTGACAGAGATCACAAGTAGGCAGAGAGGCAGGCAGGGGCGGCGGGGGAAAGCAGGCTCCCCACTGAGCAGAAAGCCCGATGTGGGGCTCGATCCCAGGACCCTGAGACCACGACCCAAGCCGAAGACAGAAGCCCAACCCACTGAGCCTCCCAGAAACTTTTTAGCTTATTAACTGCCATCTACTCAAAAGCTAGAATAAACATCGTATTTTAGTTCAATATGCTTGAAACATTTCCTTTAAAGTCAAGAAGAAATGTATATTAGCCATATTGTGCTACAAACATCTCAATTTATTATGAGTTTCCATAATGAAATACTATATATACATAATTTTTTAAAAATCTACTTTAATATAAGAGGTTTTCTAGTTCTGTATGATGACAGATGGTGGCTACACTTGTGGTAAGCACAGCATAATGTATAGAGTTATAATTATATATATTTTCTAGTATACATGTATTATGGTTTTCTGTCCTGTTTTCAGGTTTCAGACAAATTTCCTCATTTCCACACAGAAATTTCTCTTTTCTTGATCTAAGAAATAACTTTTTATAACAATGTCCATGCAGTTTTTATAATACTGCATGGGGCTCTATGTTATTTAATGAGGCATTTCTCTTCATCAATCTGAGAAGTTCTGAAATGTTTTCATGCTGTGCACAAAGATGAGAATTTATAGAATATGCTTGAATATAAAATTTCCCTATTTTCATCTCTGTATAAATAGACTTGAGAAGTTGATGATATACTGAGTGTTTAGCTCACATCTTGCTCACAAGAATTTAGATGGGTTATTGAAAAAAGTATTCACATACTATTAATTAAGTTTGAAAAATAATTACATTGATTTCCTTTCTCCTCAACAACCTCCCCGCTCTCCAAAAAAGGGGAACAAATAAACAAATCCACTATTATGAGTTTAGAACTTGAATTCTACAGATTTTAGTGGGTAATTTCAAATATTTTCCTAATAGGTTTTATCTACATGAGGGAAAACATGTTAGTAGGAGAATATGGGGCAGTGTAGCTGCATATCCTGTTGTCTCAGACCATGAAAAAGAAAAAAAGAAAAAACACCCAGGTCCAAGAGATGTACACAATACAACTAAATCAACTGCATAATGATGACCAGCAGACTAAGCTGAATTCCCTTTAATGTGGTTCATCCATCCACAAATGGAAACAGTGCTAAAGTAGGAAGGGATATTATGTTTGTTTCATTTTGTTTTTATTTGCTGATGAAACTATTTTACCATATCTTTAATGTATCTATGTAGTTCCTCCAAGCCATGTAATACATGACAGAGAGCACAATCTAAGACAATACACAATCATTTCAAATGTTGGCCCTTGTATATACGATTCAAATGATTTCATGAAGCATTTCTGCTAAGAGGGGGTTAGAGGTGTTATTGGGAGCTGGCATCTATAGGTCACTAAATATTTCCTTATTTTCCTATAGGGGGAGAAGTCAAACAAAAACTTTTTATGCATAACTTAGGTCTATTTCTTATGAAACTATCAAAACAAAGGCAAGTTAATATTTTGGATCTACAAAAATAGCAAACACACAGCAAATGTAATACTGTATGTTAACTAACTGGAATTAAAATAAAAACTTAACAGCAAACAGACAGGAGATTTTTAAAATAGCATTCATTTTGTTAAATCTCTATACTGTGTCTTAAGCTAAAGCAATGAGGTTACAAACCTTAATATTCAGTTAAGCCAAAAATGCTAGTTGTGGTCAGATGATTCACTCATCATCATTAGAGTACATATGCAGGGAATTTGGTCATTGTGTTCCCAGCTGGCAGCTTTTACTAACATCTGGGTTATTAACATCAGAATCAGCAATCTAGAGAATTGTTCCTTCTAACACATCCAGCTAATCCTGGACCCAAATTAGTTGTCTTCCAAACCCACCTGCAGTAAAATCTAGCAGTCAAGCAGATTACCCTTGCATAAAATTGTTTGAGTCAAATATAAGTGTGTATTAGGATTAAATATTCCAAAAGAACCCAGGCCTGACTTTCTGTCTGTAGATAGCTTTCAGTATCATGTTCTTGGAAAGTAAAAATCAAGACACCAACGTTCATTTATCAGTGAGAAATTTCAATAAAGATTCAGATTCTGACTGTTACTTAACCAAAGCTATTTGAAAGAAGGGATGTTTTCCTCCTGTTTGAGACAAATAATCACAACTTGAGAAGTATCGAATCATAAATATTTGGACTGTTTTGGAAGTGTTTGCTTACATGGAATACACTCATAGCAGGTTTAAATGGCAGTTCTGCTACTGTTTGAGCTTCTTAGTCCTGAAAATGGTTACTGCCTTGTTCTTAACCGGGTTTAAGGGAAGTTTTACAATGTAGTGAGAGGAACCTAAAGTTTCTTCTGATTATATACAAGTTACCTTATTGTATTTATAAACCGTTAAGATAGTTTAATGCCAGAACACTTAACCAGTATGGGTTTTGTTTCCAAAACCTTATAACATGGCTGACATCGTTGCTATTTTCTCTGACTCTGCATCCCCTACATAGAAACTGCGCACTTTCTCACTAAATACTGATTTTGATTTAAACACACATTTGACCAGACACAAATATGTTACTTTGATGAATAAGTGAAGTTCCTTAAATCAGTAACAATTTTTAAAGAAAATATTACATGTCTAAAAGGCTATTTGGCAATATTTAACTGTGTTTAAAATACATACCATTCTATTGGTAATTCTTTTTTAAGAAATTTATCTTATGAAAATAATAAACAATGTTCTTAACTTTTTTCTACAAGGTTGCTCATTGCAGTAGGAGAAATTGAAAAGCACCTAAATGTTCCACAAAATAAAATTAGTTAAATAAATTTCAATACATTTATACCATGGGATTCTAGTCATTCATAGAAAATCACCTCAAGTAGATATTTGTTTATATAAAATATGAACAAGAAAAGCTGTTAAGCAAGAATGTTAAGTATTAAACACTAAACAGCATTAATTGTGTGTGTTATCATCATCGTGTTATCTAAAATGTGTACACACATTTTTTCACTGACAAGAAGGATATTCACCAACATGTTGGCAATAATTGTCCTTGAGTGGTGGAATCATGGATGTTCAATTCAATCTTTCAGTTTAATTTAATTTTTAGAATTTTCTCCAATGAAACAGTCTGTACCAAAAAATAAATCATTTATTTTTTCTTAAAACTACTCCACCTGTAAGTCTTTTGTGTTGTTTTTTTTTAATCAGGCAGAATTATATGCTTTAAAAAAAAAAGGTCTTTCTTCCATTTTCCCAAATTACTTTTCATATCACTATAAATACACATTTCCTTGACTAATTCCATCACCAGATTTTGAGCCTCCGAAGAGTCAGGGCTGTAATAAAAATCATCTCTGCGTCCCTTGGTATTAGCAAAGTGCTTGACTCATAATGACACTATGCATAGTTTTTAGAATGAATACATGAACAAATCAGCAAGCAAAGGTATTTGACCAAATGTATACAAAGAGAACTGAAATCAATCTGATTAAGTCTAACTATCCGAAACTACTTCAAGTTAAGCTAAATGCCACAGGTATCTAATGCATTTTACCTTGTAAATTAAAATAGTTCGTCCAGCACCATACGCACTGTGAGCCCCCAATTAATAATGATTCTCTTTGATATCAGCCATAGCAACTTCTTTCAAGATATGTCTCCAAAGGCGAAGGAAATAAAGGCAAAGATGAACTTCTGGGACTTCATCAAGATAAAAAGCTTCTGCACAGCAAAAGAAACAGTCATCAAAACAAAGAGGCAACCCACGGAATGGGAGAAGATATTTGCAAATGACAGTACAGATAAAAGGTTGATATCCAGGATCTATAAAGAACTCCTCAAATTCAACACACACAAAACAGATAATAATATTAAAAAATGGGCAGAAGATATGAACAGACACTTCTCCAATGAAGACATACAAATGGCTACCAGACACATGAAAAAATGTTCATCATCACTAGCCATCAGGGAGATTCAAATCAAAACCACATTGAGATTCCACCTTACACCAGTTAGAATGGCCAAAATTAGCAAGACAGGAAACAACGTGTGTTGGAGAGGATGTGGAGAAAGGGGAACCCTCTTACACTGTTGGTGGGAATGCAAACTGGTGCAGCCACTTTGGAGAACAGTGTGGAGATTCCTCAGGAAATTAAAAATAGAGCTTCCCTATGACCCTGCAATTGCACTGCTGGGTATTTACCCCAAAGATACAGATGTAGTGAAAAGAAGGGCCATCTGTACCGCAATGTTTATAGCAGCAATGGCCACGGTCGCCAAACTGTGGAAAGAACCAAGATGCCCTTCAACGGATGAATGGATAAGGAAGATGTGGTCCATATACACTATGGAGTATTATGCCTCCATCAGAAAGGACGAATACCCAACTTTTGTAGCAACATGGACAGGACTGGAAGAGATTATGCTGAGTGAAATAAGTCAAACAGAGAAAGTCAAGTATCATATGGTTTCACTTATTGGTGGAGCATAACAAATAATATAGAGGACAGGGGTAGATGGAGAGGAGAAGGGAGTTGAGGGAAATTGGAAGGGGAGGTGAACCATGAGAGACTATGGACTCTGAAAAACAACCTGAGGGTTTTGAAGGGGCGGGGTGGGAGGGTGGGGGAACCAGGTGGTGGGTATTAGGGAGGGCACAGATTGCATGGAGCACTGGGTGTGGTGAAAAAACAATGAATACTGTTACGCTGAAAATAAATTAAAAAAAAAATAATGATTGAGATAATTCTATATGAGGCATGTGGTAGGCCAGTAAATACCACAGAGAATCTTAATTCAGATCATGTTTCTAAATGATAACTAAAGCTTTACGTGAATCTGTTAGGTGCCAATTCTATTTAGAGAGGAGAAGTGGGGCTAGGCTTTCCAGCTATTTATTTTTTACATACCAGTCTAAATTAAGAAAATCTTTGGGACATGATAATTTGAAATATATTTACAATTCATTCTAGCTTCATCACACAAAACCATAGAACATTTGTACACACTTAAAATAATAATGATGGTAATAATAAGAGAAGTGATAATAAATATGCTACATTAGATCTCCTAGTTATAGTTATCTACACATATTGAAAGTTGAAGACAGAATGAAACATTTCTTTTTCCATTGTTTATAAAGCCTAGTCTTGGCAAATATAATAATTACAGCAAATATCTTTCGGTCAATTTGCTTGACTAGGACTATGCTAACTAATGTGCATATCCTTGCGATCATCTTAACAA
Source organism: Martes martes (assembly GCF_963455335.1). Lineage (NCBI taxonomy): Eukaryota > Metazoa > Chordata > Mammalia > Carnivora > Mustelidae > Martes > Martes martes. The sequence goes on from NC_137899.1 coordinate 45,268,305, forward strand.
CTATTTGAGGATTTATTATAATTCTGCCCATTTTACAGACAAGGAAACTGTGTTACAAGAAATATAATTCCTCCAGTATAATGCCAATTCGTAATTTACAGACCCCAGCCTGCCTGATGTCAGAATCTTTGCTTTTAAATATAATAACAAAGTGAGAAAAATTATGACCAGAAAAAAAATCTTCACTTGATGTAAAATATTCAATTTTATGTGTTACATGTTAACTAGCATTTTCTACATGCTTAAGAAATTAATTCTAATATTATGTGTTGAAATGAATTACATCTAGACTTCTAGAAAATAATAATGATAAATTAAATGATGTCTGAAAGATGTTTTGATTCTTTGTGAAAAAGCAATATATAAAATGTGAAAGGTATTGTATTAAAATACATATTTCAAGAAGGGAACCATAAGTAAATGTTTGAGTACATTTTTCTGGATATCAAAGGTAATGTATTCTCTAATTAAAATAAGAAATAGACATTAACTTTAGAATTTTTTTAAAAATCCCCATACTGTCAGACTTAGAGAATTTTGGTCCATTATACGTAGTCTCTGAAAGAGAAAGACAATAACTATTACTAGATGTTTATAAAATGAGCTAAAATGCATCTTGGGAAAGGAGCCTAAGATCCTACAAAGCCAAGATCAAAGGCACTATTACTACTTTACCGAAGAAGCAAAACAGTTCGCAACCAGGAAACTCTCACATCTTAAAAGAAAGATAAAAAACAAAAACAAAAACAAAAAACCTCAGGAACTAGAAATGGAACTGTATTCTTCAGGCTGTAATGATAGAACCTTAATGTTGTTCATACTCAGCATCAAAGTATAAACATTTAAACAATCCTAACTGCTCTCTTTGTTAAGTTGTGAGAAATGTAACAGCAGTCCTTGACTAAATCTTGAAAAGAGCCATGTGTTTGTTAGTAATACCTTTAAATGCTCCTGTAAATCACGGTTTCTAGGTGAATCTCAAAGAGTTGATAATTATCTTGCTTGTTTGAGTGAGTACTAGTCCCCAGTCAGATGGCAAAGGGAATTATGATAGACAGTGGAGTCTCTTAGAATTTACTTGTAGAACAGCTGTAAGCCAAGTCAAATTTGATTTCATGTACTGCGATATACAACAGCACCTGTAATCTCGTGAACGTTTCCAGAAACGTGAAAACAGCTCCTTTTTTGCAAATGGAAAGATTTCAGATATTTGAAGAAAACTGTTTGTACCCTAAGGCATTTTTACATTTAAATATCCTAAGGCCTTATTAAACTATTAAGGGTGAGAAATGAGCTAAAGATCCCTTAATCAAAGGAAATGTTGAATTAAATATGGTATATCCATATACTGAAAAATTATGCAGCCTACAAAAATCTGTCTAAAATAATTTAATGATATGGGAAAATGCTTATAAAATTAATTCCAAATGAAATAGTACGTGATTTCTTAGACTTTTTCAATTTCATCATCAACGCTAGCAGTTAGTCCTACCACCATGCCACCAGTTATCTTCACCAGTTATCTATAAACAGCTTAATATATTCCTTAGAATAGGAGTTATATCTCCAGGGAGGATAACAGAGGTACTGAGAAGTGAATTTCAGACATTCAGTCATTTAATTTATAAAATTCCTAAATCTTGCATACAATCTTTCATTCAAACAGGCACAGTTTAAATTCATGCTTCAGCTAAATTACAATTTTTCACCAGTCATGCCATTTAAGTTTGCCAAAAAATACATCAAAGTGAAAATTAATATTTATGGATGCCTTAACTAACATGAAAAATATCCTTCAAAACCACCTTCAAGTTTATAAGAAAATTTCTTTTCTTCAGTTTTTTTTTCCGTTTGCACAATTTCTATTGGGAAAGAAGTATCTATAGTATACATCAATGCCATCCTAGAAGAGGCCAACTAATAGCAGATAAATTTGGCATATCAGAAGTCTTCCTCTTGGCTTACTAGCAAGACTGACAGCTGATCTGTTAGTGTTTTAGGATGGATGTGGCCTCACAGTCACAGAGTTCCGAAGAAACTAGTGTTTAGCGGCACCTGGGTGGCTCAGTGGGTTAAGCCTCTGCCTTCGGCTCAGGTCATGATCTCAGGGTCCAGGAATCAGGCCCGCATCGGGCTCTCTGCTGGGCGGGGAGCCCGCTTCTCCCTCTCTCTGTCAAGTGGATAAATAAAATCTTAAAAAAAAAAGAAAGAAACTAGTGTTTAAATCTTGTGTCAGTAAGTTTATTACAGAGGTGCCAAATGGACAGAACATTTGTGTTAGGATTCTTTGCCTCTGAAGACAAGTTAAGTAGGAATCCTATCTATAAGGAGGTGGCTTGGTAAGCTTGAAACAAACATCAAAACAAAAAGAGTAGTTCTCTGATTGTATGCATAATGACCCCAGTTCCACTGGCTCAGAGAGCCTGGGGCTTCCAGCTCACTAAGAGGTCTGCAGCTGAGAGGAAGTTTCCAGGAGTTCAAAGCTTTGACTGAACATTTTCCAATACTATTGCTTAGAAAGAGTGACAACCAAAATGGCTTTTCTGTCTTCCTTCTCCTCCCCTTACTGTTCCTAACTAATCAATCATCTCTCAACAAACATTCACATACACATTTTTTGAAGTCTTTCTTTAGATATGTTAATATCATGTTTATTCTATATATTTCTGTTTACAGACATTAAGAGTTGTGTTTTGTTTTGCATTGTTTTAACTCAATTCTCAGAAGACAAGTTCTTATTCTGCTCATAAATTATACTACTATTCTGTGTTTTGTCAATTTTTATCAGGGAGAATATATTACACTTATTGTCAGAAAAAAAAGATCTTTTAGAAAAAAAAAATTTGCAAAGAATATCTGACCTAAATAAAAAGTAACAATAACAGACAGTTTCAGAAGTTGATGAAGCTACTTTCTGTAAGTTCTCACCAATTCCACATTGGGGTTTATTCCTCTGTTGGTGTGTGAATGTTATGCTTCCTATGATACAGCCCAAATTCCTATTTCATTTTTGTCTATACATTCTGCTTTTTCAGTCATTCTCATTAGTATGATTATATATTCTTCCAGTCTCCACATTTTTCTTATTTTGAATTAACCTACCATAGGGCACAAATCTGCTTATTACTTCTAATTCTCCTCTTAGACCTGAATTGCCTGTCAATACAATAGGATTTTTAGCTGAGGACTGAGCCACCATTGGGCACTGATATATTTGTTCTATGTTCAAAACAACTTAGCTGTAGAAGCCATTTGAGCCCCATTCATCCTGAAGCCTGATTCTCAATTCTGGCATTCCAAAGGTGCCCCCTTTGTTTACCGCCAGGGTCTGTTGTCAGATAGTATTTTAGATAGAGATTACAGCTCAATAAAGGGAGAGCTGTGTAACTGTTCTATTACAATTGGACTACAGAGATATCTAATTATGTTTTTCATATGAGAATCTCAAAGTAACCTGCTAACTGTGGTTAATGGAGCCTTAGAGGTCCCCAGGAAGACCTGAACTTGGACCGTGCCTTGGAAAGCTATTGATGGTCAAAATCATGATTCACTTTATCTCTTTCTCCTATGTCTAACATTACATCAAGTGTTGATAAATCAACCCTGTAGGAGCATTTAAGAAAATAAATGATGAAACCCATGTCTGTGTGCAATTAGGGAGATCTGACCATAAGTACTTGGGAGTAAATACAAAAGTGTTAAAATACTATGTCAGACCAAATTGATACTTCTCCCTTTAACAAGAAACTATCTTCCTACTGTGTCCACTGCCACTTTGAGATGATGAGTGATGATATCAAGTACCAACAAAAGGCCATTTGCTTTTTCCTGTCTAACTCAATTATTAAATGATCCGTTAGGAGATTGCCTTTTATTCTCTTGCAGCAGGTGTTTCAGACTCAGATAACGAGCCTTATGGTGCAGGCATTGCATCTTTAATTCCAGTTAAAAGCTGGACTTGCACCCAGTTGGGCAGAAGGGTAACTATGGCAATTGACTAGTGACTCAGATGGAAGGAGGGACATTGGTGAGTCATCCACAATTTAATGCTGAGTTTCTTATAAACGGTGGACTATTTTAGCAATTTCAAGAACACAGTCAATGAAAAGTGTTCTCCTGCTGGTGTTGAAACAGCAATTCAAGTAATAAAAAAAAAAAAGATTTTAACTGTGACAATATCAATATATCTGAGGGGAGAGGGAAACATTCAGCCATTCTTGACTTTTGGTCTTCTATGAATGTGTTGCATTCTTCATCTGAGTATTGAGGCATTGTAGGGCAATACTTTTCTAAACAAGAGGACATTTGTAATCTTATTGGGCTGAAATGTTAAACTTTTATAAGAAAAGTTTCCTTAGAATATGTAAATATTAGCTTTTTAAAAATTAGTAAAAAAAGAAAGTGATTCTGGTGATTTAAAAATTCCTACAGTGTAATGGCAGAAAACTCATCAGGACTACCTCAATATATCCTTTGGGTAATATATGATATATTACAAAGAAGAAGAAAAAGGAGAAGGGAGCAAAAGAGAGAAAGAAGGAAAAGGAGGAGAAGGTTGAAGAGGAGGAGGAGGAGTAGAAGAAGGGGGATGGAGGGAGGAAGTGGGGCGAGGTGACAAGGAAGAGGAGGAGGAGGAGGAGGCAGAAGACAAAGAGGAGGAGAAGAAAGAGGGGGAGGAAAGGAGAAAGAATTGAAGAAAATTTCCTTAAGTGACAAAATACAAAATAACCAAATATCCTCTGAGATAAACTTGAAAAGAAAATTTATCCATAAACAATTTATAGCCAAAATGATGACAACTCAAGGGAGAAACAAGAAGGCAAGACATAGGAGGGAAGAGTAAGGGTGAAGAACTCTATTTTTCATATTCCTTCAGGGAAAATGATCACTTGCCTTCAGCTTAAATATTTTCAGGGCATTTCTATAGAGTTCTGACTTGCCTTAACAAGCTTAACAAGGAAAGTAACAAATAACTCTTCTGTTCAAGAAATTTGAAAATTCAAAAAGACAGATTTTAGAAAAAAATTTTCTCTAGAAAAAACTAAATTGACATATATGAAATCATGAAGAAAATATAACACTTTATGAAGCTTACGGAATGTAAAACATCAAAAATTTTAAAACGTAGACAGTGGACCACTCTAATAACAGAAACTTGATTTAATTTAAATGATGAAAATTCCAACATAAATTTCTAGTTTCTCTTAATACAAATTTTTTTTCTGCCTTGGAAAAATCTAAGGATCAAACTGTATAAATATATACCTCCAAACTTTCTAATTTTGCTCTATTTATTGCCTTATTTTCCTCTATAATGTTTCAAATAAAATTCCCTTGTTGTAATCATAACACCTTGTATTTTATGGGCATTTTAGGATGGAAGCACTGTGACTGATAGTACTGATGTTGTTTTAAATAATTGTTTTGTCGTTAGAAAATCAAATATTTATTGAGGGTTACATTTTAGATTAAAACCAATGTTACTCAAGATATACTTATTTTAATATAGATGGCATGGTCAGTTTACTTCTTTTTATTTAATAGATGCATATTTTAAACTTAGATTCTTCCAGAAAAATTCATAAATATTTTTATGATGGAAGTTTCAAATAATCTTTTTTCTTGCAACCAGGCCACAAGAATAATAGTTACATGGCAACAAATTTTAGGCAAAATAGTAGAGACATTGCAATCTTTCTATTACATTAATAAAAGTAATTTTTACCAACTAATATTTTGATCCATCTGAAGCCATATGCCTAGGAAATAAAATATTAAATAGCATACCATATTATAGGACATTAAAAATTAGCAAAAATTCTATGATATCCACAATTCTGTTTTATCTTAAATATTTGTTTGAAAGAAAGAAAATATTTTTCTTCTTTGTGTTCCAAGCTTGCTATATTGATTTGTAATGTTTTCTAAATGAATGAATTATTCTAAACTATTTTATATATTTTTTCTTAATTGTAGAGCTACTTCAGAACCACTGAACAATTCTTTTTAGCTTTGTTATATCTAAATATATTGACGGGAATCACTTTAATTAATCATCCTTTTTAGCAGAACACTCACTAGTCAAATACTACCCATCTAAAGATGTTTAATCACACTTGTCAAATTCTGTAAATCTTAATCTTGATTAATCCTATATAGCTACAAGGGAGAAGGAGAGGAAAATTAATATTTACTAAGCAAGATCTCTGGTAGGCATTAATTCACACAATTGACCTGAAACATAAATATTACTATCCTCACTTTATAGGTGAGAAAACAGTTCCGAGAGCTGTAATCCCTGGATTAAGTTTAGACTTTAAGTTTGGACAGTCAGAAAGTTGCTTTGAGAATTTGACTTTAAGATCCATGCTCTTTCCTTTTAAATATCCTGCATCTAACATTTTTTCTAGTCTAGAAGACTTGGATTTATTAACATATATTGTATAATCTCATGGCACACTATTTTTTTAAATTCTAATAAAATAATGGTGAGGAACGGGCAGAAGAAAATGGTAACAGGTGGTATTTGGTAAATTCTTCTTGCCTGTGGGACCCAGGATGTCTGGGTCTATTTTTGACTATGCTACTCACTAGGCAGATGACCATGGGAAAATTCATAATTTGTGTGTGTGTGTGTGTGTGTGTGCGTGTGTGTGTGCGCGCGCATGTGCGCGCGCGCTTGCTTCAATTTCTTCATCTGTAACTTGGGGGTAATACAATGACGCATAGCTCAAATTGTGAGAAATAAATGAGTTTGTGTGAAAAACAAATGGGCCTTTCCAGTAATGCCAATGATAAAAGCAAACCCTCAATAAAAGTTAGTCATTGCTACCAGAGGTGTTAGGAAGTGACATACATTGTACTCGGTGAAGAATGCAGCCAGTCCTGCTGCATGGAATAGAGTTACCACCTCCTTTTGCCTCCTTTCATGTATCTCTGTAAATACAACTTTTAGGGAGTTCCTTCCTGGACTACAGGACTGGTCAGGTGCCTTCTAAAAGTATTCCCGTTGCGCTCATTCTCCCTTGTAGCATTTCCCAAACTTCCTACAGAGTAATAGTAGTAAGTCCACTGTATGTCTTCCCAGTGGATTCAAGATTTCATGAGGAAGGCAGATGAATCTTTCCTTGTGGACCATCAATACCTAGCATGGAGCCTGGCACATACTATGCACTAAGCAAAAGTGGGCTGAAAGAAAATGAACTCATCCTTAGACTAAGTATTTCCTCCACTTTCAAACTGATTTCATAAATGTTAACTTGCGGTTTTCTGGAATAATTATGAAGTATTACCACTTGTTCTTTAAAAAGTATTCTCTTTCCTTCTGTGTTCTTTGCCAGTTCTCCACATTCTTTTATTGTTTGCTTTGTTTGTCCTTTTTTTATTCTTTCTTGGAGACCGTGTATCATTACCAAATTTATATCAAAACTGGCTGTTTTTTTAAAATATTTTATTTATTTAAGAGACAGAGAGAAATAGAAAGAGCACGAGTGGGGGTGGGAGGTAGATGCAGAGGGAGAGGGAGAAATAGGATCCCCATTGAGCAGGGAGCCTGATGCAGGACTCGATCCCAGGACCTTGGGATCATAGGTCCTGGATCATAGGTCCATAGAGCTGAAGGCAGACACTTAACTGACTGAGCCACCCAGGTGCCCCTGAAACTGGCTGTTCTGAATATCAGTTATGTAGGACTTCAGTCCTCTAGTTTGGTGCAGCCACCATGGAAGTGACCAATTCCTGTGGGCTGATGTGACAACATCAAGATAGCAACGTGGGCCTTTCAATTCTAGCCTCCTCTGGTGAGAAGTAGACATGGGACTCTGAGGAAACCTATTATATGAAATGCCGCATGGTTAATGGGAACTACCAGTTTTTGTGTGAAAGTGTTAAATGCGTTTTCCTTCCTCTTCCAGGTTTATGGTCCAGAGACATGTTTCACAAAGTTCCTCAGAACATTCCACTATAGCGAAGCCAGGCGCCTACCCTGATGGCCAGCTCTGTACTTCATTGATTTGGCCTCCCTCTTTCCCTGCTTTGCTCCACCAGTAATAAGACCACATATACATCTTTTCCTCAGGTTCTGCTCTCTAGGGAACCCAAGCTCCAGTGCTGGCTTTGTCAGTAGAATCTTCTCTAATGGCACTGGGAAGACAATCAGAATTCCAATGGCCCATACAAATTCCTTAATAACAACATTCCTGTTTTTTTTTTTCCCCCTTGCTGTTCTTTAAAGTTTCTCTTTCTTTTCATTGCAATGAAATCCATAATCTTATTTTGTCTTGTATAAGATTCATCGGCCTTAGAAAAATTGGTTATACTGGCTTTTGACAGTTGACTTATGAAGTATAAAACTATAATGTAGATTTGATTTTTTTTTTGTTGTCTTTCGATGCAATCGATACAAGCACATCAAGAAAAGATCAGTCTGAAAATAAGTTGGCATGGATGAGGACTGCACACTAATCTGGTTTTCACATTCTAAATTATTTTTCTTTCAAGGGAATAAGGGATTTAGAGAAGAAAAGAGGAAGAAAGGACAACAGTTGTAAGGTAGTGTTGAGATCGAGAACAGGCATGGATTGTTAAAGATGGCTTACTCATATTAATCATGTATAATAGTGCTTATATAACATATATGTACAATTTACAGTGTGATACAGAACAACACGTATTACCCCTCCACTCAGCTTAGCGTTTAGAACAAACACCACAAATTCTTGATATTTTTGTGTAGATGTTACATTTAAGCAAGAAGACAAATACCGTGAAATCTCCTGATAGCCCAATAGTAAATATGGGACTTCAAGGGTAAGAAAATCTGTTTGACAACTTTTCCTCTGTTCTGGGGGAGAGGAAGTGGCACAGATAACAGGAGCTAACATGTCAACTTTAGATAGTTTGGGGTTTTTTTGAGTTTTAAAAGAGTTTATATTTACAAAAGCAACTAACATTTTTCTCCTTTCACTATTTCCTTGTACACATAAACAAACTAAATACACAAATAATATTTTAAAACTGTCCCAAAGTAAGAGATCATGAAACGTGCTTTCTGATTATATCTCTTTTGAAATAGTAGCAAATGGGGTGGCATTCTTACTATGTCAGAAACAAAAATCAAGCATGTTCAGAATTTTAGGAAATGTAAAGCATTTGATTATCCTCTCCCGTTGTTCAAAATTGTCTCTGAAATTGAAATAAAAAGGGAAGCCTAAAAATAATGTGCACTTTAAGATTGCACATTTACAATTGAGTATTGATAATTCAGAAAAATCTACCTCGGGGCCCCTGGGTGGCGCAATCACTAAGCATCTGCCTTCGGCTTAGGTCATGATCTCAGGGTGTTGGAATTGAGCCCCACATCGGGCTCCCTGCTCAGCGGGAAGCCTGCTTCTCCCTCTCCCACTCCCCCTACTTGTGTTCCCTCTCTGGCTCTCTCTCTCGCAAATAAATAAAATCTTAAAAAAAAAAAAAAAGAAAAGAAAAGAAAGAAAGAAAAAAGCAAAATCTGCCTCTATCTTAAAAGGTGAACCATTAAAAAAAAATCCCTTCTTGATTTTATAAATATATCTGGTATCTAAAGAAAAAGAAAACAGTGAAATTTTATTTGCGATCTCATTTGTTGTAATACGGCTTTTGTATCTCTAGATTTTGATTCAGTTGCAACTCGTGCCACTTCACGGGCAATTTGCTGGGATAATGCCTGCCGCCACTTCCTCTCACATTAGCTGAGGGGGTGACTTGGATTCGGACACTCAGAACTTATCTCTCAGTAGGGTGCAAGTTCCTTATGTCACTCTCCCCGCCTCCCTGCTACCATGTTACTTGTGGTTAGTTTCATGCTGAGCGCATTTTCTTTCACGTTAATACTCAGTTATTTTTCAAGTGGCTTTGCAGAACAGATGTTCTTATGTGAGTTCCCATCGTTCTTCTTTCGCCTGACATATTTTTCACAAAAGACTCCCTTGTTATTCCTTGTTTAGTCCAGAAAAGGGGTGGGGGTGTGTACTGGGGTGCTGGGGCGGGGCGGGTAAACTCATCCTAAGTATTATAAAAAATTGTTTCTTAGATATCTTCCTGAATAATTTTTCTCCACCTAGTCCTCCTGATACCTATACCTTTGTTAAAAAGAAATTTGCTTTCTAGTTTTTTAAGCTATTCCTATGTATAACTTTCTCTTGAAAATTGGTAATTTTCATTTTAATATTTTATACCTAGAGAGATTTTATATAACTTATCAACACTATATATGTGTGTGTGTGTACACATATGTGTGTGTACACATATATAGCTTTATTCTGATTTTCATCCAGACTCAAGCCAATGTTTATGCATTAACCTTAAAGAAAGTTGTTAGAAAGTTAAACAACCTCCTTCCGTGGTCTTCATTTAAAAGTTAAATGTCATATGCCCCATCCTTACTCTCTGTTACTTCTCAGAGATGACTTGTGTTCTGTCTATAAGTTAAATCAATTAAAAATGCTCTTAAATATTTCTGTTTCTGAATTTCATTCACCGGGGGAGCAACACTACAACCTTTGAAAGAAAATAAAAAGTTTTTCTTTTCTTCAGGGGTAAAACTGAAGCTTTCGGAGCCATAGATCCAGAAACAACTGGATCCCTTCTCTCCCTATTGTTAATCTCCTCTGCAAAACTGTACAATGAAAGATAAAGTATATACATGTTGGTTCTCCAGAATATTATAGTTGGAGTTGGTCTTGATTTTTCAGGACTAAAAACATTTAAAGCTAAGCTCTATTAAAAAAAAAAATGCTAGGGGTCCATTTATTTCAAACACTTTGTCATTAGTTCACCTTTAGGTATAAATCTTTATTTTTCTAGAATTCTTTAAATCCAGCTTGTTCCATATGCCCATGAGATAAAACTCTTGACAAAGAATTTAAAAGCTGCAACTTGGGTGGGGGAGAAGCTTGATTGTTAAATCAAAGACCATTAAGTTGATCAATATGGTCCAATACACATTGATTTTTCTCCCTCTTTCTCTGCTAGCTCAGAGGATTGGCAAAAGGAGAATAAAAGGCTTCTGAATAGTTCCATGTTAGTAGATTGTAAAGTTAATTATTTCTCCTTAGAAACTTTCCAAGAGAAAAAGAAATGGAAATCTGCCCTAAATATATTATAATTCAAAATGCATCTTACAAAGGTATTTAAACATTGTTCATTAAATAATAGTAATCTGAAGTCCTAGAGCTTCCTGTCACTTAAAAAATGCCAATTTATAAAAAAAGAAATCCCGAATCTCCTATAGTCCACCGTTAAAGCCAAAGTCATTTCACATCTAAAACATGCCATCAGCCACCTCTTCCTGAGAAGGAGGACGGCAAGCTGTTAATGCATGGCTGTCACTCACACACATGGCTGTTAGGCAATCGAGGAGAAGAAGGAAGCCATTAGTCTGTAATTCTTAAAATTTACATCCCCTATAATTTTCAGTGAAGGCTTTGCTTTCTTGGCATCTAAAATAGACTGAACCTCAACTACCACCACCAGTTCATGGCATTTTCCTAGAGTGAAGGCAGACAGCCCAGTAAGCTATTTCAAGAACAAAAAAAAAAAAAAAAGAGAGAGAGAGAGAGAGAGGCGATTTTGTTTTCCATCTCAACTTTCTTGTAACGGTCAAAAACCAGAAATTTGTTTATCCCATCTGCCTTCCTTAATGATCATGAACAGTGACAGATCCCAGAGAGAATGAACAACACTTTCTGCTTTCTGGAGCTCAGTGTTATTCTCTGTCAGGAAAAATTTGCAAGTTAGCTTTCATGTTTGTAAAGTTCAACTCCCAGAATAGTAGGTTATAAATGGTCATTACCATAGAACACCCCACATTTAGATGTTGCTGTAAAGAGAAAGAACTGAAATTTTGGGAATGATTTTTTTCCTATCTTATTTCTGGAAATACACAAATGTGATGTGGTTGCTCCCTATTCTATTCCTTAATTCAAGGAGTTCATGACCATGAATGTTATTTTATTTAAGAAATGGAAAAAAACAAAGCATTGGTTGATTTATCATACAGCAGTTACGAAAATAAACAGTTTCTCAGGAACTAATCTCCTCTCACTGGGACACTTAAGAACATAGCACAAAGGTCCTAGAGAAATTAATTGTGACTTAGGTAACCTGGATCCTAAATTCTAGTTTTGACCAGGGTACCCATGAGAGGTCACACAGATTCCCTGAGCCTCAGTTTCTTCATTTCTTAAATAAGAGTGCTAAACCCAATAATCTGTAAGTATAAATGTTAATAACCTTTGGCACATCATAAATCAGCAAGAAAGACATTGGAGATAGCAGAACTTCAGTCTTCACTTTGGACTTCAAAGTCCTCTATTGGATCCTGAGTGATTCAGAAACATGGGGCAAGCTCGTTAGGTTCACAAAGCCTTGGAGTCCTCATCTGTCAAACAAAGAGGATGACCTTGTCCTCTCATCCATGTGGGCCTGGGAATCCAGGCAGAAGCGTACAGCAGGATGCAAAGTACCTATGAGTGTTCTTATTATCTCAGAAAATCGACAACAGTTCTTGAAACCATTTGTGTTCTTTACTCCAGAAATTGTTTTCCAGGAGAAAAGATCTTCCCTTGTTCTGGTGTAATAGCTTTAAGTACGACTGGTTACCGGACAGCTGTACTTACGTGACAAATGCACACAAAACTCAGAAATATCCATCATTGATGAAACACGAGTCATATACATTAATCATAATAATAAAAGGAAATGAGAAGTGCGGTCAGTTCTGCTCTAAGGCCCCAAATATTCCTTAAAATGTGCTATGCAAAATTGTGAATTAAGGAAACCACAGGGCTTATGGGAAAATGAGGTAAGGAGGACAGCATTCAAAAAACTTCATCAGTGACACCTCAGGAGACAAGTAGTGATCTAATAAAAACTCTAGCACAGTTACCTGCTTAAGAAATACATTGATACTACAATAAATAGGATACTTTACCTTGAAAACGATAGAAGGTTACAGCTGGAAGGGCCTCAGCTCATTGGTGTGGAGTAATGGAGAGTATCTGAAATCAGAAGGAGAGTGATAACATAAGGTATGGATGGGTGTGGCGCATAATGTGGGAAGAACTGAGATAGCTGGGGATGGCCGAGGTGTGTGTGTATGTATGTTTTGTGTATTCCTACTGGACTCTCTTCAGCTGAGTATAGCTTTCTGCCTTCACTTAGTGTTTCTCATAGACAAAATCAGGCATAAGCAAACACAAGATTTGCAATATGTTCAAATTGTTCTCTAATGTACCAATCGCTTTTGGACAAATGTGCATTTTCAAAACAAGTGTTATAGCAGAAATAACTATAAATGGATTCCAGGCAGTATCTATCCTCAAACCTCTTCCTTCTACAGATTACGCATATACTTGTGTAAGCATGTGTGTATATATACCATTGAAGATGAGAAAAGGAGTAGAATGAATTATGATTTTCTTGTATCTATCCATAGTACAATTATTTGTGATTGGGTATTTTTGCATAGTTTTGCATTTTTCCACTACCCCAAAAAGCAATATTTGTGTTTTTTTTTTAATTCAAATACCAGTAAAAAATAGGTCTTACAATATCCTTATAAGCACTCTTCTGCTTTGAACCTTTTTTTCAAGTTCCATAGTGTCTCAATTTCTAGCTTCAGTGAAAACAAGAGAGAAGGTGGTAAGAAAGGAGAGATACAGAAGAGAAGAGAATAGGGTAATGGAAATTCAGTTTAAAATGCAGACAAATCTGCCGTTTCTGCTTGATAGCCTGTAACATTTCCATGTAGTGCACTTTGCATGGCAGAATAGCTACTAGTAATAGAATTCTCTCACAGAGGAGGTTAATTACTTTTCAGCTACAGCAAAATAAATTTCCTGTCAAGCCAGTGGACAGGAATATGCCAGTGTCCCCGTTTTTACCTGCAGTTTTAATTCAGCGTTAATATCTGACACTGCTTGCGTTTGGTGGGCTGTTCCTCCAAACAGTGGGAGCCCCAAAGGAATATTGAGAGATTGTCCATTACGTAGTATCAAAACGTGTGTTAAGAAACGTGGTTTTCCTCTCCCAGAGTTCACCATAAAGAAGATGAACTGAGCTGCCTCTCACTTCAGAAAAGAAAGTTGACCCTCCTGGTGATGTAAAAAAGGGCAACTTAAGGCAACACAAGGAACAGGGGAAGTTCACTGTCCCCAGTCCACAGTGGGGTCAACCCTGGCTTTCAGTTGCATCTCAGCCAGAAGCAGGAGGCTTTCGGAATCACTCATTTCAGTCTAGTCTCCATTTTAGTAAGGCCAGCCCACTGCACAGTGTGCTGAGCCTTATAGGGTAATGTATCAACAGCTTCCTTTAATTATCCTGCTTGGGCACTGATTTTTTTTCCCCCAGATGTAATCACCTATCTATGACCATTCTCATGTTCTATCATTGGGACAGACACCGTCACAGTCACTTAATTAATTAACACCAACTTTAGCAATCCTGAAGGACAGATGGAATAGAGAGATGAGTGTAAATTACCTCCCACTGCATAGACAGCTGCACAGGGGAGAGGGGGGCACAGAATAAAGAAGCAGAGTGTTACTCCATCAAAAAGAATAGACTTCACAACTACAATATCTGTGATTATCAGTTAGAAAAGAATTGATATGGGAAGATACTCTCACGTGCTCTTCTTTCTCTTTATTTTCAAAATCCCCTACACTGCATTCTCTTCTGATCAAAACCTTTAATTCCATATATCTTAGTCCACCCACAAAACCCTTCCCAATTCAGCACATCCCATGTGATTTCACTGTCCTTTGAAATGCTAGAGAATTGTTTTATTCTTGTCTGTGACACTTACTATACTGTCTCATATAATAACTTTCATGCAAATTTTTAACCACTCTCTTTTCCAATTACATTGCAAGTACCTTATGATTTAATGTTTTATTTTGCTTTTAATTCACTGCATCCTCTATCAGAATGCCTTGCCTGTAATGAATCCTCAATGGGTATTTGTTGAATTGACTTTTCTTGAAGTTTAATCCTCTTTTGATATAAAGGAAATTGGAGGAGGGGATCCTCAGTGCATTGAAAACTCTTTAAGTTTTTATCTTTGACACTTTGTAGTGAATTCATTTGCAATTCAGAATTCCCGTAGAAAATGATATTTGTGTGGATTTCTAGTGTAAAACTATTATAAGATGATAAGTTAAATATTCCCTTATGCTTTGTTGGAAGTTGGGAATTCAGTAACCAATACTTATCTTTTCCCTTCCTGAGGTTGAACCAAACAGTAAATAAGATAACCGAGACAGATTGGTAGAGATCAGGGGTTGGTTTTGCTAAGCCCAAATGTGATGGGAGAAGGTGACTGAGATGCCATGAGCACATCAAGTTCTCTCATAAATAGCACACCCCTAGACAACTCCAGGTGTTCTTTACAAGGATGAAAGCTACCACCACGCGAATTACGTTAATGGGAGAGTAGACAAGCCAGGGGCTGCTCTAAGCAGACGATTCTTTAGGCTGAGCCACACACTTTCAAGTTCTCTAAACTCACTAACCAGAACAGTATCTCCCCTCTGCTGAGGCACAAAAAAGAGGTTGCAGAAGGGGAACAAGGAAGCTTCAGAAAGAAGTTGTAACATACTCCAAAGGCTTTTCTTTCATAAGAGGTAAGGGAAAATACAGGAGACAGAGCGAGGAGTACTTCTCCTGCCTAACATGGAATCTTGTTCCTTCCTATTAACCGTCTGATGATGATAGTCAATATATTTGCCATTAATGTTATGTACAAGCTGGAAGCAAACCAGTTCTTAGAGAACAATAAATAATAATATGTGGGAAACCTGTGAAAGTGGGGGAGGGCCCTCAGATGGGGGGAGAGGACCAGACTCTATAACCGCAGGCACTGAACAATGCCTGTTTGAAGAGCTCAGAAACTCCAGCAGGTCATAGAAAAAGTGGAACACACTTTTTCCGAACGTTTTCTTACCTTGGAAATTTTGTGAAAATTGTCCGATCATTTATTTAACAGTCCAGAGATATTGCTCATTTGAAGCAGGGAAAAGAAGGAATAAACAATATTTGAATAAGTTTCAAGTACCCTTGCGGTAAAATGGTTTAATATGAAATAAATCAAGGTCACAAACTTTTTCTGTAAAGTGCCAGACAGTAATTGTTTCAGGCTTTGTGAGTCATACAGTTTCTTCCCAAATATAACTCAGCTGTTAGTAGTATTGTGAAAGCATCCATGCACATATGTATAAGGGGGAGCATGACTGTGTTCCAAAAAAACTTTATTTATGGACACTGATATTTGAACTTCCTAAACAGTTGATGCTTGACCAACATGGCAGTCAGGTGGGCCAACCCCTCACGCAGTTGAAAATCCACATGTAATTTTTGATTCCTCAAAACTGAACTACAAATAGCCTATTGTTGACAGAAACCTTACCAATAACATAAATAGTCCATTAACACTTATTTTATAGTATCATGTACTGAGTTCTTACAATAAAGTAAGCAAGTGAGAGAAAATGTTATTAAGAAAATCACAAGGAAGAGAAATACTTTTGCAGTACATACTGTATTTATTTTAAAAAAATTCTCCATAAGTGGACCTGCACAGTTTAAACCCACATTGTTCAAGGGCCAACTTTACTTTTTATGTGTCACAAAATATTATTTTTATTTTTTAAACATTCCCAGTTCCCAGATCATACAGTGGTTTGACTTAGGTCTACAGCCCATACTTTGCAGACTCCTTAAGTAAACATTATAGTTCACAGATTCTAGCTCATTCTTATTGGCTCCCTACCCTGACTAAACCTAGAGAAAAGCACTGGTAGTTAGCATTTGTCTACTCTATACTCTATAGTATAATTCCTAAGCTTAAGTTCCTCCTCAACTACCATCAGAGAAGATTTGCAAAAGCTAATATCTGTAAGGGTTTTTAAACATCTACAAAAGGAAAGAAGGTGTTGATTATGCATTGTGATTATTGGCAAACCAACATTTCATTGTACCTTCAGACAGACCTTAATGCTAATGGATTTAAAACAGAAGCAGAAAAGGTCAGAGGAAGAAGCCTGCTCAATTGCAGGACTTTAAGGATCAGTCTAATTTAGGGGCACAGGACAGGGACTTAGAAGCTCTACTGGGGTACCCAATTACACAGGAAAATGTTAAGCAAAGGCAAATTGGTGACATTTACCTCCCTGCTTGTTTCGTAAAAGGGCAAAAAAGTATAATTTTACTAGACGGCTTCACTGTTTTCTGTGGGAAATAGAACTGGAAGTTTCTGGGGGTGGAACACTAGCTCAAGCTAAATTTATCCGACAGCTCCCCATAGTTACCACCTGAACAGGTATTGACAGGACAGGCACCTGTAGTTCATTCAACACAAGCGCAACACACACGTTCCTGGCTCTCTCTCCAAGTGGTGAAGCTGCATCAGTGTGCCCTAATTCTTGATTCTTTTCACTCCTCCTTTTCCCTGTTTCCCCAGTTTTTGTCCTTTGAAATATTTTCATTACGTAGTAAACAAAGAACTTTTTTAAAAAGATTTTATTTATTTATTTGTCAGGGAGAAAGTGTGCACTCAAGCCGGGGGAGCAGCGGGCAGAGGGAGAAGCAGACTCCCCGCTGAGCAAGGAGCCTGAAGGGGAACTTGATCCCAGGATCCTGGGATCATGACCTTAGCTGAAGGCAGATGCTTAACCTACTGAGTCACCCAGGCATCCCAAAACAGAACATTTTTAAATAAGGAGTAAGGTTTTAACTTCCTCTCTTCTTTCCATTATCCTTCCCTAGGAATAAAAGCTGTTAACAGTTTGTAGGGGTTTTTTTTCCTGCAACTTATAGTAGTTATCATTTATGAATATATCATGGACAGCTTTCTAGCTCAGGACAAATTTATTTTTCTTCATTTTTTCCCCTCTGCATAGATTTTCATGGCATGGGTAAAGGATTACGTATGTAGTATGCCTCTAGTGGGTGAGCTGTGAAAAGATTTCCATTTTTTCTTTTCCTTTCCATTTAAAAAATTTACACACACACGATGAGAAATTATAGGCTACACAGTCTATACATTTCTTTTCTAGATCTTCTGATTCCCCAGAAGATTTTTATCGCATTTTGCCAGGTGCTCTACCAAGACAGAGAAAGGCCTTGTACTTTAAGTCAGTTAAAAATGTAGATAAGGAAAGAAAAAGGAGGAACATGCCTGTGAAACTTGATATCAATTATAATAATATAATAACTATCTGTAAGATGTTTTATAGTAATTTTTTTATGTTCTGGGTATTAGAAAATCTAAATAATTACTGTAAAACAATGAATTAACCAAGAATAGAGGTCGGCAACATAAATTTCATGTTATTCAAACACATTTATTCTTTTTTTTTTAAAGGACAATCGCTATCCCTAATTCTTTCTGCTCAGAAGTTTATTGCAAGAAACAGAGAAGGAAAGGTAGCAAAAAGTCGATACATTTAAGTAACTTCTAAACTCAGTTCCTCTCTAGCACATGTGGAGAGCCTAAACAGCCCAGATTCTACCTCTGGGCAGAAGACCCCCTAGGATAAAAAGCAAAGCAGTTGTTGCTGGAGAAGAATGTTGTGGTTTACGCATTGTTACTCTGCTCATAATTTATCCAGAGTCTGTAATTTACAGAGGGTCTGTTGTTCACCTCATTCATCACAGAGAGACACTAAGGAGAGGAAAGCTGTACACACAAAAATTAAAAATCTATTTGTTGCCCTTGGCATGCTTTCATTTCTTGTTCAACTCAGTTTGTTGTGTTTAACTCTTATTGGTTTATTCTTGGCTCCACAAAAGAAAAATGAGCTTGCTTTGTAGATCTCCTACAGAAACTGCCTCCCAGGGAGTCTCCAGGTTTCCGTTGTCATTTTGCGTCCTTACTAATGATACTGAAAAGCAGGATTGTTGCAGGCTTAAAAAAAAAAAAAATCACAATTCTTCCACCATATTTCCTATTTTGCATTTGAACTTAAAGCAGTTACTGCTGTTTTAAAAATTATTTGAAATAAATATAGCAAATAATTTTTTTCTATTCCTCTTTCTAATAATTTGCTACAGAGTAGTAGTATTATGTAATAAAAGGCCCTATGGGCACACAGTGTGAAGGCAGCCATCTGCAACCCAAAGGGAGACCTCTCAGGAGACTTCAATCCTGCTGACACCTTGATCTTGGACTTTGAGTCTCTAGAACCATTTTTGTGGTTTAGGCTACCTAGTCTATGGTATTTTGTATGGCAGTCTGAACAAACTAATACACTACTGACTCTCTCTCTCTCTCTCTTTTTCTTTTTAAAGATTTTATTTATTTATTTGACAGACAGAGATCACAAGTAGGCAGAGAGGCAGGCAGAGAGAGAGAGAGGAGGAGGAAGCAGGCTCCCTGCTGAGCAGAGAGCCCGATTCGGGGCTCGATCCCAGGACCTGAGATCATGACCTGAGCCGAAGGCAGGGGCTTTAACCCACTGGCCACCCAGGCGCCCCCACTACTGACTCTCTACCATGACTTACAAATTAGCTGAAATATTTAGTTTTATTTCAGGTTTTTATCATCTCTTTTTTTCAGATTCTTTGTAGATAGAAAAGCTTATTCTAAAATTTATATGGAAAGGCACAGGCTCTGGAATAGCTAAAACAATCTCGAAAAAGGAAAATAAAGTGGGAAGACTCAGTCTGCCTCTTTTTGAAGTTTACTTATAAGTACAGTCAGCAAGATAGTGTGATATTGGTGGAGCTGTAGACATGTAGATCAGTGAAATAGAACAGAGAACCCAAAAGTAAACCCACATAAATGTGCCGAACAGATTTTTGAAAAAATTACCAAAGAAAATCAATGGAGGAAACATAAACTCTTTCAATAAATGGTGCTGGAGTAATTGGACATCCATAGCCATAAAAGTAAACTTCCAGCTAAACCTCATGTCTTATTTAAAAAAAAAAAAAAATTAACTTAAAAGTAGCAAGGACTTTAAATGTAAAACTATAAAACTTTAGAAAAAAAAAAGAAAGTCTTCATTATCTAGGGCAAGGCAAAGAATGTTTAGACTTGACACTAAAAGTGTAATCCATAAATTGAGGCATTAGACCTCATCAAAATCAAAACCTTTTTGCTCTGTGAATTGAAATAGAAACATTTCCTCTGTTCAAAAGATGAAAAGACAAACTACGGATTGGGAGAAAACATTTGTAAACCATATATTTGACAAAGGACTTTTATGTAGACCTAATACCTGCAACTCTAAAACTCAATAATCAATAAAAAAACAACCTAATTAGAAAATAGGGAAAAAAGAAATAAATAGAAATTTCAGAGAAGAATATTTACAGGTGGCAAATAAGCACATGAACAGATATTTGACATCATTAACTATTAAGGAAATGAAAATTTAAACTTCAATGAGCTATCAATGCACACTTATCAGAATGGCTAACATTAAAAAATGACAACAGAAAACACTGGAGAAAATATAGAGAAGACATTCACACATTGATAATAGGAACGTAAAATGACACAATTACTCTAGAAAACAGTTTGGCAAATTCTTATAAAACTGAATGTGCCATTACTGTAAGACTCAGTAATCACATTCTTGGATATTTATCAAAGACAAATGAAAACTTATGTTCATATGACATATGAACATATGACAAAGCTTCTATGAACATTCATGTTCATAGAATGTTCATAGAATGTTTGTTTGTTCATAGAAGCTTTGTTTGTAATAATCTAAAATTGCAAACAACCCAAATGTCCTTTAGTGGGTTAACTGTTAAGCAAACCAGTTTGTCCATGTTATGGAATATTACTCAACAATAAAAAAGAACTAGCAATTTGGTAACTTGTAGTAACTTGGATGAATATTCAGAAAATTATGAAGAGTGAGAAAAACCAATCCCAAAAGATTACACTGTGCATGGTTTCATCTATGTAACATTTTGAAATTACAATATTATTCAGATGAAGAATAGATTAGTGGTTGCCAGGGGTTAAAGATGAGGGTGGTTGGAAACAGACAGATATAGTTATAAAGGGACTGTACAAGGGATCCTTGTGAAGATGGCTGTTATTTGTCTTAGCTATGGTGGTGATTACACAAAGAAGTATATGTAGCCAGTGGATCTGAATAAGATCAAAGGATTGTATCAACGTCAGCATTCTTTTTTTTTTTTTAAGATTTTATTTATTTATTTGTCAGAGATCACAGGTAGGCAGAGGCAGGCAGAGAAAGGAGGAAGCAGGCTCCCCGCTGAGCAGAGAGCCCGATGTGGGGCTCGATCCCAGGACCCTGGGATCATGACCTGAGCGAAGACAGAGGCTTTAACCCACTGAGCCACCCAGGCACCCCTCAATGTCAGCATTCTATGCTACATATAGTTATGCAAGATTTTACCACTGGGGAGAACTGGGTAAAGGGTATTTAGGATCCCTTTATCATTTCTTAATTGCATGTGAATCTACAATTATCTCAAACAAAAATTTAATTCCAAAAGTAAATGGGATCAAAATAAGAAGTAAAAGGAGAGATAGTATTAGTTGATTCCCTTAACTCTGCACTTCTATCCCCACCAGGTGATCCAGGCATTGTGAGTACCAAGCTGCAGGATTCTGTGCAGAATGGTGTCTAGAGCATACATAGTTCAGAATTTGGTTGTTCTCCTAATTCGCTCTCTTAATAACGTTCGAGCTTTCTGGTCCTTGAAAACTCCACTTTGTAATTGGACTTGATAGAATAATTAAGACTACAGGAATTGCCATGCAGAGCATTAGTCTCAAGTCCTCCAGTTAAAGAAAAGTTGAACTTTTGACATGGATATAAAACAGGCCCAGAAGGCTGCTGTTCAGCATAGTTTGATTCTTGGATTCAATTTCAGAACACTCTGAAGTCATTTTATGCCACTTGACTCAAATCATTCATCTCAGTGAAAATTTGTTAGTTCAATGTCAGCTCCTCGGTGTTCGTCTACAGACTTCACAGAGGGAACCAAGGCTGCCTGACAATGTTTAGAAAGATGCTCCCGGCTCCAGCAGCATGCCCAAGCAGCAGAGGAAGCCTTCTGCTGCAGAAGATCCTGGCCATAGGAGAGCTTTGCTATCAGTAAATAGACCAAAAAGAAATAAATAACATGTCTAACACATAAAATGAATTGTAGTCTGATTCCTGCTAAGAAGAAAATCTCCCTGGTTTTTAAAATATTAACGCTCCTCTCCCATTTCAACTAATTTGGCAATTCAGAAGTAGCGATCATTGTAATTTGCAAAAAACATAATGGGGATTTGTTGCTTTGAGTAGCTCTAGGCCTGTGCTGCAGGCTGTCCACTTTGAAGATGCTACCTTCTTTTCTCCTGTTCCAGAGACAGCCTCCGTGATAAGCGTGTCAGCAGAATTGAGCCAAACAACTTCCAGGCAGTATTAATTACAGGTGAATCTCAAGAAATGAAATGTTTGTTTTCAGACTTGAGTTAGTTGCAGTTATCAAACAAAGACACCGGCAGATCATAGTCACAGATTACTTGTGCTGAAGAGGACGCTGCTAAAGAATCACTAATGGACATGCTCTTTTAGGGACCAAAAAACTCAAAACCTCTTTGCTTTAAAAAAATAGAGCAAGTGATTTATATTTAGTTCTGTCCTGAGATCATGTGTAATTGCCAAGATGACATTATTTTCAATCAAAATCATTGTGAGACATCAACATAACCTATGATGAAACGAGATATTTTTATCACACTATCGTTTAACAGCAGGACAATTAATGCGTGTCATTATTTTGATTTATTGCCTCCAAGCTTAATTTTTTACAATAAACACATGTTGTTTCCATAAGCAAAGTTAAAAAAAATTAGTAAATCAGTGGATGCAGTAGGCAACTGAAAATACAGGTACATGACGCCAATTTGGAAGGGAATGGAAATAAGAGAGAGCAAATTAACTTTTACATTTCTGGGACAATAATGAAGCCGAAGTTTAAAAAATTAAGTGCAGCTTAGATAGTATCTTTCAAAACTAATAGCAGCTCTTTTGTCATTCTATGCATGCTCAGATTTCTTCCTTATAATATGCAATTATTAACAAGAAACCTATCTTCTAATCTTGGCTGCCTTAAAAACACTAGCAGGGGTCATTTATCATCATATTTCTTATTAAAGCCTGGAAGAAACACCACACAGCAGCATATCTTGGAAGTTGGAACTGTAAAGAAAATCCCTCTCTTATTTTCTCAATGATTTTGGGTAATGTTAAAAATAATTGCTATTATAAGATTTGCCTCTCCTTTAATTGCCAGTTTTCACAGATCTAGTGATTGACAACTCCACTCCTATCCTCCAGAATTATTCATAGTTGCCCTCTCTCCCCCCCTTTATTTGAATGTCTTAGAATTACTCAGGGTAGCATTTTGAGTTTCCCTTTTCAGCGGTCCAGACAAAATCAGTTCACTAATGATCACATAACAGCCACTGGGCACTGCAATGGTATGTGTAAAAAACAAAAACAAGGGGTGCCTGGGTGGCTCAGTGGGTTAAGCCTCTGCCTTCGGCTCAGGTCATGATCTCAGGGTCCTGGGATCGAACCCCACATCAGGCTCTCTGTTCAGCAGGGAGCCTGCTTCCCCCTCTCTCTCTCTGCCAGCTGCTCTGCCTACTTGTGATCTCTCTCTGTCAAATAAACACATAAAATCTTTAAAAGAACAAAAACAAAAACAAAAACAACCAAAACCCTAACTCTGATTTGGTCAGGTTGACAACACAGTTAAAACTCTGATATGTTCCTTCAGTTACTATTAAATCCTCTTTATCATTTTTGTTCTACTTATTAAGAATTTCTTAGAATTTTCATCTTTTTCACATATTGGCCTTAAGGGATATTTCTCAGCAAATAACTGATCATTGGTCTCATTCATAAAGAGCTTGTGTTGGTTTTCAGTTCTAAACATTTGGTGGAAATGAAATCAAACACTTTGCGTTCAGCAGTCTAAATCTTCCAGGGTTTCTTTATGTTATAAAAGCACAAACAGGAGCACCTACGTGGCTGAGTCTGTCTTCAGCTCAGGTCATGATCTCGGAGCCTTAGGATTAAGCCCAGCATCAGGCGCCCTGCTCAGCGGGGCGTCTGCTTCTCTCTCTCTCCCTCTGCTCCTCCCCACCCCAACACTCTGCTCATTCTCTCTCTCTCTCTTTCTAGTAAAGAATATCTTTTAAAAAACTATTTAAAAGCATAAATACTATCAATATGGATGTTTCTTTTCCCATTTTCCAATATCCAGGTTAGCATAATATAAGCCACTGATCAGCATTCAACTTTTATTGCTTAGTCATGTATCTTGGAGATAGTTCTTTAATCAACATAGAAAGTGTCTCCATTTATTTACAGCACCGTATGTACCCGTCATAATTTAACCACTCCTTATTGATGAACATTGTGGTTACTCATTTTGTTTGTTAGTGTTTTTTTGCTATTCTGTACCATGGTTTATGGAAAAATCTGTGTTTTTTCTTTCATGGCATTCGTCTGCAACTGGAGGATAACTGTCTGGATGTGAAGACTATATTATGAAGGAATTAAGCGATATAAAGTTGTCACCCAGGACAAGGATTCTCAACAGCTGTACTGTTGACCATTTGGGCCAGACAATTCTTTGTTGTGGAAGACTGTTCTGTCATTTTAAGATGCTGGGCGGCATCCCGGGCTCTCCCTACCAGAAGCCTGTAGCATCAAACCCCATGGCCCCCTGCTCCATTTGTGATCACCGCAAATGTCACCAGATATTGCCAAATGCTTCCTGGGAGGGCAAAATCACCCCAGTTCGGAACCACTGTTCTAGGTGATTGTATCATTTACCATCACCAGCTGGGTAAGGCTCTTTTCCCAACAGATAGTGTGTAATATCAAACTGCAGAAATTTTGACAATTTGATGGGGAAGAAAATGGAATCTTGGTATCATTTCAATTTGTATTTCTCTTATTACGAGATGAGCATCTTGTCATTTTTTTTTGGCCTTTTCTCTGAATTGCCTGTTTATATTTTTTAAGCTTTATATTTGACAGTCTATTTTCACTTTATATTTGTTTATCTTTTCCTGTATATTTCTAAAAAATTAGAGAGATTACTTCTTTGCACTGTGAATTGTTTGTAACATTGTTATTTGTTTTCTGACTTTTGTTACGGTGTTCTGAGATGCAGATATCTTTAATTTCTTTATTTTCCAATCTTTACTTTATGATTTCTGATTTATGATTTCTGAATTTTGAGTCATAATCAGAAAAGCTCTCTATGATATTATTTTCAAGGAGTTCACCTATGTTTCTGTTCAGTATAATTATAGCTTTCTTATTTGTATGTCTTTTATCATATTTGAAATTTATCCAATATTCAGTGTACCAATCTTGTTTCTGCAGATTTCTTTTGGTAATGTTTAAATTACAACATGCTTTTTTTAGATTCTTTTCTTTTAGCTAGCTAAAACTCATGATTAATCAAAAGACTATTGATTAAGAGACCCCTGGCAGGTATAATCTAAAGCTCCTTGTGGATCTTATGTAATTTCTGACATTCCATAGTCTATGAAAAGGATCTGTTTAGTAGAATCAATACTCTAATTTTAAATACAAAGTTTTATAACATTTTCTTTTTTAGTAGGAAAATTATATTTTTCCATAGTCATGTGGTTCTTATTTATTTTTTGGCAATAGGTCAACATTCAAAAACTTCAAATGGAGATTTCTCTCAAGAAAAGTTTACTACTTTCACATTTGAAACATATGAGAACTCACTTTGGGAGCTTAGTGGCTTTCAATATAAGAAGTATAAAACGTGTCCTGTGAGGTTGTACCTGTGCCTTTAAAAGAAATTCATTTATAATAAGAATCAGTGCATATAGACAAAAGCTTCCTCCTGAGCCAGGTTTATTTTTAGGTAAAACCACAGAATCTAATCAGGTTTCCTGTTATAATGTAAAGTGGAAATATAAAGATGCCTGATTATTTTGTGTTAGGACCAACCGTTTCATTCTATCATCTGTCTTTTTCTATCACCTCCAGTGTGATATCCTGGAATGGGGCTCCTGACACATAATAGAAAGCTTCAGAGGAAACATTAATATGTTCCTTAGTTCAAGTAGTCCATGTTATCACAGAAGCAAATGAAAAGTCTCCCGACCTTTTCATTTACTCCTACGACAACATGCTCTGAGAGAAAAGATTTTTGCCAGCTGTTTTAGTTTTAAATTACAGTGCCATGATTGGTTTCATTTCTAGGTCACCCATAGCAACCATTATATGCAAGCACAAGATGAGCAATGGATGCATACAAAATTCTCAAGATTTTAAGTTCAGTGTCTAATTTATGAGCAAGAAGGTTTTGTTAGTTTGGATCCGGTGGTATGAGGAAAATGTATATCATTTGTTCACTAATTTCTTTTTTGGGGAGGGGTTGCTTTTAAAAATCCTTATCTTTCAAAACTACGAATTCTTTATGCATAACCCTCCCAACGGTGGAGAAAAATATTCAAATAGTTTTGAAGTATGTTCCACTGACCTCCTAACAGGCTTCCCAGTTAGAGTAAGATTTTTGAAAGAAAGTATAATAAAAAAATCAAGATTTTGATTTTGTGATGAAATGCACATGCATGCATGCAAAAAATAATACTCCTTTTTGTTTTTCCTTTATTGCTCTGCTGGCTGCTAAGAAGTATGTTTGTTTTCACTAATAGACATTTTCAGATATTTATCAAGTTAGCCTTAGAGCTGGTGTTGCAAAACAACACCCTCTAAATTATAATTTTCCGTCAAATTTTCTGACTCTATTTGTTTCATATATTCTGAGACACTATCTTGGCTTTATCTTCCAAACGTTTCATTGAGTTTGCATCATATGTATTTCTTTAGTTGCATTATTTTCTCAGATACCTCAGCAAATCCCAGAGGACAGTTGTCTGGGTCCCTGTGGATGTGTGTGTGTGTGTGTACACACAAAAGCATGCATGTGTAAAATTCTTCTCTTTCCTAAACTCTTTCAATTTTCTCTGGGTCATTTTACCTGAGTGATAGGCTAGGCTAATTTTTTTTTCCATATTTTTTCAAATATCTGGTGATTTTGACTTTCTATTCATAATTTAAAGTGAGAGGATAGGAATATTGATAGAGAATTCCAGTTTGCGGGTGGATGGCTTTGGTTTAGGATGAGCAGGTGGGTTTATGATCTATCCTGGGAGTCCTCCTAATAGCAGAATTACAGGGCTTTATTTGCTTGGTGTAAAGGCCTGCCTGCATTACCGTCCGTAGAATTTCAGTTAACACTCTTGGTTTTAGAGTCTCTCCTCTGTCCCCATCATACCATCTGTCTTTGAGTCTGAATACCTTAAAACTGATATATAACACGTTACTTTTATACATACACAACATCCTCAGATTTGGTTTGCAGGGAACTCAGTGACAATGGCAATAATACATACTGGGGGGATAAAAAAGTCCCAAAACTGTAAATCATTGACTGAAGTAAGTTTGTATCAAAGAAACAATCCTTTAAAATGAGCTTATCAGTAAACACTGCCATCTCTGGTAGATGGAATTTGCAACTGACTGACTACTTTAGCAAGTTCTGTATTGCTCAAGTTTTTGGCAGACACAAACTGTTTGACTTCTAGAAATTCAGGCTGTTTTCCCAATCCAGCTAGGTCACTGGGCTTTACTCTTGCTTCTCTTCTTACCTGGGAGCCCCATTACTCTCCTAAGACCTTGTAAATTGTGCTTATTATTTTCTCAACACGTCCCAGGGACAGCAGACTAGTTTTCAGGAGGAGAAACCTTAACCTGCATTATTGCAAACAGTTCTTGAATTTCCTTAAACTCTATTGGTAAGTTTTCCAACCAAACTCCACGTGGATTACAAATGCTGCAAACTGCTTTTTCGGTTTGATAGGGTGTGACAGCACATGTCAAAGTCAATTGCCTCAAATCTAATTTATTACTTTATTGAAAAGTTGGACATGTTGAAGTTCAGCTTAATTGAGATTGCTCATTACAAGCTATCTTCCCTGAATGGAAATATAAAGTGAATGGCACTTTAAGTACAGAAGGAAAAAGTTTCAGCAGTAATGTAAAAATAGCATCTGATGAGCAGATAAGAATCCTATGTAAAGCACACTATTAGCAGCAACCACAACAGCTCCTACTGTAGCAGTACTGGAGCATACGCAATCATAAGTGCTTTTATAGCAAGGCTGTTCCTGCTTTATAGTATTCATTGTGTCAGCACTGTAATTATAATTTCTCTTCCGTATAAGTTTACAGCAAAGCTGTATAGCCCCCCAAATTATTTTTTAAAAAAGACTCACTTGTGTTTAAAATAACTTACAAATATTTTAAAAATGCTGATCAGAGCTGTCCATGTATCAGACAACGAACGCATCAATCAGTGTGTGCCATCATAATGCTGTTGCAAAAAAAAAGATAGCCAATAAAAGCAAAATTGAGTAACTCAGAAATATATCATACTCACAGGAGATATAAAAATGGAAAATTATTAGAAAACATAAAATGTGTTACTTTTCAAATTGTAAACAACAGATTAGAGCCCCATTATTTTCCCCATTACACAGGGTTGATAATAATGTTGGGATGGAGTGAGGAGGTAGGAAACAGTGTTTTCATTGTTACCAGTGTTATTATAAGAAATTCTATTACAAGTAATATATTTTAGTTTTATTCTCTACTAAAGTTAATTTCCTTACAAGTTAAACAAGTAAAGGCAATACTGAAAATGTTAAAAACATTTTAACCTAAAGAACAGAATTTGTGAATGTATATAGTATCTTTCATATGGAATCATGATGAAGTAATGCTAATATTTAAAAAAAGCAATCTTAACACATCTCAGGGATTTAGACCCTATTTTAGACAGTGATAAGACCTGATCAAACCCCGACACCTCATACTACATCTGACATAGTTTCCTTCCCTTGTACAACATTGTTTTTCTTCCCCTCATTATATTATCAGTTGAGAATGATGCTTGCTTCAGTTCCAGCATCAATGGCTATTGTTAGATTATATCACAACATTACAATTATTTAACTATGAAGTCCTTTTTATAGTAACTTTTCTGTAACACTACATACAAAGACATATCTGTACTTTGTTTGACAGGATATCTGAAAGATAAATGGTTGCTCAAAATGCTTAAGGAAAGTAAAAAGAAGTTTATGCAAAAGAGCCATTCAAGGTCTCTGAAGTTGGTGAATTTCAAATAACACAGCCTATTGAATCATTATAATGATGGATCGGCTTTACTATCTTCAAGTAACACACAGATCTTGTTTAGAATAGTGAACTTGCTATATTATAATTGATAATATGGAAGAACACTAGTCATGTTAGCTTCAATAAAAATGTATATACATTTTGGGACGCCTGGGTGGCTCAGTTGGTTAAGCGGCTGCCTTTGGCTCAGGTCATGATCCCAGCGTCCTGGGATCGAGTCCCGCATCGGGCTCCTTGCTCGGCAGGGAGCCTGCTTCTCCCTCTGCCTCTGCCTGCCACTCTGCCTGCCTGTGCTTGCTCACTCTCTCTCTCTAACAAATAAATAAATAAAAAAAAATGTATATACATTTTGACATGAAGAAATATAAGGGATATGACATAAGATTATTATATAACACCTTAAGTGGCTATTTTGACTGAATATTATGCTAGATTGTATCATCCTCTAGACATTCAGTTAAATCCTATTCCTATGGCTGCTACAACTTTTTTTAGATTTTCCTTGAAAAAGTGTCTATTTAGCCATCAACCATTGTTTATCACTGCTTTCTCTATTTCAAGGTGTCATTACTGATGATAATTATTTTCTATATGTGGAAATGTGTCTAAGACTGTTAATTTTGATGCCATGTGCATGTAAACATCTCTTTTTAATTCACAGTCATTATTTAAAGAAACTAGGGCAGAAAAGGATGGCTGATTGTTATTTCTGACTTTCGTTTTTCAGAATTATTAAAGATAATGTATGAGCAGTAAATTTGCAACTTTTTGGAATGTCTAAGGAAAAGTAATCCTCTTGGGTAGTTTAGACAGCTATTTTTGCTTTTGTAGAAATATACAGACTTAGACACCATGCTTAGGATTTTTCTTTTTTTTTAATAATTTTTTTATTATGTTAGTCACCATACATACATCGTTAGTTTTAATGTAGTGTTCCAGGATTCATTGCTTGCGTATGACACCCAGTGCTCCCTGCAATCCGTGCCCTCCTTAATACCCATCACTGGGCTCACCCATCCCACCACCCTCATCCACTCTAAAACCCTCAGTTAGATTCCCAGAGTCCATAGTCTCTCATGGTTTGTCCCCCTTCTGACTCCTCACCTTCATTTTTCCCTTCCTTCTCCTAATGTCCTCCATACTATTCCTTATGTTCTACAAATAAGTGAAACCATATGATAATTGTCTTTCTCTGCTTCACTTATTTCACTTAGCATAATCTCCTCCAGTCCCATCCATGTTGACACAAAAGTTGGATATTCATCCTTTCTGATGGCTGAGTAATATTCCATTGTATATATGGACAACATCTTCTTTACCCATTCATCTGTTGAAAGGCATCTTCTCTCCTTCCAACTTGGCTATTGTGGAAAATGCTGCTATAAACATTGGGGTGCATATGGGCCTTTCTTTTTACTACATCTATATCTTACTTAGGATTTTTCTTTCTAATAATTCTGACTGCTTTACACCAGGTTGTCCCACTACTACAAAAATTTGCTTGGAAATACATATTGTTTATAATTATACTACAGCTATTTTAAATCATTCACATATCTCTTTATCACTCTTATTTCTCTGTTTAAAACTGTATGTGACCTGAGTTGGTAGGTTTGCAATCATGGTGGATCAAACTCCAACAGTATTGCTGAAGTCTTCTATATTAATGCTGAATATTGGATTATTCTCTTAGAAGTATAGCATAAATTCATATACTACTTGCTTTCACGTTAAATTCAGGCATTTGGTATGGTCCTTCTTTTCTTCCCTTTCAGGCAAATAGGTAACCTTTGACAACTGCTATAGGAAGAAAGTTATTTGTTTCATAATTATCATAACTTTAGGCATCCAATAAGCCAAAGAAGCTTGAAGTCATAGGCTATAGTATGGTTAAAATATTATTTTCTTGAAAAAAAGAAAAGAAAAATAAGCTGCAGACGTAGTACAGGTTAATGAACTACTTGATTAATCTAGCTATTTCTTCTTAGAAACAAGTTGTACCTTTCTCTGAAAAAGGAAATTTTTGTCCACCTCATGTTTAAGTAACATCACCCAGATGAAGAGTCAATTGACTGAAACATATTAAATTTAACTGCAAAACACAGCATCTTGTCTTCTTATATCAGTGTCACTCAAGATACCAATTAAGGCTATCAAGAAGATACAGGCCACTTGCAAATTCAAAGTTTATGAAGGCAATTGATGACTGCTTATAGGTTTATTCTGACAAATAAAGGATTTGGATCTAAGCAGAACTATCTTACTCTTGGGGCTCTGTGCACTTGTAATCTTGAGAGTCACAGTTTCCACATAATCTTATTCATGACACAGGGTCACAGTAACATAAAATCTTGGAATCAGAAAGGAAGGATTTAAGATTCCATCTTTTATAAAAGATGGGCTTCCCTATCCATATATAAAGATGGACTTCCAAATGAAGTTTGAATGAGTTGAATAATAGTGGTTTCACTACCTCAGAAGTTGTCTTCCAACAGGGAAACCAAAGAAGAAGAATATATATGTATACTTATTCCTAAACACCTCTGGGGTATTCCCTGTGGATGGCTAGGTGATTGATTTAAATATTTGTGGAGTTTTGAGGTGGTAGTTAGGCAGATATAGGCAATGAGAAATCAGGCCTGTCAATTTGATTGGATTCTTACTCCTGGGCTGGTGAAAGCTAGCACAGCAGTCAGCACAGATAGCCAACTGAGTTGGACTTGCTGTTCTGCAGGTCACTGGATGCTGCCTTTCTCTGTATTCCTGGTACCAGTGTGCCCCAACTGTATATACAGACTCCCTGCTTATCACGTTAAAACATATCTGAGATCAGGCTACAGTGTTTTACACAAATTTAGTATTTTATTGGATATTTTAATTGGTTAATATAACAAAGCATTATAAAATTAAGAAACAAACCAATAGACACAAACATAAACTTGATATGAATATCTCTGGGACAATAAGGGATTGTGCTCCACAAATTGGTGGCATATTCTTTACCAGTTGCAAGTTGTCAAAGCTAAATGTATACTTTCCTTCTCTTTCTCTCTCTTGTTATCTGAGCAATCACCATAAAGTGAAAATATGTTTAACAAAAGTATCTTCCATACCTCGTCCTATCTTCTCCATCTCAATGGTATTGTTTATGTTGAAAAGTTCATTTACCAACTTAAGCTTCTTCCCAATTATTTTTCCATCATAATAGGAGACATTCTAGCATAGCTGTTCAATATACAGTTTCTGAACTTAGACTGTGCAAAATTCAAATTCACATTGACTGGTTGGGTAGTCTTTGTCAAGTTATTTAATTTCTCTAAGACTTAACGACTCACTAATGAAAGTGTAATAATTATAATACCTTCTATAACGTTTTTATTAAAATGAATCATATCTGTATATGTATATATGTAAATTTTTGAGACTGACATAAGCATTATTATTGTTGTTGCTGTTATTATTATTATTGTTTTCCAAGATTAAGCTCAAATATCTTTTACCTAGTTAAGAGTTTAATTATCTCTGAAAAAAAAAAAAATCAATCTTCACCTCTCCTCTTGTCTTGTGATGTCATTCTGCAATCAAAGCTCCAGTAGAATAGTTACCATATTGCATCATCATTATTTATTTCTCTGACTTTCTCCCTGGAGAAAAAGTCCTTGAGGGAGAAGTCTGTAATATTAATCTTTTCTCCCCAGCAACCAGCATCAAGCCTCATGCAATGAACACACTTGGTGTTAATGGCTATAAACCCTAGCTACCAAAATGCTGCTGTCATCTTCTATGATGACTAATTCATCTACAGAACCAAAATAATTCAGTAAGTACATGCTTAGTTTCAGGTTAAACAATAAAGAGCAAAAACCTAATTATTCCTTCTGATACATAATTCCATGTGTTCCTTTTATATACACATTTGTTACTTTAACAGGAAACTTAATCAATAGAAACAAAATAACATTAGGTATACAGAGGTCTTCCACTTAAAAAAGGAAACAAATACAGAAAAAAAAATTCTAACATAATAAGCTATGCCATATTTATTTTAAGGTACAGTTAAATTTTAAAATCTGGTAATAAATTCTAAGAGTTATCTTCAAGTCCTGAGGCAACATAACGACTATCAGGATATGTTACTGATGTTGACAACATTAAAATGATGAAATTATAACTAACAGTCTCTCTGAAGATCAATTTATGCAACTTGGGGATTGTCCAAATAAAAACCATATATAATAGTTAACCAATGATATCGACATCTGTTTACCCTAAAGATTCATAAATTGATAAAGGTTATTAAGGTAATTGGGTGAGCAACTACTTTAAGTATATTTTTCAGTGATAGAAAATGGAATTTAAGCTTCTCTGGAAAATAGGCTTCTGAAACAGATGATATTCAAAAGATTAAAAAATTCTAAACATATCTAGATTTTAAAGTGATTTCATAGTCAAATTAGTATTAAGGCTTAACTTTAGGAGGAAAAACAAGAAAAGTGTGCAGAAAATCTCCATAACATATTATGATAAAAGACAGTTACTGTCTATCTGTTGCAACTCAATGGAAGTGAAAAAGTAAGAATATATATAAGTAAAAGATATAAATCTAGTCTATTCAAAATTTTTTAAGGAATTTTACTAATAATTACTTCAAATCTCCTATTTTATAATAAACTGTATAATTTTTTAAAAATTTACCACCTAGAGGAGACCTTACATTAAAAGCATTTAGTAATGGAATTACATTGAAACATCAGTCATAACTGACATGAACATTTGAAAAAAAAATGTATTACATCACTAATTTAGCTGATGATCAAGAAAGAGAATCAGGAAAGTACTGACCATCTGTACATATTAAGAGTAACAGATATCCCATGTCGAACATTTATATAGTAGAATGAAATAAAAATGCTGTCATTGCTAAAGCACCCATAGGTTAATAAGTCTGAACTTCAGACTAGTTGGTGCCTCAATAGATTTTCAAAATGTTAAGACCATTTAGAAACTATGTTATTTATTTTTTATATAAATACTTTCATTTCTCATTAAAAATCAATAAAGATTTATGATTTTGGTAATTACAAATTAGATAATTCAGACTAACCCTCCTTCTGAAGAAAACTGGAAGCAAAAATTCTGCTTGAAGGCAAAGGAGAGCTAAGAAATAAATAATTACCAAGCCAAGATCCAGAAGACAGAAATTCAGACATAAGAACTCAGTATTTAGAAATTTTTCAACTTTAGGGTGTTTACTAATTCTAAGAGATTTGGGGTATATCAATTGGCAGCTTCCTCATACTAAAAGGGCAAAGGTGGAATAACACATTTATCTGCTAATAAATTCTGAAAACCTAGGCATGGGAGAGCCTGGCAAATATCTTGAATTTACCTGGGATCTAACTGAGCTATACGCTTGGGGAAAAGGCTAAACTAGAAGTAATATGGCTCTCCAAAGGACTATGGCTCAACTCCAAATTATCTTAATGCCTGAAATTGGGTTAAGATATTCTCAGACTGTTAGTGCTCTAGGCACATGAGAAGAGTAAATGTCAAACCTCTGAGTATGAAGATGACATCCTAGGCCACAAATGATTTCAAACGTATTATAAATAAGCAATGACACAAAGACAAAGTTATATGGATGACAGTAACAATAAACAAAAGAAAAAGATACATTAAACAGGAAATCTAGAATTAAGAGTAACAATAACTAAAATTAAGAAATCAGCAGGTAGTCTGACCCACAGTCTTAAAGAAGAAAATATTCAGACAAATATGGAGAGGAAAAAAAAACAAGGAAAAGAAAGAAAAGAAAGTAAATAATATAAGAGAGAAGGTGAAAATATAAAATGCACTTTTTAGATTTCTCAAAGGAAAGGAAAGAGAAGATGGGACAGACACAGTATTGAAGAGGTGGTGGCTACGAACTTTCCAAAAGCAGGAACTGACATCAGCCACAAATTCAGGAAGCTCTGAAAACACCAAGTTTTAAACAGAAAAGAAAAATTTCAAAGCACATTATAGTAATACCTCTGAAAACCAAAGAACTAATAAGGCTGACTATTTTACAGGTGGCCACAGACGCAAAGACTGATTGCCTTCAAAAGGAAAACAATAACACTAAGAGCTGATCAATCAATTCAATAAAAACTAGAATGTAATGAAATGACACCTTTAAATGCTGAAGGAAAATAACTGTTAAATTAGAATTCTATGTCCAGTACAAATATTTACTAATGATAAAGGTGAAATAAATTCATTTTCAGACAAGCAAAGCTGAGATAATACATCTTCAGAAAGTTTGCAGTAAAGGAAAATCTAAAGGGAATTCTACAAGAAAAGAAAAGTGTACACAAATAGCATCTTGCAAAACAAGATAAAGAACAAGAAAAGGGAAAGTATAGTATCATTTATAGGTATTTACATGTATTAAGCCCCAATGTAGCATATAATGGAGAAAGTTAAGACAAGTTAAGATTCATGTGATGTGTTCTAGTTTAACCACACAAAATATATTTTTAGGTAAAAAAGCAAGTGAAAAAAGGAACCTATAGCAAAGGTTAAAATTCAGTAAGATAAATTTAAATTCAATTATATTTGTAGTTACATTAAAGATAAATGGATAAAACTCTCATTAAAAACAAAGTTTGCTACACTTGACTTAAAAGGTCACAATTCTGTTTACTGTTCACAAAACATCAAAATACAGAAATAATAAAAGTAAAGAATGCAGAAAGTCATGCCATGTAAAGGTAAATTAAAATAAACTGACACAGGGCACCTGGGTGGCTCAGTGGGTTAAAGCCTCTGCCTTTGCCTCGGGTCATGATCCCAGGGTCCTGGGATCAAGCCCCACATTGGGCTCTCTACACAGCAGGGAGCCTGCTTCCTCCTCTCTCTGACTGCCTCTCTGCCTACTTGTGATCTCTGTCTGTCAAATAAATAAATAAAATCTTTACCCAAAAATAAATAAATAAATAAAGTGACATAACAGTATTAATATGAGACATGAGGGCAAAAAACATTCCTAGCAAAGAGGGAACAGCATGTCACAATGATAAAAGATTTAACGAAAATAAATTCGTAACAATTTTAATTTTTGGTAACATAAAAACATAGGCTTACAATATATGAAGCAAAAGATTATAGAACAAAACCAGAAATAAACAAATCTATAACTCTATTAAATATTTTTAATAGAATTCTCTCTTTAGCTCTTTAACATAAAACAGGAAATCACAGAATCAGTAATAAATATCAGTTAACTTAAAAAACATGTTTAGGAAACGACTTAATTGTGTTTTTATAATGTGTGTATACAAGTGTGTATGTATGTGTTTCACTGATAATGGCATTGCAAACAAAAGCTGCAATTTTTTTTAAATTTGCACACACATCATGAATTTCAGAATTGAACTGATACTGTGTTTTCTGACTGCAATGCAACTGAGCTAAAGTCAATACTAAAATGTTAATGAGGAAAAAATAAGATATTGGAAAATTCAGATATATGCATCAGTTAATGGATAAAGGAAGTGTAGTGAAAATCCTGTCATTTGTGACAACACGAATGAAACTGGAGGAAGTTATGCTAAGTGAAATAACCAGTCTACAAGACATCCCTAATTTAACAATGCCCCAGCTGAACTTCTTATCTCTTCTCTATTCCATCCACAAACCTGCACTACTCACCATCTTCCTCATCTCAGTTTTTCTGAGTCCAATTCAGATCAAATTATTCCTTTCCATAAAATTCTGCTAGTTTCCCATTTCATTCAAAGCTAGAGTCAAACTCTTGAAACTGGTCTATATTGCCTAACTTAATTTCTCACACTCTTCCAACCTCTTTTTCTCGTTGTTGCTACCAATTCCTATTGCTTTTCTACCCTCATCTCCTAAAACCCTCCCCTCCTCTCATCCTGTTTCGGCTACACTGAATTAAACAGCAGGCATCCTATTTAAAGCCTTTGCATTAAGTCTTTCCCCTGGTTGGAAACTTCTTAAGTTAAATATATGCCCATCTCACTTCTTTACAAATTTCAAGTATTTGTTAAAATTTTATTTTTCAATAAGGGCTTCTTGACCATTCCATTTAGAATTATAACTAGGCACTGATACCTACTTCTCTATACTCTGATCCCCATACTCTGCTCCATTGTACATTTTTCTGCAGTACATATTACAATTCTGTCAACTGTTTGTTGTTTTGTTTCATTTTATAACACTTAGGCTTTCCAAGCACCTATAACTTGGCTTCACACATATTCTGTGATCAATAAATATTTGTTGAACAAATTAAAATAGGAAAAGTAAAATAAATAAAATAAAATAACATAAAAATTAATTAATTAATTGGAAAATTAAAAATAGATTAATGTCACTTTCAGAAAACAAAATAAGAAGAATATTTGTCCACTATTAGGACATAGAGACTTTCTTAAAAAAGAAAAGAAGCACAAAAGCAGCAAAAAAAATAACTGGCAAAAATTTCAAAAATTTATTTAGAAAAAAGGTTAAAATATCTATTCTAGATGTTAAATATGCATATATATGCTTATTGATAAGAAAAACACAAATAACCCAAGAGAAAATAGGTGAAAAGTATAAACAAGGATTTATGATCAAGAAATTGTAAAAGGTAATAAAATGTTTGAATGTTTTTTCAACTTGAAATTGAAGCAATAATGAGACACCATTTCTTCCAAGACATTGACAGAATATTAAATGGTGATTGCTTCCAATATAGTACGAATGCAGAGCCAGAACACTGCTAGTGAGGATGGGATAGATTTAGCTTTCTATAAAGTAATGTGAAAATGCCTACCAAAAATTAAAATACAAACATCAATTGATAAAGTAATTCCACTCTCAGAAATCTATTATCTAGAAATAAAGATATGAGTACATAAAGACACAATAAAAACATTTATCTCTATCTATTTTCACATTGCTTATAGTGACAAAGCTAAAAATAACATAAAGACCCACACGGAAGGACGGGAATGGACTAAAAATTTGTGATACACATTCTTACAAAGGAAAATTGTCCAGCTGTTAAGGACGCATTGGTCTAACAAAGATGGATTGGTGTCTGTTGAGTTAAAGGGAAGACTGCAATGTGCTCTGTTGTAAAATGAGGAAAG
Organism: Martes martes; assembly: GCF_963455335.1. Lineage (NCBI taxonomy): Eukaryota > Metazoa > Chordata > Mammalia > Carnivora > Mustelidae > Martes > Martes martes. The sequence continues at coordinate 45,306,730 of NC_137899.1, forward strand.
AAAATTGCAGAGTAATGCATATATATTCATATATATGTGATATATTTCATATATATATATATATACACATACACATATGATATGATTAGGTAAAACTTAAAAAAAAGTGTGAAACATTTGAAATGGTTAACATAAGCAATGTAACATACCTGTTACATTGAATATATATGAAATCTGCTATTTAAAATTAAAAGCAAATGTAATGTAGAATAGTGTACATTTTGATATAACACAAAACCAGATTCAAATTAAATCTCCATTGCTAAATACCTATATGGCCCTGAGTAAGGTAATCAATGATTCACCAACCTCATCAGCCAAATAGGTGTTAATATTATGATTTCTTTTAAAAACCCTTTACCTATTTATTTTAGACAGAGAGCTGGGTGAGAAACAGAGTGGGAGGGAGATGGAGGAGGAAGGCCTCTCCAGCAGACTTGTGCTGACTCGGAGCTCAAAAGTGGTCAATCCCACCACCCTGAGGTCATGAGCTGAGCAGAAACCAGAAGTAAGATGGTCAACTGACTGAGCCACACAGGTGCCCCCAAATACGTGTTAATTTAAAGAGATTATACAAATGACTTACCAGATACATATGGGCACAATATCATTTGATACACACATAATAAAGTGAAAGTACTGTAACTGAGCAGTGAGATAATAAAAGCAGGGTGAGGAGAAAGGGAATAGATGAAAGAAGGAAGAGGAAGAGCTAACAGTTACTATGAACTTGCTATAAGGCAGGCAACAGGGCCAAGACTTGCAGGCACTAAATCTTTAAAACATGTGACTACACATATAAAGTTCTGACAACTAATAATGAGTTAGCTATTATTTTATTTCCAGATTTACAAAGTAAGATGCAGGTGCATCTGGGTGGCTCAGCTGGTTAAGCATCTGCCTTTGGCTCAGGTCATGAGCCCAGGGTCCTGGGATCGAGCCCCACATCAGGCTCCTGACTCAACAGGGAGCCTGTTTCTCCCTCTTTCACTCCCCCTGCTTATGCACTTGCTCTCTCTATCTCTCTGTCAAATAAATAAATGAAATCTTAAAAAAAAAAAAAAGCCACACACACAAAGTAGGAAACAACTATGAGTTGTGATTTGCCTCACTATACTAAAAAGCAAAATAAGAATTTCCAAAAAAAAAATAGTGACCACTGTGGGGACACCTGGGTGGCTCAGTCAGTTAAGTGTCTCACTTTTGATTTTCCCCTCAGATCAGGATCTGTGGGTCCTGGAGTGGAATCCTGTGTCAGGATCTGCACTCAGGTGTAGTCAGTGTTATGCCCAAGTTTTCGTGTCCGAGAGACCACCAAGGAGCCAAGCACCCATGCAATCACACGAGGATTTATTTGACAAGCTTAAGCTTGGGCCCAAGTATACCCGACACAGTGGAGTAGGGACTTGGACCCTGAACCGGATTACAGTCAGAGTTTTTAAAGGCAGAGTGGGGGTGGACTCAGCAGTAGATAACTGGGCCATTACTGCTGGCTCAGCAGTAGGTGAGGACAAAGGGGATGTTCAGAAGGGCTATCAGGGTAAAGAAGACTGTCAGAATATTGGAGGCCTGGTTATTATCAAGTCAAGGCCTTTTCTCCCTCTGATGAGGCACTAACATGACAACAATTGGGAGTTTCCTGGTGGAGTGTCACATTTCTCCTATCAAGCGTTCTTGTTAGTGAGATTTAGGTTTAACTTTGTTTCCATGTTCTTCCACCTCAGCCTCAGCATCCTTCAGTTTTATGGAGGGGAGGGCGATGTTAGGGCTAGACTCGAGGTGGGTACAGCCTTGTTTTTCTTGGCCTCCACAATAGGCTCATCCTTTGCCTTCTGCTTCTTCCCCTGCTCACTCTCCCCCTCAAATAAATAAATAAAATCTTTAAAAAAATAAATGGCCATTGAATCTCAAAGATTATGTATCATCCAAAGGCTAAGATATAACTTTATTCTTTGAATCTTTTGAAGAAACAGTTTATTCCCAAGAGATAACACATTACTTATTAAATGCATTTTATACTTATTCTAGAGGATACTCATCACTAATGCAGCTATAATTACCATGACCAACTAAATTAATAAAGGTTTTAACAAATACAACTTTTTAAAACAAATGAACAGATAATTGAAATAGCAAAATACATTATTTCAATATAATCATTTCTAAAGGAAATTCCTTGGAATTCAAAAGGAAAAAATTATTGAAAATAAAATGTCTACTTTTTCAGTAGAAAATGCTAAAGTCTTTTTGATAGAAATGAAAATAACGAATGCATTAATATTTTTGCAGTTTTACTTCTTTTGTTAATAGAGGTTAAAAGTGCTAAGACATATTTAATATTAACACCATTTGCAACAGCATGGGACTTTGCACTTCACCAGCCTCCACCTAGCAAAAATTGTACTGCAAGTACATATTTGTGAGCTTGTTATTTTAGTTAATTATATGCTCGTTTAGAAACCATGATAGAACTGGCAGCTATTATGACTACAAATAAATGTTTATTTTTGTAGTTCTTATTTTATAACATAATAACTAAACAAGAGCTAAGGAAATTTAACCATTAGCCTTTGTGAGTCAGCTAATGCTGAGTATCTTTTAATAGCACTCCTTGTTTGACAGATTTACTAAACATGTGGTTCAAGTCGTTGAAAAATCCACTACAAGAGTCAGATACTTAGTTTTTTTTTATAAAAGTAATTTTGTAGGATTTTGCATTTACATACAACAAATGCAATATTCCCTTTAAAATAAAACTTATTCCCTTTAAAATAAAACTGCCTTATAAAAATAAAAGTGGCTGAGAATAATAACTTTTAGAACTATCAATAATTTGAAAGAATATGAAAGATATTTCCCCCATTCATAGCTAAAAAAACAAAAGAACTACTTATTGAATATTCATTACAAAGTAAATTATGAGATAACAGTAAGTATAAGAAAAAAGAGTATATAAAATAAAAGCCCAAAAATATATTTCTTAAATGTCTAGCATACTTCCTGCATATAGTATGAAGCCATTTTTTTTTCTTTCTAAGTTCATATCCCATCTCTTAAATTACTATTATTCAGTGAAAGAGAAAGGGAACATGGAATGATCTTCAACAAACAAGCCACAGTATTTACTTGTAATAGAGCTTAGCAAAGCCATTCCCATTTCTGGTAGCACTATAGAAAGAGAATGGTTTAATTCTGCCTTTCATCAAGGACACCTTTATCAAAAAGAAGGCCCTGAGTGAACTCTTAATCCAAATAACATAAGGATAGGACTCATTCAGAAATTATTCTGGCTTGGAACATAAGCCAAAAAATTTGCCATTTTGGAACTATACTATGAGACATTTTAAAGGAAGTTCTTCAGGCTTCAGAGTGAACTATAGGATAGAAATTTGGATCTACACAAAAATAAAGATAATGGGCTGGAGAAGCAAGATGGTGGAGGAATAACAGACTGAAATGATATCAGGTCCCAGGAGTTCAGCTAGATACTTATCAAACCATTCTGAACACCTACAAAATCAATAGGAGATAGAAGAGAAGAAGAGCAGCAATTCTAGAAATAGAAAATTGACCACTTTCTGAAAGGTAGGACATACAGAGAAGTGAATCTGAAATGACGGGAAGATAGACTGGGGGGGAGGGCCTGGCTCCTGGCAAGCAGTGGAGCAGCAGAGCACAAAAACAGAACTTTTAGAAGTCTGCTCCACTGAGAAACATGGCTTCAGAGGCTAAGTGGGCATGGAGCCACCATGGGGACAGTGTGGTCTTAGGTCCTGCAGGGTCACAGAAAGATAGGGGGTGTCTGAGTGTGGTAGAGCTCCCAGGTATTGGAGTGGCGAAGCCGACTACAGAGACAGACCTGAGGAGAGAGATTTCAGATTGGTGTTACCTTAAACCGTGATCCAAGGCACAGTCAGACCACTGCTCTTCAAGCAGGGACTCTACAAGTGGGAGATCTGAAAAGATCCCCTCCTTCCTCCTCCAGGAGGAGTGGTACAGGTTTCAGGAATCTGCTGGGTTTGGAGACTCCAAACAAGGCCGTGCACCAGAGATAGAAACACTTGGTAACAGGCCGGGTGAGCACAAAGTGTGGCCAGAGACCAGGGAGACAGGAATGATTGAATGCTTATCTCTGAGGGCGCACTGAGGAGTGGGGCCCCAAGCTCTCTGCTCCTCTGGGCCAGAGATTGGGAGGCTACCATTTTCATTCCTGTCCGCCAGAGCTCTACGGAAAGCATTCAGGGAACAAAAGTTCCCAAGAGGGAACCTGAGCAAATTACTTAGCCTGGCCCCAGGCAAGGGCGGTGCAATTCCACCCTGGGCAAAGACATTTGATACTCACTACAACAGACTGCTCCCCAGAAGATCAGCAAGAACATCCAGCCAAAACTAAGCTCATCAATCAAGGAGAACAGCAGAACTCCAGAGTGAAGTGAAAGCAACACACAGAATTCATGGCTTTTTTTCCTATGATCGCTTAGTCTTTCAAAGTGAATTTTTTTTTAATTTTATTTTTTTATTCTATTTTTTAATTTTTCCTCTTTCCTCTTTTAATGTTTTAAACTAGTTTATCTTAACAAAACTTTTCTAAAAAAAGTAAAATCTTTTAAAATCTTTATTGTTATAGTCATATTTTATCCCTTCATTGTATTTAACCTTATTTTTTTATATACATATAGGTTCTTTTATTCCATTAAAATTTTGGGACACAATTTCTTCTTTTATATCAAAATATATCCTAAATCTAGCACATGGATTTGTTCTAGTCTCCAGCCTGAGCACATTCTCTCTCTTTTATTTTTCTTTACCCAATCAATTTTTCTTATCAATTCCTTTTTTAGAATTTTTTTAAAAAATTTTATCTTTACAGTTATATTCCACCCCTTCATCATGTTTACCCTTATTTTTGTATATATATTATATATATATAATATATATACATATATATATATACACATATATATATATTTTTTTTTTTCTTTTTTTCCCCCATTCATCTCTCCCTGGTTTTGGGTTTTTTCTGATTTGGTTAGCAAACATTTTTCTGGGGTCTTATCCACTGTTTTAGTATATTATTCTCTCATTCATATATTCTTATCTGGATAAAATGACAAAGCAGAAAAACTCACCGAAAAAAAACAAAAAAAGCAACAACAACAAAAAAAAACAAGAGGCAGTACCGACACCTAGGCCCTAATCAATAGGGACATTAGTAATATGTCAGAACTGGAGTTCAGAATGACAATTCTCAATGTGCTAGCTGGGCTCAAAAAAGGCATGGAAGATATTAGAGAAACCCTTTCTGGAGATATAAAATCCCTTTCTGGAGAAATAAAAGAACTAAAATCTAACCAAGCTGAAATTTTAAAAAGTTATTAATGAGGTGCAATAAATAATGGAGGAAAAATGAGGCAGAAGAGAGAATTATTGATATAGAAGACCAAATGATGGAGAATAAAGAAGCTGAGCAAAAGAAGGACAAACAACTACTGGACCATGAGGGAAGAATTCAAGAGATAAGTGATACAATATTAGAAATATTAAGATTACAGAAGAAGAAGAAAGGGGGGGGGCAGAAGATATATTGGAGTGAATTATTGTAGAGAATTTCCCTAAAATGGCAGAGGGAACAAACATCAAAATCCAGGAGGCACATAGAAGCCTCCTCAAAAGCAATAAAAATAATCATATAGCAAAACTCAAAAGCCTCCTCAAAAGCAATAAAAATAGACATATAGCAAAACTAAGTCTTAGTGACAAAGAGAAAATCCTAAAAGCAGCTTGGGATGAGAAGTCTGTAACATACAATGGTAGAAATACTAGATTGGCAGCAGACTTATCCAAGGAGATATGGCAGGCCAGAAAGAACTGGCATAATATATTCAGAGCACTAAATGAGAAAAATATGCAGCCAAGAGTACTATATCCAGCTAGGCTATCATTGAAAATAGAAGGAGAGATTAAAAAGCTTCTAGGACAAACAAAAATTAAAAGAATTTGCAAACACCAAACCAGCCCTACAGAAAATATTGAAAGGGGTCCTCTAAGCAAAGGGAGAGCCTAAAAGTAGTAGATCAGAAAGGAACAGAGACAATAAACTGTAACAGTCACTTTACAGGCAATACAATGGCACTAAATTCATATCTTTCAATAGTTACCCTGAATGTTAATGGGCTAAATGCCCCAATCAAAAGACACAGGCTATCAGAATGGATACAAAAACAAGACCTATCGATATGTTGTCTATAAGAAACTAATTTTAGACCCAAAGACACCTCCAGATTTAAAGTAATGGGGTGAAAAACAATTTACCATGCTAAAAGACATCAAAAGAAAGCTAGGTGGCAATCCTTATATCAGATAAAATAGATTTTGAACCAAAGACTATAATAAGAGATGAGGAAGGACACTATATTATACTCAAAGGGTCTGTCCAACAAGAAGATCTAACAATTTTTAAATATCTATGCCCCTAACATGGGAGGAACCAATTATATAAACCAATTAATAACAAAATCAAAGAAACAAATCAACAATAATACAATAATAGTAGCGGCCTTTAACACCCCCTCAATGGAATGGACAGATCATTCAAGCAAAAGATCAAAAAGGAAATAAAGGCCGTAAATGACACACTAAAACAGATAGACATCACGATATATTCAGAACATTCCATTCCAAAGCAACAGAATACACTTCTTCTCTAGTGCCCATAGAACATTTTCCAGAATACATCACATCCTGTGTCACAAATCAGGTCTCAACTGGTACCAAAAGATGGGGATCATTCCCTGAGTATTGTCAGACCACAATACTCTGAAGCTAGAACACAATAACAAGAGGAAAGTTGGAAAGAACTAAAATACATGGTGACTAAAGAGCAGCCTATTAATAAATGAATGGGTCAACCAGGAAATCAAAGAATTGAAAAAATTCATGGAAACAAGTGAATTTGAAAACATAACTGTTCAAAATCTGTGGGATACAGCAAAGGTGGTCCTGAGAGGAAAGTATATAATATTGCTCAAGAAACAAGAAAGATTTAAAGTGCACAAACTAACCCTACACCTAAAGAAGCTGGAGAAAGAAGAGCAAAGAAAGCCTAAACCCAGCAGGAGAAGAGAAATCATAAAGATCAGAGCAGAAATCAATGAAAGAGAAACCAAAAGAACAGTAGAACTGAACAATGAAACTAGGAGCTAGTTCTTTGAAAGAATCAATAAGATTGATAAACCCCTGGCCAGACTTATCAAAATGAAAAGAGAAAGGACCCAAATAAATAAAATCATAAATGAAAGAGAAGAAATCACAACCAACACTAAATATATACAAACAATTATAAGAACATATTATAAGCAACTATATGCCAACAAATTTGACAATCTGGAAGAAATGGACACTTTCCTAGCAACATATAAACTACCAAAACTGAACTTGGAAGAAAAAGAAAACCTGAACATACCCATAACTGTAAGGTGATTGAATCAGACATCAAAAATCTCCCAACAAACAAGACCCCAGGGCCAGATGACTTCCCAGGGGAAGTCTACCAAACATTTAAAGAAGAATTAATACCTATTCTTCTGAATCTGTTCCAAAAATTAGAAATGGAAAGGAAACTTCCAAACTCATTTTTCGAGGCCAGCATATCTTTGATCCCAAAACCAAAACCCCATCAAAAAGGCGAACTCCTCAAACTCAACACACACAAAACAGACAATCATATTAAAAAATGGGCAGAAGATATGAACAGACACTTCTCCAATGAAGACATACAAATGGCTATCAGACACATGAAAAAATGTTCATCATCACTAGCCATCAGGGAGATTCAAATTAAAACCACATTGAGATACCACCTTACACCAGTTAGAATGGCCAAAATTAGCAAGACAGGAAACAACGTGTGTTGGAGAGGATGTGGAGAAAGGGGAACCCTCTTACACTGTTGTGGGAATGCAAGTTGGTGCAGCCACTTTGGAGAACAGTGTGGCGATTCCTCAAGAAGTTAAAAATAGAGCTTCCCTATGACCCTGCAATTGCACTACTGGATATTTACCCCAAAGATACAGATGTAGTGAAAAGAAGGGCCATCTGTACCCCAATGTTTATAGCAGCAATGGCCACAGTCGCCAAACTGTGGAAAGAACCAAGATGCCCTTCAATGGACGAATGGATAAGGAAGATGTGGTCCATATACACTATGGAGTATTATGCCTCCATCAGAAAGGACGAATACCCAACTTTTGTAGCAACATGGACGGGACTGGAGATTATGCTGAGTGAAATAAGTCAAGCAGAGAGAGTCAATTATTATATGGTTTCACTTATTTGTGGAGCATAACAAATAACATGGAGGACAAGGGGAGATGGAGAGGAGAAGGGAGTTGAGGGAAATTGGAAGGGGAGGTGAACCATGAGAGACTATGGACTCTGAAAAACAACCTGAGGGTTTTGAAGGGGCGGGGGGTGGGAGGTTGGGGGAACCAGGTGGTGGGTATTAGGGAGGGCACAGATTGCATGGAGCACTGGGTGTGGTGAAAAAACAATGAATACTGTTATGCTGAAAAGAAATAAAAAATTTTTAAAAAATCACATACACACAAAAAAAGGAGAATTACAGACCAGTATCCTTGATGCAAAAATTCTCACCAAAATGCTAGCCAACAGGATCCACCAGTACATTAAAAGGATTATTCACTATGACCAAGTGGGATTTATTCCTGGGTTGCAAGTTTGGTTCAACATCTGCAAATCAATCAATGTGATATAATACATTAATAAAAGAAAGAACAAAAACCATATGATACTCTCAATAGATGCTGAAAAAGCATTTGACAAAGTACAGCATATTTCTTGATCTAAACTCTTCACAGTGTAGGGACAGAAGGTACATACCTCAGTATCACCAAAACCATCTATGAAAAACCCAGAGCGAATATCATCCTCAACGGGGAAAAACTGAAAGCTTTTCCTCTAAGGTCAGGAATACGGCAAGGCTGTCCACTATCACCACTGCTATTCAACATAGTACTAGAAGTCTTAGCCTCAGCAATCAGACAATGAAATGAAATGAAAAGTATCCAAATCGGCAAAGAAGACGTCAAACTCTATCTTTCAGATGATATGATACTTTATGTAGAAAACCCAAAAGACTTCACTCCAAAACTGCTAGAACTCATACAGGAATTCAGTAGGGTGTCAGGATATAAAAGCAATGCACGGAAGTCAGTTGCATTTCTATACACCAACAGCAAGACAGAAGAAAGAGAAATTAAGGAGTTGATCCGATTTACAATTGCACCCCAAACCATAAGATACCTAGGAATAAACCTAACCAAAGAAGCAAAGAATCTGTACTCAGAAAACTATAAAGTACTCATGAAAGAAATTGAGGAAGACACAAAGAAATGGAAAAATGTTCCATGCTCATGGATTGGAGGAACAAATATTATGAAAATGTCTATGCTACCTAATGTAATCTACACATTTAATGCAATCCCATCGAAGTATGATCACTTTTTTAAAAAAGAAATGAAACAAATAATCCTAAAATTTACGTGGAACCAGAAAAGACCACGGATAGAAAACCAAAGTTGGGAACCTCACAATTCCAGACTTCAAGCTCCATTACAAAGCTGTCATCATCAAGACAGTATGGTACTGACACAAAAACAGACACATAGATCAATGGAACAGAATAGAGAGCCCAGAAATGGACCCTCAATGCTATATTCAACTAATCTTCAACAAAGCAGGAAAGAATGCCCAATGGAAAAAAGACAGTCTCTTCAACAAATAGTATTGGGAAAATTGGACTGCCACATGCAGAAGAATGAAACTGGACCATTTCCTTACATCACACACAAAAATAGACTCAAAATGGATGAAAGACCTCAATGGGAGACAGGAATCCATCAAAATCCTTTAGGAGAACACAGGCAGCAACCTTTTCGACCTCAGCCACAGCAATTTCTTCCTAGAAACATCACCAAAGGCAAGGGAAGCAAGGGCAAAAATGAACTATGGGGACATCATCAAGATCAAAAGCTTTTGCACAGTAAAGGAAACAGTCAACAAAACCAAAAGACAACTGACAGAATGGGAGTAGATATTAGCAAATGATGTATCAGATAAAGGGCTAGCATTAAAATGTATAAAGAACTTACCAAACTCAGCACCCAAAGAACAAATAATCCAATCAAGAAATGGGCAGAGGACATGAACAGACATTTCTGCAAAGAAGACATCTAGATGGCCAAGAGACACATGAAAAAGTGTCAACATCACTCAGCATCAGTGAAATACAAATCAAAACGACAATGAGACAACCTCACACCAGTCAAAATGGCTCAAATTAACAAGTCAGGAAACGACAGATGTTGGAGAGGATGCAGAGAAAGGGGAACCATCCTACACTGTTGGTGAGAAAGCAAGCTGGTGTAGCCACTCTGGAAAACAGCATGGAGGCACCTCAAAAAGTTGAAAATAGAGCTACACTACGACCCAGTAATCACACTACTGGGTATCTCCCCTAAAGATACAAATGTAGTAATCCAAAGGGACACATGCACCTGAATGTTTATAGCAGCAATATCCATAATAGCCAAACTATGGAAAGAACCTAGATGTCCATCAACAGATGAATGGATAAAGATGTGGTGTATACATACAGTGGAATACTATGCATCCATCAAAAGAAATGAAATCTTGCCATTTGCAATAACATGGATGGAACTAGAGGGTATTATGCTGAGTTAAATAAGTCAACCAGAGAAAGACAATTATCATATGATCTCCCTGATATGAGAAATTTGAGAGGCAGGGTGGGGGGTTTGGGTAGTAGGGAAGGAAAAAAAATTAAACAAGATGGGATCCGAAGGGTGACAAACCATAAGAGATTCTTAATCTCAGGAAACAAACTGAGGGTTGCTGGGGGGTGGGAGGGTGGGAAGAGGGTGATTGGGTTATGGACATTGGGGAGGGTATGTGATATGGTGAGTGCTGTGAAAAGTGTGAGCTTGACAATTCACAAACATGTACCCCTGCGACAAATAATACATTCTATGCTAATAAAAATAATTTAAAAAAATCACTTGAAATAGCTAATACATGATTTTGAATAATCTGTTTTTTTATCTTAATTTCATCAAAGGACAATTGAGTACCTCAGCAATAAAAACAGCAACAAAAATAATGCATTATGGAGTTTATGATATATGCAGAGGCAAAGATATAACAAATATAGCATAAGGGATGAAAAGTAATAAATAGTATTATAGTGTTATAAGATTATTGCTTTATATACTGATTTGACTTTGTTTACAGGTAGACAGTAATGTTATATACAAATTCTGTAATTCCTAAGGAAAACACTAAAATAAAAATGAATTAACTAACAGACATAACTCAAAAGCTGTTAGAGGAGATAAAAAAATACCAAAAATATTCACTTAATCCAAAAGTCAGGAAAGAAAAAAAATGGAATAAAGAGCAAGTAAAGAACAAGTAGCATGATAATAGACCCAAATATACCAATAATTACATCAAAAAACACTTTAATTGAAAGAAAGAATTTTTTACTAGATTTAAGAACTAGAAGTCAAATGTGTTTACAAGAGACACATTTTTAAATAGAAATATTTCAGGAAAAGGATATTACTAAGGATATTTCATAATGATAAGTGAGTCAATCTAATAGAAAGCTGTAACAGTCCTAAATGTAAATGCAAATAAAAACAGAACTTCAAGATACATTAAACAAAACTGACAACTCTATGTGAAAAAGAAAATGCCACAATGACTGAAAATTTCAGTGGCTTTTCTCTTAAATTGTTGGAATGATAAAAACGATCTATCAAATAAAGTTATATTTTACTTAAGTAAAATCAACAACCAACTTCACTTAATGAATATGTAAATGACACTATAACCACACACTACAGAACAAAAATTATTTCATGTGTACTGAAAATAAGTCTCAATAAAGTTCAAAGATTTTGTATCACACAGAATATGTGTTGTCACCACAATAAATACAACTAAATTAAAAATGAATTTAAGAATTTGTGGGGCACCTGGGTGGCTCAGTGGTTAAAGCCTCTGCCTTCCGCTCAGGTCATGATCCCAGGATCCTGGGATCAAGCCTTGCATCGGGCCCTCTGCTCAGCAGGGAGCCTGCTTCCACCTCTCTCTCTCTCTTCCTGCCTGTCTGTCTACTTGTGATCTCTGCTTGTCAAATATATATATATATATATTTGACAAGCAGAGATCACAAGTATATATATACATATATATATATTATATATATGTATATATATACATATAAAGAATTTGTGACAAAATCTCCAAGTATTTGGAAATTATCCAATTTTATACTATATAGGCCTTAGGTCAACAATCTCACAGCAGAAATTAGATATTAGTTCAAAGTAAATGAAAGTAAATCAAAATAGTAAAATGTGTGGGATGAATCTAAAACAAAGCTTGTGACAAATCATAAACTTTAAATGCTTACGTTATAGAAGAAACTTTAACCAATGAGCTATGTTTCTGCCTTAAGAAATTACAAAAGATGAATTCAACTGGAAAGTATACAGGAAGAAGATAATAGTAACAATAAGAGTGAAAATAAATGAAATAGAAACATATGAGCTTTAGAGAAAAAAATCAGAACTAAATGTTCATTTTTTTTCTAAGGAAAATTTTCTAAGGAAAATTTTTTTCCTAAGGAATCAGCATAGTTGATCAATCGCTGATTGGACTAAAAAGAAAAAAAAATTGCCAAAAACAGATTTAGAATGAAAAATATAACAGTTTCTGTACACATAAACTATTTTTGTCAATAAATTCAACAACTTAGATGAAATGGATTTATTTATAGATATAAGAAAATAAACCAAAACTGACACAAGAAAAAAAAAAAAGAAAAATCCCATATCCAAGAAATTGAATTCATAATTAAATATCTTCTTACAAGAAAAACTTTAGGAACAGATGGCTTTTCTGGTAAATTCTCTCAAATATATTTTTTTAAGATTTTATTTATTTATTTGTCAGAGATAGAGCGTGTGTACCAGCAGGAAGAGCAGCAGGCAGAGGGAGAAGCAGGCTGCCCACTGAAGAGGGAGCCCAATCTAGGACTTGATCCCAGGACTCCTGGATCATGACCTGAGACAAACACAGATGCTTAACCGACTGAGTCACCCAGGCATCCCTTTGTCAAATATTGTAAAAAGAAGTGGCATCAGAAATTTCCTTGGGTTGTAATGAATTATAAATAGCTCTCAGTTGTTTTGCTAGATTTTATGTTCCTGGGTAGTAGGGTTTGTCTTATCTCTTTGTTTGGTACATTACCTTATATAGAATAAGCGCTGTATTTTCCAAATAAAAAATACATGAGAGAGAAAAAAAAAAGAAATAGTACCAACTTTAGACAAATTCTTTTAGAAAGTAGAAGAGGAAGAAACACTTCTCAACTCTTTCTTTGAAGGCAACCAAATCGAATCTAAAACCAGACAAGACCTTTGCAATCACAGACAACTCTATGTCAATAATAGTCATTTATAGGAATGCAAAATCTTTAACAAAGTATTAACAAAAAAAATCCAGAAATGGAAAACATTGAAGCATCAATGTAACTTAAATTAACAAAATAAAAATAAAAATGATAAAATCATTTCAATGTATGCATTTTTAAATGAAAATTTAATGAAATATGTGTACACATTTATAAAATCCAGCATTCATCCAAAAAATATTGTAAAAACTCCCAGAAAACTAGAAAGATAAAATCTTTATGACCATTGGTAGATAAAAAATTTCTTAGGACACAGAAAGATATACAATTACAAAATTTAAAATTGATCAATTATAATTCACTAAAATAAAAAACGTATGCAAACTAGAAATACTACTAATAGAATCAATTCCTGAACCACAGCTTTGGAGGGTATAGTGGCAATACCTGTATCTGACAGGGAAATTGTATAAAAAGGATAAAAAGAACATTAATACATTAACAAAAAAACAAACTTCCAGTAAAAATTGGGCCAAAAAAAGTAGAAAAAACAATTTGCAAAAGATTTTTAAATGGCCCATAAACACCTGAGATTTTATTAAGGATTATTAGTTGCAAATGCAAATTCAAACAATAATAAAAATGCCACTGTAATTCTACTAGAATGACTGAAATTTTAAAATAATAATATCAAGCATAGGCAGGTATGGGAAACAACTGGAGCAGGAGTTCAGTCATAGGAAAGTGTAAAATGGTACAACTATTTTGAAAAGCTTTTTTTTTTTTTCTTCTTGGCAGTTTCTTATGAATTTAAGCCTATGATATGCAGAATTTTTTTTCTTAGATATATGCCTGAGAGAAATAAAGACATATGTTTTTCATCATTATTTTTCTGCTCTTGATTTTCCCCCTTTTGCTTGTGTTTCTAACAAATTTTATACTATGTTCTACCTACTGAAGAACTCATTTCTTCAGTCAAAAACATTATGTAAGCTTTTGTAATGTTATTTATAAAAGCAACAACAATAAACGGAAACTAGTACTCAGTTTTTGGGAACTGGTTAAATAAATTATGGTGTACATAAATGATGAGACATGATGTCAAACATTAAGAAGTTTGTTTTAAAAACATGTCTGAGTAGGAAAATACAACTTCACTTCTCAGCATTATTTGCTCCAGCTGCAGTCTCATCTTGAAAACCATCTCAGTTGGCCTCAGAATACCACGGTCCTACAGTTCTTCTCCATTACAATGTGCTCCCTCTGTGTTCTTTGTTGGATTCTTTCCCTCAAATGTTGAAGACCATCGGGACTTAGCTTTCATAGCCCTATATTTCTCTATCAAAAATCACTCCTTAGTGAGTTTAGTCATGTTTTTCATGACTTTAAATATATCTACATATGGAAGACCACCCAAATTATCTCATGTCTCCTGCACTTCAAATGTTTACCCTCCTAACAATAACATCTTTTCTTAGCTGCTTATTAGATATCTCACACTTTTCATTCCTAAGGTAAAGTTCAGTTTATCTCCTCCCTAGCATTCTGCATCTCAGTAAGCAGCTCCACCCTCCATCCATTCGTTTGGGTTCATAATTTTCATCTTTCTTTCTTGCTTTAAAAAAAAAAAAGATTCTATTTATTTATTTGAGAGAGACAGAGTGAGGAATAGTGCAGGAACATGGGGGAGAGGGAGAAGCAGGCTCCCCACTGAGGAGGGAGCTGGATATAGGGCTCCATCCCAAGACCCTGGGATTATGACCTGATCTGAAGGCAGACTTTTAAGCAACTAAGCCACCCAGGTGCCCCTCTTTCTTGCTTTTATACCTTACATCCATTCCATTAAATCTTCTTGGCTCTATCTTTAAAATACATCTCCATGTAACCATTTCTCTCCACTTTGGCTGCTACCATTCTGATGCAAGCCTTTTATTCTCTCTCTTACACTCCTTAGTAGCCTTCTAACTGAGGGCACTGCTTCTCCTGGCCCCTACATTCTACTTTGCATACAGCAGACTGAGTGAATTTATTTAATATTATTTAACATATTATTATGTCACTTCCCTGATCTAATATGTTCCAATGAAAGAAATCCAAAGATGTTTACAGGTCCTTCTTAATAGATTACAATTAATCTGGCCTTAACATTTATTTCTAGAGTTGTATATTTTCTTAATTTTCTATAATAATCATATAATCATTTATGGCTTCTGAAACAAGAAAAAATATATAAAGCAGTTGGGCAAGTCAAGATGATAAAAATGGTTAAGAAGTACTAAAAAAAGAACATTTAGAGGAGATAAAAGAAATGAGAAACAGTTCCATTGCAATTCAAGAATATTTTATTTTATTTCTAGAGTGAAATTAATAAGAATGTACAGAAGGAAACTGTCAGGTGAATACCTATTATCTTTTATTATACATAACTATAATTTTGGTTACCTGGTTTACTTCATAATATCCGAGTGCTTATGAAATTTTTGTGTTTATATTCATAATATTAAAAAGACAGAAGATAAACCTGGGAATATCATTATTAGGACCAACCATGTTGAAAACCTACATTGAAAATAAAAGCTAAATTACCATGGCATTAAGCCAATCATGTGCAAGTTAAAACTAATGCAGATACTTAGTATTTTTTTATATTCCAGTTATTTTAAGTAAACAGAAATAAAGGATACAATTTTGAGATGATATGGTTTGTATGACCACATAAATTTACCATAGACTATTAGACTATTAGAGATTTAAAGAAACTTAGAGCCCATTTGGGAAAATTCCTTCCCTGTCACATAAGAAAACTAAGACCCAGAGAGCAGAAGTCTCTTTTCTAAATTTGCATAGCCAGGTACTAACAAAACAAATGCTTGAAGTTAGTATCCTACAAATTAATCTGTTGTTTATCCCTGAATAATCCATGATGCTCTATTTCCTTATATTGTCACCATTACCCATACTCTGGCCACATTTTTCTTACATAATCCACTGTCCACAGTTGTGACACAAGAAGATGAACAATAGCCATTGGTGCAGGGGTGAGAATATGGCATCAGTTACCACTGTCTTTATGCTTGATTCCCATTCCATTCCCAGACTGCTGGTTGCCAAATCCAGTGCATTGTCTTAACTGTTATGTGGGGGTGTAAAAGGGATGAGGAATGGGATAAGTAAAAGACAACTCATCCATTTATTTTCCAGTCAGAGCTGCCATATTATTGTACACTCTCAAATTAAGAAGCAATGCTAAAGACCACTTAGTGTAATTGCATGAGATGCTTGTGAATCTTTATAGCATGCTTGCCAAGTGCTTTTCTAGGTGATGACTGAACACATTTTTATGAAAATAAAACAATTATCTCTTAAGACACCTCATTATATCTTTTAATAATTCTGTTACAAATTTTAAATTTTAAAATGACTTTAAATTATGTTCAAATATGATCATAATTTATTAATTTATTTGTTCTCTTAACAGATACTTGTAAAGAGGGGTGTGTATGTGTGATCAGAGTTGAACAGCCCCTTCAGCTGAAATCTGAATAGAACAGAGTCCCAAATGATTATCACCTTTATAATAACAATAATGATAATTTTTTTATATTTAGGGTTTTTTTAATTTTTTAATAAACATATAATATATTTTTATCCCCAGGGGTACAGGTCTGTGTATCGCCAGGTTTACACATTTCACAGTACTCATCATAGCACACACCCTCCCCAATGTCCATATCCCCACCACCCTCTCCCGTCCACCCTGCCCCCAGCAACCCTCAGTCTGTTTTTTGAGATTGAGTCTTTTATAGTTTGTCTCCCTTCCGATCCCATCTTCTTTCATTTTTTCTTTTCCTACCCCCAAGCCCCCCACATTGCATCTCCACTTCCTCATATCAGGGAGATCATATGATGGTTGTCTTTCTCTGATTCACTTATTTCGCTAAGCATAATACCCTCTAGTTCCATCCATGTCGTCGCAAATGGCAAGATTTCATTTCTTTTGATGGCTGCATAGTATTCCATTGTATATATATACCACTTCTTCTTTATCCACTCATCTGTTGATGGACATCTAGGTTCTTTCCATAGTTTGGCTATTGTGGACATTGATGCTATAAACATTCGGGTGCATGTGTCCCTTCGGAGCACCATGTTTGTATCTTTAGGATATATACCCAGTAGTGCAATCGCTGGGTCCACACTGTATTCCAGAGTGGTTGCACCAGCTTGCATTCTCACCAACAGTGTAGGAGGGTTGCCCTCTCTCCGCATCCTCACCAGCATCTAAAATTAACAAGTCAAGAAATGTTAATTTTAGCCATTCTGACTGGTGTGAGGTGGTATCTCATTGTGGTTTTGATTTGTATTTCCATGATGCCGAGTGATGTGGAGCATTTTTTCATGTGTCTGTTGGCCATCTGGATGTCTTCTTTGCAGAAATGTCTGTTCATGTCCTATGCCCATTTCTTGATTGGATTATTTGTTCTTTGGGTGTTGAGTTTGTTAAGCTCTTTATACATTTTGGATACTAGCCCTTTATCTGATATGTCATTTGCAAATATCTTCTCCCATTCTGTCAGTTGTCTTTTGGTTTTGTTAACTGTTTCCTTTGCTGTGCAAAAGCTTTTGATCTTGATGAACTCCCAATAGTTCATTTTTGCCCTTGCTTCCCTTGCCTTTGGCGATGTTCCTAGGAAGAAGTTGCTGTGGTTGAGGTCAAAGAGGTTGCTGCCTGTGTTCTCCTCAAGGATTTTGATGGATTCCTTTCTCACATTGAGATCCTTCATCCATTTTGAGTCTATTTTCATGTGTGGTGTAAGGAAATGGTCCAATTTCATTTTCTGCATGGGGTTGTCCAATTTTCCCAACACCATTTATTGAAGAGGCTGTCTTTTTTCCATTGGACATTCTTTCCTGCTTTGTTGAAGATTAGTTGAACATAGAGTTGAGGGTCTATTTCTGGGCTCTCTATTCTCTTCCATTGATCTATAAGTCTGTTTTTGTGCCAGTACCATACTGTCTTGATGATGACAGCTTTGTAATAGAGCAGAGCTTGAAGTCTGGAATTGTGATGCCACCAACTTTGGCTTTCTTCCTCAATATTCCTTTGGCTATTCAAGGTCTTTCTGGTTCCATATAAATTTTAGGATTATTTGTTCTATTTCTTTGAAAAAAAACGGATGGGATTTTGATAGGGATTGCATTAAATGTGTAGATTGCTTTAGGTAGAATAGACATTTTCACAATATTTGTTCTTCCAATCCATGAACATGGGACATTTTTCCATTTCTTTGTGTTCTCCTCAATTTCTTTCATGAGTACTTTATAGTTTTCTGAGTATAGATTCTTTGCCTCTTTGGTTAGATTTATTCCTAGATATCTTATGGTTTGGGGTGCAATTGTAAATTGGATTGACTCCTTAATTTTTCTTTCTTCTGTCTTGTTGTTAGTGTAAAGAAGTGGAACTGAATTCTATGCATTGACTTTATATCATGACACTTTACTGAACTCCTGTACAAGTTCTAGCAGTTTTGGAGTGGAGCCTTTTGGGTTTTCCACATATATAGTATCATATCATCTGCGAAGAGTGATAGTTTGACTTCTTTGCTGATTTGGATGCCTTTAATTTCTTTTTGTTGTCTGATTGCTGAAGCTAGGACTTCTAGAACTATGTTGAATAGCAGTGGTGATAACAGACATCCCTGCTGTGTTACTGAACTTAGCAGAAAAGCTTTCAGTTTTTCTCCATTGAGAATGATATTGCAGTGTGTTTTTCATAGATGGCTTTGATAATATTGAGGTATGTCCCCTCTATCTCTACACTTTGAAGAGTTTTAATCAGGAAGGGATGCTGCACTTTGTCAAGTGCTTTTTCAGCATCTATTGAGAGTATCACATGGTTCTTGTTCTTTCTTTTATCAGTGTATTGTATCACATAGATTGATTTGCTGATGTCAAACCAAACTTGCAGCCCTGGCATAAATCTCACTTGGTCGTGGTGTATAATCCTTTTAATGTACTATTGGATCCTATTGGCCAGTATTTTGGTGAGAATTTTCGCATTTGTGTTCATCAAGGATATTGGTCTGCAATTCTCTTTTTTGATGCGATCCTTGTCTGGTTTTGGGGTCAAGGCGATGCTGGCCTCATAAAATGAGTTTGGAAGTTGTCCTTCCATTTCTATTTTTTGGAACATTTTCAGGAGAATAGGAATTAATTCTTCTTTAAATGTTTGGTAGAATTCCCCTGGGAAGCCATCTGGCCTTGGACTTTTGTTTGTTTGGATTTTTTTGATGACTTTTTCAATCTCCTTACTGGTTATGGGTCTGTTCAGGTTTTCTATTTCTTCCTGGTTCAGTTGTGGTAGTTTATATGTCTCTAGAAATGTATCCATTTCTTCCAGGTTGTTGAATTTGTTGGCATAGAGTTGCTCATAGTATGTTCTTATAATTGTTTGTCTTTCTTTGGTGTTGGTTGTGATCTCTCCTCTTTCATTCATGATTTTATTTATTTGGGTCCTTTCTCTTTTCTTTTTGATAAGTCTGGCCAGGGGTTTGTCAATCTTACTAATTCTTTCAAAAAACCAGCTCCTAGTTTCATTGATTTGCTCTATTGTTTTTTTGGTTTCTATTTCATTGATTTCTGCTCTGATCTTTATGATTTCTCTTCTCCTGCTGGGTTTAGGCTTTCTTTGTTGTTCTTTCTCCAGCTCCTTTACGTGTAAGGTTAGGTTGTGTATTTGAGACCTTTTTTGTTTCTTGAGAAAGGCTTGTACCACTATATATTTTCTTCTCAGGAGTGCCTTTGTTGTGTCCCACAGATTTTGAACAGTTGTGTTTTCATTATCATTTGTTTCCATGAATTTTTTCAATTCTTCTTTAATTTCCTGGTTGACCCATTCATTTTTTAGAAGGATGCTGTTTAGTCTCCTTGTATTTGGGGTCTTTCCAAATTTCGTGTTGTGATTGAATTCTAGCTTCAGAGCATTGTGGTCTGAAAATATGCAGGGAATGATCCCAATCTTTTGATACCGGTTGAGACCTGATTTATGACCCAGGATGTGGTCTATTCTGGAGAATGTTCCATGTGCACTAGAGAAGAATGTGTGTTCTGTTATTTTGGGATGGAATGTTCTGAATATATCTGTGATGTCCTTCTGGTCCAGTGTGTCACTTAAGGTCTTTATTTCCTTGTTGACCTTTTGCTTAGGTGATCTGTCCATTTCAGTGAGGAGAGTGTTAATGTCCCCTACTATTATTGTATTATTGTTGATGTATTTCTTTGATTTTGTTATTAATTGGTTTATATAGTTGGCTGCTTCCATGTTAGGGGCATAGATATTTAAAATTGTTAGGTCTTCTTGTTGGACAGACCCTTTTAGTATGATATAGTGTCCTTCCTCATCTCTTATTATAGTCTTTGGCTTAAAATCTAATTGATCTGATATAAGGATTGCCACCCCAGCTTTCTTCTGATGTCCATTAGCATGGTAAACTGTTTTCCACACCCTCACTTTAAATCTGGAGGTGTCTTCGGGTCTAAAATGAGTTTCTTGTAGGCAGCATATTGATGGGTTTTATTTTTTTATCCATTCTGATACCCTGTGTCTTTTGATTGGGGCATTTAGCCCATTAACATTCAGGGTAACTATTGAGAGATATGAATTTAGTGCCATTGTATTGCCTGTAAGGTGACTGTTACTGTATATTGTCTCTGTTTCTCTCTGATCTACCACTTTTAGGGTCTCTCTTTGCTTAGAGGACCCCTTTCAATATTTCCTGTAGAGCTGGTTTGGTGTTTGCAAATTCTTTCAGCTTTTGTTTGTCCTGGAAGCTCTTTATCTCTCCTATTTTCAATGATAGCTTAGCTGGATATAGTATTCTTGGCTGCATGTTTTTCTCGTTTAGTGCTCTGAATATATCATGCCAGTTCTTTCTGGCCTGCCAGGTCTCTGTGGATAGGTCTGCTGCCAATCTCATGTTTTTACCCTTGTATGTTACAGACTTCTTTTCCCGGGTTGCTTTCAGGATTTTCTCTTTGTCGCTAAGACTTGTAAATTTTACTATCAGGTGATGGGATGTGGACCTATTTTTATTGATTTTGAGGGGCATTCTTTGCATCTCCTGGATTTTGATGTTTGTTTTCTTTGCCATATTAGGGAAATTCTCTCCAATAATTGTCTCCAATATACCTTCTGCTTCCCTCTCTCTTTCTTCTTCTTCTGGAATCCCAATTATTCTAATGTTGTGTCATCTTATGGTGTCACTTATCTCTCGAATTCTCTCCTCATGGTCCAGTATTTGTCTCTCTTTTGCTCAGCTTCTTTATTCTCTGTCATTTGGTCTTCTATATCACTAATTCTTTCTTCTGCCTCATTTATCCTAGCAGTAAGAGCCTCCATTTTTGATTGCACCTCATTAATAGCTTTTTTGATTTCAACTTGGTTAGATTTTAGTTCTTTTATTTCTCCAGAAAGGGCTTTTATCTCTCCAGAGAGGGTTTCTCTAATATCTTCTATGCCTTTTTCGAGCCTGGCTAGAACCTTGAGAATCGTCATTCTGAACTCTAGATCTGTCATATTACCAATGTCCATATTGATTAGGTCCCCAGCCTTCAGTACTGCCTCTTGTTCTTTTTTTGTGGTGAGTTTCTCCGCCTTGTCATTTTGTCCAGATAAGATTTGCTTTCTCCTTGTCTGAAATTCCGCTGTTCTCCTTGGTGAGTGAAGTTGGTCTTGGCTGGGTTTCTTGTTGATCTTCTGGGGGAGGGGCCTGTTGTAGTGATTCTCAAGTGTATTTGCCCCAGGCAGAATTGCACCCCCCTTACCAGGGGCCGGGCTACCTAATCCGCTCGGGTTTGCTTTTGGGAGCTTTTGTTCCCTGAGCGCTTTCCATAGAGTTCCAGAGTACAGGAATGAAAATGATGGCCTCCCAATCTTCGGCCCAGAGGAGCCAAGAGCTCAGGGTTCCGCTCCTCAGTGCGCTCTCAGAGAAAATCGCCCAACTGCCCCCTTCTCCCTGGCCTCTGGTCGTGCTTGGAGAAAAGCACTCAATCGCTTATGCTTGGAGAAAAGCGCTCGGTCACTTCTGCCTCCCTGGCCTCTGGTCACGCTTGGAGAAAAGCACTCGGTCGCTTCCATCTCCCTGGCCTCCAGCCACACGCTTGGAGAAAAGTGCTTAGTCACTCCCTCTCCCTGGACTCCGGCCGCACTCCGAGCTCACCCAGCCTGTGTCTGGTTCAAGGTAACCCCGAGTTGAGAGCTCACTCCTCAGCTTTGTCACTGTAGCCGGCTTCCCCACTCTAATACTTGCGAGCTCTGCGACACTCAGACACCCCCAGTGCTTCTGTGACCCCGCAGGACCTGGGGTTATGCTGACCCCGTGTGGGCTTCCTCCAGGTTTAGCCTCTGGAGCAATGTCCCTCAGGGGAGCAGACTTTTAAAAGTCCTGATTTTGTGCTCCATTGCTTCGCCACTTGCCGGGAACCAGCCCATCCCCCAGTGGTCTATCTTCCCATCACTTTGGATTCACTTCTCTGCTGGTCCTACCTTTTCTGTTTCTAGAATTGTTGCTCTTCTTCTCTTTGATTTCCTTTTGGATTTGTGGGTGTTCACAATGGTTAGATAAGCTATATAGGTGATCTCCTGCTACCTGATGTCATCTCAGCCTGCTACTTCTCCGCCATCTTGACTCCTCCCCCCAATAATGATAATTTTATTATGTATAGGAATTAAAACAATTCACTTTGGTTCAAACTTTGAAAAACTTTTAAAGACAAGATTTGATTTTACTATACAAAAAACTGAGGTAATATTATCAATCACAGTTTCTGAGATTTAGGAAGGTTAAATAACTTGCCCAATGTCACAGGACTAGTAAAAGTAGTGCAATTTGATTCCAGAGTCTTTGCACTTCAGACACTTCCCAATATTAATACAAGAACCTATTAATGTAAACTGATATTAAATTCGCTTTTTGTTAGGCACCTCACACCACTTATATCGAACTTACTCTTGTTTATAAAACAAAAACAACAATAAAAACAAGACAAAATAAAATTATCTAATGCCTATAACACAGAAGAATCTCACAAAAATGCCACCTCGATGTTTTTCATTATTTCTACTTAAAAAAAAATAGGCTAACTTAAGATGTATATAATTCTCTACTCCTGTAGAATTTCTATGTCCGTTGTTGCTGTTTTTGTCATCACAGAGATATTCTCAGCACCACAAGTTGAGACTGTCATAATGAAAAGTTCTCAAATAAAAATACTGACAAATGAACTTGAGCTAATTTTAGTTCTTGCCTAAAACACCAAAATATTCCTTTACTTAAACAATTATGACATATGGTTTGCTTATTTCTTTTGTAAAAGAAAGATTGACCCTTCCCAAAATCATAATTGAATGTTTCCATGATCTTCAGCCATTACCTCATTTTTTCTCCTGAAATCACAGCAAAATGCCAGCTACAAAAGTTTATACCCTACCTAGTAAGTTTTGAATTTCATGCCATGTAATTAGTTTCTTGTATAAATTTTGTAATCTTGTTAAGACAATTCATTTGGTATCTTCATCATTTGAATTTGCTAGGTTTTGGTTGTTTTGTTTTTTTTTTAAGCTTTTATTTATTTATTTGACAGAGACACAGCAAGAGAGGGAACACAAGCAGGGGGAGTGGGAGAGCGAGAAGCAGGCTTCCCGCCAAGCAGGGAGCCCAATGTGGGGCTCAATCCCAGGACCCTGGGATCATGACCTGAGCCAAAGGCAGACTCTTAACAGCTGAGCCACCCAGGCGCCCCTGAAGTTGCTAGGTTTTAGAACATGTACATTTTCTTTGGGAGTAAAAATTATTCCCAAATGTTTCTGCTACATTAAAAAGAAGAAAAAGCTTATTCTAAACATTCTTCAAATATCTGATATTTGAAAGTTAATGGATCTAATTGTAATTGTATGCTATCTTTATAATTCCAACAAATATATGCAAAATAAAATCTACCTCCAATTACTTCAATGTTTAGTTGGTCCATGTCAAAGAGTAGAAGAAGGAAATGACTCTCATATAAACAAATTTTGGAGATAATTTTGTGTATGTGATTTGTACTCAGGTTAATTTCTTTTTTTCTTTTTTAAAAATTTTATTTATTTATTTGATAGACAGAGATTACAAGTAGTCAGAGAGGCAGGCAGAGAGAGAGGAGGAACCAGGTTCCCCGCTGAGCAGAGAGCCTGATGTGGGGCTTGATCCCAGGACCCTGAGACCATGACCTGAGCCAAAGGCAGAGGCCTTAACCCACTGAGCCACCCAGGCACCCCAGGTTAATTCTTTTCTTAACAAAGATGTTAGTGATGTCTTAATACTGAAGGTAGGAAAATCTATGTCATCTATATTTCATGTAGACACTATAGGGTGTCTCCCCTTCTAGTCAGATGTCTTAGTCTAACATTACTCTGCAATTGAATTTAGCTCTATATCACAAATTACTCAAATGTAAGTTCTCTAATGTCCATGTTTCCATTCTAGAGCAAATAAAATCCTCATAGATTTTTAGATTCTAATTTTAAAAAAATTTAATTTTTTATTGAACTCACCTATGGTGACAACTTTAGTCTATTTGGAACAAAAAATTGTTCTTGCATTAGCCAATTCCACTTAAAAGAATAGGTATGTAGTAATACATTTAAAACATCTAAAGTTACTTGAAATTTTTAATTATACATTTTGTACAGTATTATACCTAGATGTCTCCAGACATAAGAACCTCAACAAAAAGATAAGTTGTTTAACTTCTTAAGTATACAAAAATAGAATTTGAATTTTTCCCTTAGAATTGTTTAAAAAAAAAGCAATCTAATATATGTTTTTCACTATTTTCTGTAGCCTCCAGATACTAACCATCCATTCCTTCTTTACCCCACATGTTATCTACTCTATTATTATTGTGCCCTGAAGTTTTAGTTCATCTGTTATGATTAAAACCATTATTATTTTCCACATTGAATAAAAACAAGCTTATTTGAATATAGCAGCGATTTATTTATTTTTCCCCTAAGGATATGTGATATTTACCTATTTAACTTATGTAGCAACAACACTTAGTAGGAAAAGCAGAGAAGGGATGGAAATTTACAAAGCTACAACAGAATCTCTTTGAAAAAGGATATAATAATGGAAGAAGGGTTTCTAATGTTTTCTGAAACAGATTTACTTTTGTTTTTGTAACACTGTTTACCTTGCCCAACCTGACTAAATCTAAGAGACCGATATATACCCTAATCCTTAATTTACTCTTTCTTAAAGTCTTTCTCTCCATTCACACATAAACCCTTCCCATTAGAGAACCTATAGTAACAGTACATTACATACCCTAGAAGGTTCCTGGATTTTCTTGTTCTGAGTGAGATATAAATGCTAAGAATTTTGCAAATACTTCATTGAATATGTTAGAAAGTGGATATGCAGATTCACATTTCTCTAATTTTCTTTTAATTTTGGAAAAGAATAGTGATGAATCCTAAGTTAGAATTTTATTAAAAGTTTATATATATTTTTCGCCCTGACAGTGTTATTTAGACATTCAAACATCTTTAATGACAGCCTACATAATGATTATTTAACCCAAAATCTTCCAGTGCAGGTAACCCTATTAGGTTTACCTGAAGCATTTTCAGTTTCTATGATGGTTAACATTATAGAGAAGTTAGTGGAGTAGAGAGAGTCAAACCACAAATAAAAAGAATTCTTTCTTCTTCTTCTTCTTTCTTTTGGGGGGGGGGGTTATTATGGAGATCTGATTTTATGCTGTTCATATGTACTGATCATCATTTGAAAATAATTAACCACAAGCTTTAACATTGTTAATAAGCCTCTTCAAATCTTTTGTAGGACTAATATAAGAAGCAATAAGTAAAGACTAACATTATCTCTCCCAGTAGTTCTCAAACTTGAGTCATCTGGAAGATCTGTTGAAACATAGATCTGGGCTCCACCCCTAGATCTTCTGGGTTGGGGCCCAAGAATTTTCATTTCTAACAGTTACGTCTGCCATTTGGGGTTCATAGTTTGAAAATCACTGATCTTCTTTGTTAGTCATGGTCATCACAAATCAGTACTTAATTAACCAGAAGGAACAGAATATATAAATATTTGTATCTATAGACAATATATCCATGCAATTAAAATTTTTACTTTGGATCTTGTGTCTAGTAAGCCACAAACATATGAAAGAAAGAGAAAAAAAATTACAGAAATTAAAATAATTTTTTAAAAACTCTCAGAAATTTTGAGAGAAGGAAATCACCTTTGGTGAAAGTGCTGCTTTACTATAAAGATAAGTCATTAGACATTACTACAAAACCAGATTCAGTCACTTCTATAGTGAGAGCTGAGGGAACACTTGTAATGTTGGTCAACATGGCACTTCCCTTTGGCAGAGCCAACTATATACCAAGTGAATTATTCAGTCCTGACTGAATAATTTTTCAGTAAGCAACTACTCTTTCTTGCCCAGTCAGATCTGATGTTGAAACTGAGTAAAGATTTTATTTTACTACTGAGTTTGATGAATAAAAGTAGGAGAACTTGAAGATAACTTTCAGAGAAATAAATTTAAAGATTTAGAAATTAAAATATAGAAGTAATAAAGTCAATTCTCAAGGAATTTATTCTAAAACACAGAGTATTGCCTATGGAAAACACACAATTGTATGGTATAAAACCAATGTTTATTATTTTTCTAAAAATATTTTATTTATTCATTTGAGAGAGACAGAGAGAGACAGTGAGAGAGAGAGAGCAGGAGCAGGGGGGAGAGGCAGAGGGAGAAGCAGATTTCCCACTGACCAGGGAGCCCCATGTGGGGCTCAATCCCACAACCTGGAGATTGACCTGAGTTGAAGGCAGATCCTTAACCATCTGAACCACCACACCCCCACCAATATTTATTCTTAAATTGTTTCTAGAAAAGCTGGAGAAAGCATAACAAGTCCTTCTGAATACCATTTTCAGATAGAAAATGCTATAAGGGTGCCTGGGTGACTCAGTCAGTTATGCGTCTGCCTTCGGCTTAGGCCATGATCCCAGGGTCCTGGGATCAAACAAGGCGTCGGGCTCTCTGCTCTGTAGGGAACCTGCTTCTTTCTCCATCTGCCTGCTGCTCCCCCTGTTTGTGCTCTCTCTTTCTCCTTCTGTCAAATAAATATTTTTTTTTAAAGAAAATGTTATAGAAGAATAATCTCAAACTAATGAAAGAATCATCACTCTTATTAACATTTATTCTCTATATTAATAAAAAGTATATACATTGTAAAAGTGTCATTTCTTAATTAAAACCATTTGTAAAATACCCTCAAGAAAAATATATAAGGCAGTGCTACTAGCTTCCTTGCTAACAGCTAGTGCACCCAGGTACTCTGATACTTGCAGGCTTTGCACCAGCATTTTTCTGTCAGGACCTTTCTCACCAGAGATTTACACTTGGTTAAGTTTCTCATCCACCTCTTGAGAAAGACCATTCCTAAAGTAGCAGAACCTGTTATTCTCATCCTATCCTACCCAGCTTGATTTATTCTTAACGTTTATTATATTTCAATGATTCTGTAATGTATCATGTATAAGAAGTACTATTAGTTTATCACATTGTGTCTTTAGAACACCTACATAAATTTTCTAACATCTGTCCCTTCAAAAGGTGAGCCAGATTCCCGTCCTCTTTGATAAGAACCAGACTACATGACTACTAATGAGTGGAATGTTCAGAAGTGGCAATGTGTCTAAGTCTCTTGAGTGGCCTGCTGTGAGAGAACTCAGCAACCATGGATACTTATGAAGCCTGTCAGAGGTCAACTGAGGAAGTGAGGCTTCCTTCTAACAATCAGCACTAACTGCCCAGCCCTGTGAGTGCGTCACCTTGAAACCAAAGTGTTTCACTCCAGTCAACCTTTCAGATGACCATAGTCTCTGCTGACATTCTGATTGCAATCCTGTGAGAGAAGACAAACCAAAGCTGCCCAGCAAAGCAACTCCATAACTCCTAACCTATAGAAACTGTGAGGTTAATATGTTTATTTTTACTTTAAAGCATGAATTTTAATAGTATGTTGTTACAAAACAATAGCTAATTCAATCACTATTGAAAAAGTACCGGGAGACAAGATGGCGGGGAAGTACGAGGAGGCGCCTTTTCAACCTGCACCCTAAAGTGAGCTGATTACCTACCAAAGAACTCCGATCACCCATGAAATCAGCCTGAGATCAGAATTATACACGTCTGGATCTTTACGGGGGCCAGAAGACGCCAGTGGGCAGGTAAAGTGGAGTGGGAACATCGGACTGATATCGGAAGATAAACAAAAGGGGGAGGGAGCCACCAGAGGCGACCGACTGGAAAATAATACCCCAATACGAGAGTGCCCGGCATCTGGGGACCAGCATTAACTTGGAGTCTTGTTGAAAGCACTCAAAAGAGCAAAGACTCGAGCGGGGAAATTGTGGGAATCGGGGCGGATAGGGATAGGGGCTTAAGTCCCCAGACCCAGGGCAGCATCCCCTGGCGCTGAGCCGGAGAGTGCGGCGGAGAAACCTGGTCTTTGTCCCGGAGCCGCCAGTGCGCCCGAGAACGGGTGGAGTCCGGCTCCCGTGAGGGGCTGGGAGCCACACCAGACGGCAGAACGTGCACCTTACTGGAGATGCGCGCGTGCCTCAACCTCCCCTGAGAGAGGTGCACGCCCAGCCTGGTGTTCTGGGACCCACGCGGCGATAGACCCACGCGGCGATAGAGCCCATAGAGCTGGGGGCGCCGCGCCCCAAACCATCCCCTGGGAGAGGTGCGCGCAAGACCTGAGCTCTTAGCCCCAGCCAGCGGGAAAATCTCAGTGTGCGATTGCTGCTTGGAACCTCTCTGGCGGTCTGGAGCTGCCCAGACAGCCACAGCTGCCTTGGTTTTGCGTACAAGCAGGAGATCCTGCGTCCCCAGGGACCGTGACTCAGAACCTGCTCTGCCAGCGGCCCAGCGGCTGCAGCACCTGCAGGGGAGCAGACTGAGGCTTCTCTCTGAGAGGGAGGTTGGGGTGCAGTTTTCTTTCCTCTAAACCTCCAAAAACCATCAAAAGCTGTCAAGGCGAGAGAAAATTAGTGAACAAACATAAAAACCTCCAGAGAACAAAAACCTGAAAAAAAACGTTTTTCTCAGAGCCCACCCCCTTGAGGGGGTCGGGAGGACTTAACTCAGGGAACATCATTGACTGAAAACCCACGTGGCAGCCCCCTCCCCCAGAAAACAAATCAGGAAAAAAAAAAAAAAGACTACAAGAGAACAACCACCACTACTTCATAGATACAACTTTTATTTTTAATTCTTTCCCACTATTCTGGTTCATTTTTTTTCTTTTTTTATATAGATAATTTTTTAACCTATTTACCATCACAGTGAGATGTCCAGTACATCAAATTCCATGATAAACTTCTCACCTGAATTTTTTGATACATACACATGTGTTTTTCTTTTGCTTTTCTATTTTCTTAATTTTTAAAAAAATTTTTAATTTAGTTTAGTCCAGTTTATTCCTTTTTTATTTTTATTTTCTAATATTCATATAGAGTTAAACTTCAAGGTAATCCCCTTTCTCCAAGCAATGCTACCCCTATAGGTGAACCAATTTTTAATCCCCCTTTTTCTTAGGAAAGTTGAGTCCTTTAACAAAGATATCAAGATACATCCAGGAAGAATCAAAATAACCTTCCTCGCCCACACCGAGAATCTATAACCATGCTCCCATCTTTTTCTTCTGCCAGTGTCTCTGTGTATTTATGTTTGTCCGGATAGTATATAAATCTTATACTTGGGGTTCTTCTTGACGAGGCTCCTCCTTTTTTTTGCTTATATATATATATATTTTCTCTCGTCATATACTTTGATCAGTCTTTTTGTTTGTCTGTTTTTGTTTGTATACGTCATAAACCTTACCCTGGGGCCCATTTGGACTGAACCTTCACTTTTATCTTCCCCTTTTTTTTCCTGTCTCTCTCTCTCCCTCTTTTTTCTTTTTCTTTTCTTTTTTCTCTCATTTGGGTGGGGAATCCTGAGTGCTCAGAAGCGTTCCAGGGTGCACCTTGACTGCACCACGGTCAATACATCCAGCTACATCTGTCCAGTCATCTCTCACCAAAATGACTAGGAGGAGGAATCCCCAACAGAAGAAAAATACAGAGGATGGGCCTTCTGCAACAGAGCTAACGGCTATCAACATAGACAATATGTCAGAAAGAGAATTCAGGCTAACAATTATCCAGGCAATAGCTAGGTTGGAGAAAGCCATGGATGACCAAACAGAATTGATTAGGGCAGAATTGAAAGCGACCAGAGAGGAGGTTCATAATGTTAGGGCAGAGCTGAAGGCCACCAGGGATGAGGTTCACAACGCTCTCAATGAGTTCCAATCTAATCTAAATTCTCTAAAAGCTAGGGTAACTGAGACAGAAGATAGAATTAGTGATCTGGAGGACAAACAAATAGAGAGAAAGGATCAGGAGGAAGCCTGGAACAAACAGCTTAGAAGCCACGAAAACAGAATCAGGGAAATAAATGATGCCATGAAACGTTCCAACGTCAGA
This sequence comes from Martes martes, assembly GCF_963455335.1. Classification (NCBI taxonomy): domain Eukaryota; kingdom Metazoa; phylum Chordata; class Mammalia; order Carnivora; family Mustelidae; genus Martes; species Martes martes. Next base: position 45,337,858 of record NC_137899.1, read on the forward strand.
ATTATTGGAATCCCTGAAGGGGAGGAGAAAGAAAGAAGTCTAGAAGATATAGTGGAACAAGTTTTTCATGAAAATTTTCCCAATCTTGCGAATGGAACAAGTGTTCATGTACTAGAAGTAGAAAGGTTCCCCCCCCCAAGATTATAAATTCAAAAAAAAACATCCAGGCACCTCATAGTAAAATTGAGGAATCATAATTGTAGATACAATCTCTTGAAAGCCGCTAGGACAAAGAAGCTCCTTACATACAGAGGAAAGCCCATCAGAATAACGTCAGACCTGTCCACAGAGACCTGGCAAGCCAGAAAGGGCTGGCAAGATATATTCAGGGCACTAAATGAGAAGAACATGCAGCCAAGAATACTTTATCCAGCAAGACTGACATTCAAAATGGATGGAGAGATAAAGAGTTTCCAAGACCGGCAAGGCTTGAAAGACTATGCAACCACCAAGCCGACACTGCAGGAAATATTAAGGGGGGTTCTATAAAAGAGGAAAAATCCTAAGAATAGCATTGAACAGAAATATAGAGACAATCGACAGAAAGACTTCAAAGATAACACAATGTCAATAAAAACGTATCTCTCAATAATCACTCTCAATGTGAATGGCCTAAATGAACCCATAAAACGACACAGGGTTGCAGATTGGATAAAACGACAGGACCCATCCATATGTTGTCTACAAGAGACCCATTTTGAACCTAAAGATACACCCAGACTGAAAGTGAAGGGATGGAGAAGCATCTTTCACGCCAATGGGCCTCAAAAGAAGGCTGGGGTAGCGATTCTCATATCAGATAAATTAGATTTTAAACTAAAGACGGTAGTCAGGGATACAGAAGGACACTACATCATTCTTAAAGGGACTATCCACCAAGATGATCTAACAATTGTAAATATCTATGCCCCCAATATGGGAGCAGCCAATTACATAAGAAAACTATTAATCAAGATAAAGAGTCATATTGATATGAATACATTAATAGTAGGAGATCTTAACACGCCTCTCTCAGAAATAGACAGATCATCGAAGCAGAAAATCAATAAAGAAATAAGAGCATTGAATGATACATTGGACCAGATGGACCTCATAGATATATACAGGACATTCCACCCTAAAACAACAGAATACTCATTCTTCTCAAGTGCACATGGAACCTTCTCCAGAATAGACCACATACTGGGTCACAAATCAGAGCTCAACTGATACCAAAAGACTGAGATGATTCCCTGCATATTCTCAGATCACAATGCTTTGAAACTGGAGCTCAATCACAAGGAAAAGTTCAGAAGGAACTCAAATACCTGGAAGCTAAAGACCACCTTGCTTAAGAATGCTTGGATCAACCAGGAGATCAAAGAAGAACTTAAACAATTTATGGAAACCAATGAGAACGAAGACACTTCACTCCAAAACCTATGGGATACAGCAAAGGCGGTCCTAAGGGGGAAATTCATAGCCATCCAAGCCTCCCTCAAAAAAATTGAAAAATCCAGAATACACCAGCTGTCTCTACACCTTAAAGAACTGGAGAATCAACAACAAATCAAACCAACTCCACACGTAAGAAGGGAAATAATCAAGATTAGAGCAGAGATCAACGAGGTAGAAACCAGAGATACAGTAGAACGTATCAACGAAACTAGAAGCTGATTTTTTGAAAGAATCAATAAGATCGATAAACCATTGGCCACACTAATCCAAAAGAAAAGAGAGAAAGCCCAAATTAATAAAATTATGAATGAAAAGGGAGAGATCACAACTAACACCAAGGAAGTAGAAACAATCATCAGAAGCTATTATCAACAGTTATATGCCAATAAGCTAAGCAACCTAGATGAAATGGATGCATTCCTGGAAAACTATAAACTCCCAAAATTGAACCAGGAAGAAATTGACAACCTGAATAGACCGATATCTAGTAACGAGATTGAAGCAGTGATCAAAAACCTCCCAAAAAACAAGAGCCCAGGACCTGACGGATTCCCTGGGGAATTCTATCAAACTTTCAAAGAAGAAATAATACCTATTCTCCTGAAGCTGTTTCAAAAACTTGAAGCAGAAGGAAAACTTCCAGACTCTTTTTATGAAGCCAGCATTACCCTGATCCCCAAACCAGGCAAAGACCCTACCAAAAAGGAGAATTTCAGACCGATATCACTGATGAATATGGATGCTAAGATTCTCAACAAGATCCTAGCAAACAGGATCCAACAGCACATTAAAAAGATTATCCACCATGACCAGGTAGGATTCATCCCTGGGTTACAAGGATGGTTCAACATTCGCAAATCAATCAACGTGATAGAACAAATCAATAAGAGAAGAGAGAAGAACCACATGATCCTCTCCATTGATGCAGAAAAAGCTTTTGACAAAATCCAGCATCCGTTCCTGATTAAAACGCTTCAAAGTATAGGGATAGAGGGAACATTCCTGAACTTCATCAAATCTATCTATGAAAAACCCACAGCAAATATCATCCTCAATGGGAAAAAGCTTGCAGCCTTCCCATTGAGATCAGGAACACGACAAGGATGCCCACTCTCACCACTCTTGTTCAACATAGTATTAGAAGTCCTAGCAACAGCAATCAGACAACAAAGAGAAATAAAAGGTATCCAGATTGGCAAGGAAGAAGTCAAACTCTCTCTCTTCGCAGATGACATGATTCTTTATATGGAAAACCCGAAAGACTCCACCTCCAAACTACTAGAACTCATACAGCAATTCAGTAATGTAGCAGGATACAAAGTCAATGTCCAGAAATCAGTGGCTTTCTTATACACTAACAATGAAAATACAGAAAGGCAAATTAGAGAATCGATTCCTTTTACTATAGCACCAAAAACCATAAGATACCTCGGAATAAACCTAACCAAAGAGGTTAAAGATCTGTACTCGAGGAACTACAGAACACTCCTAAAAGAAATTGAAGAAGACACAAAAAGATGGAAGACCATTCCATGCTCTTGGATGGGAAGAATAAACATCGTTAAAATGTCTATACTGCCCAGAGCAATCTATACTTTTAATGCCATTCCAATCAAAATTCCACCAGTATTTTTCAAAGAGCTGGAGCAAATAATACTAAAATTTGTATGGAATCAGAAGAGACCCCGAATTGCTAAGGAAATATTGAAAAACAAAAATAAAACTGGTGGCATCACGTTACCTGATTTCAAGCTTTACTACAAAGCTGTGATCACCAAGACAGCATGGTACTGGCATAAAAACAGACACATGGACCAGTGGAACAGAGTAGAGAGCCCAGATATGGACCCTCAACTCTATGGTCAAATAATCTTTGACAAAACAGGAAAAAATATCCAGTGGAAAAAAGACAGTCTCTTCAATAAATGGTGCTGGGAAAACTGGACAGCTATATGTAGAAGAATGAAACTTGACCATTCTCTTACACCGTACACAAAGATAAACTCGAAATGGATAAAAGACCTCAACGTGAGACAGGAATCCATCAGAATCCTCGAGGAGAACATAGGCAGTAACCTCTTTGATATCAGCCACAGCAACTTCTTGCAAGATATGTCTCCAAAGGCGAAGGAAACAAAGGCAAAGATGAACTTCTGGGACTTCATCAAGATAAAAAGCTTCTGCACAGCAAAAGAAACAGTCATCAAAACAAAGAGGCAACCCACGGAATGGGAGAAGATATTTGCAAATGACAGTACAGATAAAAGGTTGATATCCAGGATCTATAAAGAACTCCTCAAACTCAACACACACAAAACAGATAATCATATTAAAAAATGGGCAGAAGATATGAACAGACACTTCTCCAAGGAAGACATACAAATGGCTACCAGACACATGAAAAAATGTTCATCATCACTAGCCATCAGGGAGATTCAAATCAAAACCACATTGAGATACCACCTTACACCAGTTAGAATGGCCAAAATTAGCAAGACAGGAAACAACGTGTGTTGGAGAGGATGTGGAGAAAGGGGAACCCTCTTACACTGTTGGTGGGAATGCAAACTGGTGCAGCCACTTTGGAGAACAGTGTGGAGATTCCTCAGGAAATTAAAAATAGATCTTCCCTATGACCCTGCAATTGCACTGCTGGGTATTTACCCCAAAGATACAGATGTAGTGAAAAGAAGGGCCATCTGTACCCCAATGTTTATAGCAGCAATGGCCACGGTCGCCAAACTGTGGAAAGAACCAAGATGCCCTTCAACGGATGAATGGATAAGGAAGATGTGGTCCATATACACTATGGAGTATTATGCCTCCATCAGAAAGGACGAATACCCAACTTTTGTAGCAACATGGACAGGACTGGAAGAGATTATGCTGAGTGAAATAAGTCAAACAGAGAAAGTCAAGTATCATATGGTTTCACTTATTGGTGGAGCATAACAAACAATATAGAGGACAAGGGTAGATGGAGAGGAGAAGGGAGTTGAGGGAAATTGGAAGGGGAGGTGAACCATGAGAGACTATGGACTCTGAAAAACAACCTGAGGGTTTTGAAGGGGCGGGGTGGGAGGGTGGGGGAACCAGGTGGTGGGTATTAGGGAGGGCACAGATTGCATGGAGCACTGGGTGTGGTGAAAAAACAATGAATACTGTTATGCTGAAAATAAATAAAAAATTAAAAAAAAAAAAAAAGAAAAAGTACCACCCATTTTTACTAACAAAATCCTCTCTTAATGCCTACAGTTGCCATTTTATATTTAACAAAAGAGATCTCTGAAACTAAATTAGACCTTTATCTTAATCATGTATCACTCTTTATATTGATTTCATTCCCTGGTCAATAGTTATTACATGATGTATCTGCATTTAGACAATCAAATATTTTTAAAAGTGTCTTTGAATTACTGTATAAAGTATATATGGATATGCTTATTGGTTAATTGCAATCATCCCTGCTATAATGTAAAAAGCAAGGACTTTGTCTTGTGCACTATTATGTCCCCAGCCTATCACAGTGCTTAGGACATAACAGGTGCTAAATTAATATTTATCCAATGACTGAATGAATACACACATGTATACATAAAATTAGTGAATAATATGTACTAAATATGAACATTCTCTGGTTTATCTACACAAACTTCAAAAAGTTTTAAGTACTATAATAAATTGTGTTTCCAAGTTGAAAAAGTTTGTGATTAAAAATTATCAGCATTACTTTATTTGATACTTTATTTACTATTTAACATTCCTATTGCTGTCAGTTTTATAGGAAACAGATGCTTTAGCTCATGAAACTTCAGTAGAAGTTCTTCCCAAGCACCCTAAAACTCTCCATTTGAATTTACGTTAATCTCTTTAATCTAGCATAATATAAATTTACATAAAATAAGTGCTTAAACTGGGTATTATCCCACTTTAAAATTTTCCAAGTTTTGAGTGGAGGATATAGAGGAAGCTTCCACTTCCACTCCATTTTAAACAAAAATGTGTACTCCGTTTTGCTTTCATATAGTACCAATTTATGTGTGATTATTTCCACCTCTGAATAAGCCAGATCTTTTCCATGTCTACCTTCTGAACACCCTATCAAGAAATATTAACTCTCTTTTGTGGCATATACTTTCCAGGAACTGTGCCCATTTTGCAGAAAATGTTTTCATTACCTCAAGGATGACTATGTAGTCAGGATACAAAGACCAATTCCCAGTAAAAGATGCCTACCAAAGGACTTTCCTGTGTAGACTGACCACAATCAATAACAGTTTTCCAGTCCCATAAAGCTCAAGATAAATATGACTAAAATGAAAAGGCTTCCCTGAAAAAGACAAGTAAAAGGTATATTGGTTTAGTGGAAAGTTAATATATTAATGAAATTGATGACATTAGTGATTTATTTCATTGACAGAATTTAGAAGGAGATTCATTTATCATCCCATAGTCATTCATCAGCAGTACATTGCCCCAAGCATTTAGCCTCCTGTTAGCAGTTTAAGTTTTCTTTGTAGTAATTATACTGGAGAAAGAATATGCTACATTTGTGGTCCACTTGATTATAAATAAAATATAAACAAAATTAATATTTTATGAAAAATAATCTTTTATATTCTTCAAGTGATAATTCTATTACTTTGTTTTACATATTTTATATTGCTCTATCTTCTATCCTACCAAAATTACCTACTTTAAAAAGACAATTAATTTTAATTCAACAGTAATATCCTTCTATTCAAAAGGAAGCATGATAATAAAGCCCCTGGTAAAAATGAATGAATTTTAGATAATGTCCACTTGCTTTGTAAGATATTGAAGACATAAACAGGCATCATCAATAAATCTCCAGCACACACACACACACACACACACACACACACCCCACCCTCAGAGATACCATGCAAGTACAACCACAGTATTGCCTGGCAACTGCTCTGCCTCTTCAAAGTCGAGGACCCTAAAAGATCTATTTTGGAGTAGGAAAGGTTTAGTGAGACTGTCTCACAGCAGAGACAGATTAGAATGTAAAAATCAACTTTTACTTCTGGACAACTAGCCAGAATTTATGATATTTAGATCAAGTCCTGAAAACATGGCACCTGAAGATTGTACTTTGTAGGTTAAATTTAATACGCTTATTTTCTTATTGTTTTATTTGTTCAAGCTAGGAATAAACATGACTATTTCTTCTTTACCACTCAAGGAAATTTTCCTAAGAAGAACCCTGGGTTGTCTCTCAATGACTTAGCTTATCTAAATCCCTTTTCTAGCTGTTAGTAATTAACAAATAATACATACAGGATAATTTATTGTGGCAGACATTTTTAAGTGAGTTCTTTCTTAAACTTAGCCATAATAGGATATTAAACTGTGTTGAAAAAATGTAATTCAATTATTTTAAAAATGGAAAGACACTGAAATATAGGTATGTATAACATACTGTAGTTTGCCAACACAGAGTTAAAATGGGGGAGGGGAATAGCTGTATAGGGTTAGGGATGGATAGAAAATCCAGAAGATGTCAGAAAACCTTCAGAGAAGAGATGAATTTTGATTTTTTTAACGAGTAGAGCTCATCAGGCAGTAAGGGTTGGCTTGAGGATATCCTAGACATATGGCATAAACATAGGGAACAGTGAGAAGTTCAATGGCAAGACAATATAGGATGCATAATGGAGAGTACACAGATACATGGGAGTGTAATATAGAGCACCTAGTTAGAGAATACATTAGTGAACTGGCAAGGAATAGAGGGTGCATGATGGAGAAGGCCACATTGGTGGATGGGTAGAGAATGCAGGGTTCATGGAGGCAAGCCTGTGAAGAAAAGTTGTGGCAAACACATGAAGATCATGTGGATGGTACTATGTAGTTTTTTTTTTTTTTTTGTAGTTTTTATTTTATCCTTCAGGGAATGGAAGAGCCACCAGTCTTATACTAGGAAAGAAATTATCAAATGTGCAAATTATGGAAAGCTCATCCTAACATCTATATGAAGAATGACTAGGAAACTAGCAGTGGTTAGGCCATCAAACTAGTCCAAGCAAAACTTCCAGACTTCTCACAGGCTTCAAGACTCCAAGACATAAATCCCTAATTACAGAATTTTAGGCATTAGTATTTGGAAAAGCATTATGTGACTAGGTTTTTATCAGGTCATTCTAGGTCACAACTTATAAACTTATTACTTGATAGTATATTAAGACAGAGAGACAATAGTAAGGTCAAAACACACCTACTAACCAAAAACATGTTAGCTTCTCACCTCAGGAGCTTGACCCGAGAACTGCGAACATATATTTCAACAAAGCCAACATATTTTTTTAAATATTTATTTTTTAATGATACTAAATTTAAGGCATTATGTTAGATGCTAAGACATTAAGTTAGATGCAGGGGCAAGGGCAGAAATAAAATAAGGATCATGAAGGAAAAATGGAGGGGAAAAAAGGGGAGGCTATTGGCAGACATTATAGCCTTTGCATTTCCATTGTAATTTCCTCAATAGTGTCATGACTTACCATTTTAAAACATATCAGTGTAGTTTGGAGGGAGAAATAATTTTAGAACCCACGCACTCATAATCTTAGTGACAAAATGCCTCCCTGAGATGAGAATGAAAGGAACCAGGAAACATTTCTGTGCTGATCTACTTGACCTGAATGCTTTATGTCTTACTAACTGATTAAATCAAGTTCCTGGTGTTCCTGGAGTTTAAAATAATGGCTGAGAAAATGAGAATGAGTCTTAAATTTACTGATAATTTTGGCAAATGTTGAAATCTGGTCCATGTGCAGCTTAGCCAATTATGCTTCAGTGGTTTTTAATGTACAATGTACTTTTAAGATTCTTTTGCCCCAGATAGAAATTGTCTGCCTTACCTTTAGCAAAATTATATCCTCAATGAAAGATCAGATTAAATGGAATAAGTGTAATGCTTATAAATTTGGATTAAAAAAGCTGAAAGGATGCTTAAAATGTATCTTTAAACCTAAGTGCAAAATTTCCATACATACCTTGAAATATGTATTGGGGTATTAGATGTGCTCAGTAAGCTAAGCAATGTGTTAGATAATTAATAAACATTTAACAGCATTGATTTTTACAGCCTGCTTTATTGAACTTCTTATCAGTATTGAGCAGATGGGTCATAACTATGAAAAATTATATTTTAAACATGATTACTATATGTGGATTATATTTGAAAAATACTGTTCAGTGAAGCATTTACAAATGTAATTTAATGCACAGAGCAAGACCCCAAAGTTAAGGTATTTTTCCTGCAGTAAATATGAAAGTAGTTAACTGATGTATAAAGAACATTATAGAATTGTTTAAAAATAATTTGAAATGAAAAAATAATCCTCTATATGAAAGAATAAAATAGTATGTACAATGTTAACAATTAAAAATCAATTAAATTGATTTTTGGTTTACTTAGTATATAATAAATCCATTCTCATTTCTCTTTATAATCATCTTTAATATTTATTATCAATTACATTTGAAATTTTGACTACCATAAAAATTTGTATAACTAAGATAAATATCTTTCTGAATGATAGTCACTGCGCAATAAGTCTTAAATTGTAATGAAAATACACACAGACATGTATTCACATCCAATGTTAAGTGAGCCCTGTCACAAGACTGAGAAAATGTGAAAACAAATCTTAAAATTTTGTATTTTCCCTAAATTATTTGTTAGTAATATTTACATATTTCACCCATTGACTTATTATGACACAAATATTTTTTCATAAAGAAGTAAAGTACAGGTAATTTTTTTTTTTTTTTTAGAAAGCACACTAACACCAAAACAAGTTGTAACTGAATCTTTCACAATTTTCAAGAGAAGTAGCAGCCTTTTGGATGATTCCAAAGTCACTGCGCCTCCTGGTATTCAAAACTTGTGTTGTTCCTGCCCACAATGTACCACCGGAGTTGGTCAATGTGATTAGCAGCATATGGCAGAAATGATAGTATGTCATTAATAGATTTAATTATAAAAAGACTGTGGCTTCCATCTTGGAGTCTCTCTCTCTCTCTCTCTCTAACCGTTCACTCTCAGAAAATCCAGATTGAACGCCAACAAATTCCAGAAAAGACCACCGTAGCAAGGAATCGAAGTCCTTGGCTAACACCCTGCAAAAAACTGAGCTCTGTCAATAACCATGAGAGAGAATTTGGAAGTGGGTCAAGTCTGCAGATAAAATGGTAACCACATCTTTGAGACTTTGAATCCAAACCACTCAGCTAAGCCTCTCCTAGATTTCTGACTCACAGAAACTATGAGATTATAAATATTTATTATTTAAGGTTGCTGAATTTTGGGGTTGTTAACAATTGATAAATACACCAAATAACATACTTAGTGAGTAGTACCTAAGAGACATAATGCTTGATAGGGTATACGTAAAAGAATGGGATCACTTTTGAGTGTTTATTGATTTGAAATGTAGTGTAAAAGATTAAGATATATACAAATAACATGAGCTAATATAGAAAAAATGTACAAATATGTACCAAAACAATGATATTAAGTAAATGACATTGAAACACAGGCAACAGAATCATTTTGTCGAGGGCCTACATAAAGTCTTCTAGAAAAGCTGCAAGTATATTGCTATGTGAATGATGACATGATTTTGACAGCTTAAGGCACTCCAAGTTGAAGACCAAGTTTGTACAAAGACATAAAAGTGAGAAAGGACAAAAAGTGTATAGGAAATTACAAAGAATGTAGTTGGGCTAAATACTTAGGATTTACATGTATATGTATATAATTACATATGTAATGAACTAGAGAAATAACACCTACCTTTGAGACAGAGAATAAGTTAAAATTCCAGATCTTGTATAAATTATATATTTTTAAGCTTTGATTTATGCTTTTGTAAAGTGAAAATAATTTTACCACAAATCTACCTTTTCTGATTTCTAATGTAATGCTCTTTATACCAAAACAAACCTACCTTCTTGGTCTGACTTCAGACTTACGATGGATTAGCTACAGAACAAATTTTTCTTCACTTGCGTAACATCCAACTCTTATCCAACTCTATTGTTCATTATGAATGGACTCATTTTAACAAAAGATTTTGATCTGCTAACTTAATAGAAGAAGGAACTGTAACATTGCCAGTTGAACAAAACATCTCTAAGTAAAAAGGGGATGGTCAAGGATCCAAGAAACTATGCTTTTTGCATACTTTTATAATTGAGTACAATTATAAAATAAACTTTATTAATTTCTTCAGTCTTGTTTCTACACTGTTAGTCACTGTGATACATACATGATTTTGCAAAAATATGAGTATTTTAAGTGGGATGACCTTGCAATGCTAGATCTCTGATCTATTAACAAAAGTTAATTGAATATATGCAAAAAACCCACTATGTCTGAGAAACTAATATAAAACTGATACAATGTATATCTCAGTAAGTGAATTTATATTTTAGCTCAGTCATGGATATTAAGTCATGTCCAGTGTTTCGACTCTGATAAATTGGTAGAAACCACATGGATATCTGTGTTGAAGAGGAGCTTAAGGCTATATCTAGGTTTAGAGGGAAATGGTGCCAAGATCATTTTGGAATTCCTGACACAATAACAAGAAAGGAAAGAGGTAGCACTTGAGCACTCTATTATATCTGTACCTGTAGAAGAGGTTAAACATATAGAAAAGTAAACCATAGGTGATAATGTTAGCCCAAAGAGTGATACACTTAATAACTGCTATTGAAATTTTTTTAAAGATTACATTTGATAACTAGGGAAGGCTAAGGAGAAAGCTCAAATTTAGCCATAGAGAATAAGTTGTAGACTGCTAGATAAATCTTTAAAAATGAGATACCTTTCCAATATAAAATATAATGTTACATCATTCAACATTTGTTCTCATTCAACTTGGTTTTACCATATTATTTTCTTGAGCTGCCCCAGGATTCTATGAGGATCATAGATCAACGTACCTGTAAGTGCTATATGTGGTCAATGCTGTTTTGATCTCAGGAATAACACATTCAGTTCTATCTAAATATGAGATAAACTAAGCATATCAGTTAGAAATGCATTCCTCCTTGAGTAAAGGATAACTGAAGAGCAGTAAGTTCAACAAAGTTGGTTTCTTTTCTTCACAAATGAATAAATTTGGGGATAATTTCTGGCATTCCTTTGGATCCTCAGTGATGACACTGTAGCCCCATTTATTTTTACCTCCCTGATCCACCAAAAGCATGTTAGCATCTCACCTCACATGTATTTACTGATTATTGCAATGATTTCTATAGCTTAGAACACCAAGTCCAAGGTCAGAGACTAGTGGAAGTGGAAGGGAAGATCTAGAAATTTCTGACTCCTTTCAATAAGATATCAGGTTACACCTTAGGTATCATTGTCCGGAAGTTCTTTCTAACTATAAGGGAGCCATCATCCAACACTTAAGTCCAGGCACACAGCTTCTTCAAGCAAAGTCAGCACATAGTTAGTAAAGAAAAAGGGGAAAATCGGTAATATATAAGCATTTAACAACACTTACTTCACTGATGTTACATAAAATGGTTGTGTTAAGCCTTTATGATTTATTTTCAAGAAACATTTAATCAATGATGTTACACATAATCATTGTAAAGAGAATTATTGTTCATTCAACAATCATTTATAGTTTACCTATGATATGACAGGGTCTTTCACAAGTTTTCAGGATACAGAAATTCTGAGTCTTATTTTAGACACAGTTTTTCAAAAACCAAATATATTGACCTTGACATTTTATAAAAAGTTTGCAAACAAAAGCACCTCACATCTATAATAATAATTTTAAAATGTCAATACATAAAAATAATTGTATCTTTATACTCCAGAAAAAAAGAAATAGCATTTACAATAGGATCAAAACACCAAATACCTAGGAATAAACCTAACAAAAGATGACCAAGATCTGTGTAAGGAAAATGAAAAAACATTCATGAGAGCAATTAAACAAGACAGAAGGTAGCTCTATGCTCCCAAATAGGAAAATTCAGAAATTTAGAGATTTCACTTGTACTCAATTTGACATATAAATTTAATCCAATTCCAATGAAAGCCCAACTCATTCTTTTTGGATATTTATCCACTAGTATTAAAATTTATAGTAAAATGCAAAGTATCTAGAACAGTCATGACAATGATAAAAAAAAAGTTCAAAACTTACACTATTTGATCTTAAGACCTATTATAAACATAAAAAAAAAGAAAGCATGGGATTTATAAGAACATATATAAATAGACAAAAGAGCAGAAAAACTAAATTACAGACCTTGTTCTAATAAGAACTCCAATTAAAAAGTAAACTTTATAACTATTACAAGAAAATATAAAATGATATATGACATCTATGAAGAGGAAGTATTCCTTAGACAAGTCTCTCAAAGCAGAAGTCAATAAGAGTAATAGATTTAAACATCAAAAGCTAAATATTCTATTTAATAAAGAAAATCATAAAGACAAAAATCCTGGAAGAAATTAAGTGACTGAAAAAAGGTAAGTAAGAATATATAAAGAACTTCTATAAATATGTAATAAGCTATAATAGAGAAATAAAAGACAGTCTATCAGCATCTAATTTGGCAAAGAAGAAGTCAAACTTTCACTCTTTGCAGACGACTTGATACTCTGTAGAAAACCCAAAAGACTCCCTATAAAAATTGTTGGAACTGCTACAGGAACTCAGCAAAGTCACAGGATATAAAACCAATGCACAGAAGTCAGTTGCATTTCTATATACTTACAAGGAAGCAGAAGACAGAGAAATAGAGGAATCATTCCAATTCAGAATTGCACCAAAAAATATCAGATACCTAGGAATAAACTAACCAAAGAGGTAAAGGATCTTTACTCTGAAGACTATAGAACACTTATGAAAGATACTTAGAAAGACACCAAGAAGTAGAAAAACATTCCATGCTCAAGGATTGGAAGAAAAATTATTGTTAAAATATCTGTATTACCTGAAGCAATCCACACATTCAATTCAATCCCTATCAGAATGCCATCAACATTTTCACAGACCTGGAACAAACAATCCTAAAATTTGTATGGAACCAGAAAAGACCCTGAATAGCCAAAGGAATGTTGAAAAAGAAAATCAAAGTTCATGGCATCACAATTCCAGATTTCAAGCTCTATTACAAAGCTGTAATCATCACGGATTGAATTCTGAAGCACTCTAAAAAAAAAAAAAAAAAAAAAAAGATGAAGAGAAGACAAGCAAAAGAGCCCAGGAGTGAAGAGTGAAAAAGAAGGGATGTAAATAAAGCATTCTAAGAGGAAGAGGATTGAATATATGTCAAAGGCTGCCATTGGTTCAAGGAAGGCAAGAACTGAGAATTTGTTATTTAGAAGTAGCAAAGAGGTCTTTTTAAAAATGTGAAAGAAGATTTGATAGAGTGGTGAAGATTTAAGATAGAACAGAGGAATGAAAAACAATTCTAGAAAATTCTTTTCGGGAATTTTGTTGGAAATATAGCTGTAAATGGAAAAAATTAGGATTGAAATGGTTTTTTGCTTGTTTGTGCATAGTTTTTCCTTTAAGTTGCAGTAATAACAGTGTGGGCATATCCCAAGGGACGTTTTCACAGCAGAAGAACAGATTACAGAGATGGTGATGGTAGGACAAAATGGGACACAAACTAAATATTTGTGAACTCAAATTGAGTAAGTGATGATCTCTTTAAAAACTTTCATAAATCAATAAGGAAAAGATGAGTTTCTCAGAGAAAATGAGCAAAGGAAAGAAATAGCCAATCATAAATGCAAAAAATGCAAATATTTACTAAAATATTTTCATATTTTGTATTAGAAATTGAAATTAACATTTTATTTTAGAGGTTAAAATAATCATAACTATAATATTTAAGCATCTCTTATCAAATTGAGAGGGAATAAAATTAGGAACACACCATTAGTTATGCTCATTTTTCAGTATTGTCTATAGTGAAAATACACAATCCCACATCTATGAATTTACTCTAAGAGAAATCTCAGAAAATTTGAAAAGAGTTATTTTCAAAGATGCTAAGAGAGGTATTCAGCAATACTGAAAAACTGACACAACCCTAATATTCATCAATAAAGACTTGAACACATAAGTTATGATATAACTTTACTATGGAATAAAAATCAGTCATTAAAAATTATTGTATTGATATCCATGTTGATAAGGAAATTATCAATAATATATAAAGTAGTTGACAGTAGACTATTATCTTATTTTTCTAAAATTGAATAAATATGCAGAGAAAAAGTTAGAGATAAACCAAAATGCAACTTTTTATTTCTGAATTACACAATTACGGGGTTTTTTTCACCAAAATAATGTTCTACATCTATAGATCCTTAGTTTTTAGGTAAAGAACAAAATATATTAATATTAAAATTATATAAGAAATGAAAAAAAAATCTCTAAAAACTTTTCATTTAAAAAAAACCCTTAAAAACAAAATACACTCAGAGGCTCACCTTTCAAGCTCATAATGATGGAAATCATCAAAAAGAACTGGTCCTTTGGAATTTACTTCAATTCTTTCACTGATAAGAACATATCAACCACCTCCATCTCAGGGAATAACACCATTACTTTTCTTCAGAAGCCAGTCTATCTCATGAAAAAATCCAATCTCTCTTCATTACTCTCCCCTGAACAAGATGTCTATTTAGTCAATTTTCCAGACCAAGAAAAACAAGAGTTCCATAGTTCACTCCAAATCTCAAAAACCTGAAACAATTATATCCAATAGATGAAGTCCAAAATTGAGACTTTTCAGGGAGAAGTAAGAGCCATTTTGCCTTGAAGGTGTCTCTGCTTTTAGAACTAAATGATGCAAACTTCCATAAAACTCTTTGTCATTGGAGATTTGTGAGAGTCAGTCAGTGTCCCTTGGGGCTGATGATTGCTCAGTGTTTTCTGTTTCATGGTGCCAGACTTGACTATTACACGTTTTGTTATTATTATCGTCTATGACTAAACTGAAGCTCTGAAAATTTAGCCATTCAGTTTTCATTGCCTTAGGATGAGTAACAGTTAATGATTAAAGAAAGGCAAACTATAGTAGACAACTCTACAGTGAAGTCCTAAAAAAGCCTGAGATGAAAAGTGACCATTGATCTTCACTGGGATGCTGGATTCTTGTCTCATATAATAGATATATTTGTCCTCCTTTTTGATGTTTACACAGAAGTCTTAATTATTCCAAGAGTTTAGAAGAGCTGTGATTTTCTCTTAAGGACATTTCAAGGATCACTTTAAGGCAAAAGCAACTATGTTGTTTAATGCTTATAATATCTTTGAGTGGTACTACCTTCATAAAGTTTGAATTCCAGTTCTGATTTTTAATTGCTTAAGGGACACATTATTTCATTAATATCAATCTCCCTCATAGTATCAAGTAGAATAATAAAATATAAATTTGTTGTAACTGTTATGTTTAAAAAATTAAAATAACAAATAACTCTGCCTTTCTTTAAACATTTTTTAAAAAGTCACTCATTTCTTTAAACAAAATTGCAAAAGGAAAGGGAAATACAACCACTATTCACAGGTACCTCAAAAACATTAGCCATTTTGTTTTATAGGTATTATGAGCACATTTTGTAAATGTTGAGCCCAAGAACCATGACATAATCTTGACTCTGATTCTGCTGCCTAAGCCTCTAAATACCCATGCTTATTTTCTCAAACATGGTCTTTAAAACTTTTCTCAGCTTTGTGAGAATTTTCTACAAGTTTTTTTCTAAGTAATTCTTTTTAACTAAACATAAACAGAGTTCTTTTCTCTTGCCTACCTTGCAAAATCTTACAGATATAATTCAATTGAAAACCTTAGTAAAACTGGCATATAGCAAATAATTCAGCTTGGTACTTTATCATATTTATCACTATTTGGAGGAAATTTTTCATAAAGTATTTGTAAAGGCTGGAGTCATTTAAATGTATTTTTCACATATTCCTCAGGAAGAGCATCCTTATGTGCAAATCACATTGCTAAGTACCTAAAATAAAACATGTCTGTCTTGTTTATCATTTTAATCCAAGTTGTTAGTAATGTGCTTTGTTCACAGGGGTGCTGTATTAATATTTGTGTATGGATGAATTAATAAATACCTGGTTGAATTATTGAATAAATCAATAAATGTGTAAGGATGCTTTTATTTTTCATGTACTCTGCTCTAGTATGCCTGAGGACTATCTACAGAACAGTGTACTAAATACAAACAAAAAGTGAATGAGGTAGATGTTATTTGAGCTCTATTTTCAGTTAAGAAAATTGAGGTACAGAGAGATTAAGAAGATTTCCCTAAATCACACAGTTAATAAATGAGAGAGTTTTCATTAGAACCCAGGCAGCCTTATTCTAACAGACTGAGCCACTCAGACATCCCCAGGCAGCTTTATTCTAATACCTTTTCTGACAACATACTGTATATACTTCTCATTGGAGATACTTAGTTGGAGAAAGGAACACAAAGAGGGGGTGCCTGGGTGGCTTGGTAGGTTAAGCATCACCCTTCAGCTCCAGTCATGATCTTAGGGTTCTGGGTTCAAGCCTTAAGTCAAGTTCCCTGCCCCCGCTGGGAGTCTGTCCCTCCCTTTCCCTCTGCCCTCCTTCACTCATGCTCTCTCTCTCACTGGTACTCTCTCTCTTGCTTGTGCTCTCTCTCTCCCTGCCTTGTGCTCTCTCTCAAATAAATAAACAAAATCTTAAGAAAAAAAAAAAAAGAAAGGAACACAAGAAGGAAGAAAAAGGGAGGAAAGAATGTAGGGAAGAAGAAATGACTGCATTTCTAGCTAGCAGAACCACCTTTACAAAATCCTATTATTTTAACCCACTTAAAAAAAAAAAACTCACTTGGCCCCCCCACAAAAAAATTATGTTGAAATTATTATACATTTAAGCATAAATTCTGTAAGCTAGCATTGTTCTGCCACATATTGGAAATAAACCATATCAAATCAGTGCCCATTTAAAACTAAAAATAAACTTCCACTTTTACCATGATTATGTTTTGCTGTATTTTAAACCACAGGAAATGCCATAGTTTCTCCCATAAAACTTGTGATTTATTTTTTTTAATTTTTTTTATTTTAATAAACATATAATGTATTTTTATCCCCAGGGGTACAGGTCTGTGAATCGCCAGGTTTATACATTTCACAGCACTCATCATAGCACATACCCTCCCCAATGTCCATTTCCCCACCACCCTCTCCCGTCCCCCCTCCCCCCAACAACCCTCAGTCTGTTTTTTGAGATTGAGTCTTTTATGGTTTGTCTCCCTCCCAATCAAAACTTGTGATTTAATAGGAAAATGGTATCTGCTAATGTTTCACTCACTCTCAAAGGCAAGAAACATCGTTTACCATGCTTAGAAATATTATTTATGAAAATATAATTTTAACATCTCATCTTTTCAAGGTAGGCTCTATAGTAATCCTAGCAAGCAGAAAGTTGTAAGACAATAGTGATTGATGGGGAGGAGTCAAGATGGCGGAGAAGTAGCAGGCTGAGACGACATCGGGTAGCAGGAGATCAGCTAGATAGCTTATCTAACCATTGTGAACACCTATAAATCCAACGGGAAATCGAAGAGAAGAAGAGCAACAATCCCAGAAACAGAAAATCGATCACTTTCTGAAAGGTAGGACCTGCGGAGAAGTGAATCCAAAGCGACGGGAAGATAGACCCCGGGGGGAGGGGCCGGCACCAGGCAAGCGGCGGAGCGACGGAGCAAAAAACCGGGACTTTTAAAAGTCGGCTCCACTGGGAGACATCGCTCCAGAGGCTAAACTGGGGGGAAACCCAGGCGGGGTCAGCATAACCCCAGGACCCGCGGGGTCACAGAAGGACTGGGGGTGTCTGAGTGCCGCAGAGCTCGCAGGTATTAGAGCGGGGAAGCCGGCTATAGCGACAAAGCCGAGGAGTGAGCTCTAAGCCCGGGGTTACCTTGTGCCGGTCGCAGGCTGGGTGGGCTCGGAGCGCGGCCGCAGGCCGCGGAGACAAAAGCGACCCGGCGCTTTTCTCCAGCTCCAACAATTGACTGCTTTCCTCGAGGCGCGACCGCAAGCCAGGGAGGCGGGGCTATTGGGCGCTTTGCTCTGAGAGCGCACTGAGGAGCGGAACCCCAAGCTCTCGGCTCCTCCGGGCCGAGAGATTGGGAGGCCGCCATCTTCATTCCCGTCCTCCGGAACTCTACGGAAAGCGCTCAGGGAACAAAAGCTCCCGAAAGCGAACCCGAGCGGATTACTTAGCCCGGCCCCTGGCAAGGGCGGTGCAATTCCGCCTGCGGCAAAGACACTTGAGAATCACTACAACAGGCCCCTCCCCCAGAAGATCAACAAGAAACCATCCAAAACCAACTTCAGTCACCAAGAACAGCGGAATTCCACAGCAGGAGAAAGCAAATCCTACCTGGACAAAATGACAAGGCGGAAAAACTCACCTCAAAAAAAAGAACAAGAGGCCGTACCGAAGGCTGGAGACCTAATCAATACAGACATAGGTAGCATGACAGATCTAGAGTTCAGAATGACAATTCTCAAGGTTCTAGCCGGGCTCGAAAAAGGCATAGAAGATATTAGAGAAACCCTCTCCGGAGAGATAAAAGCCCTTTCTGGAGAAATAAAAGAACTAAAATCTAACCAAGTTGAAATCAAAAAAGCTATTCATGAGGTGCAATCAAAAATGGAAGCTCTCACTGCCAGGATAAATGAGGCAGAAGAAAGAATTAGTGACATAGAAGACCAAATGACAGAGAATAAAGAAGCTGAGCAAAAGAGAGACAAACAACTACTGGAACACGAGGAGAGGATTCGAGAGATAAGTGACACCATAAGACGACACAACATTAGAATAATTGGGATTCCAGAAGAAGAAGAAAGAGAGAGGGGAGCAGAAGGTATATTGGAGACAATTATTGGAGAGAATTTCCCTAATATGGCAAAGGGAACAAACATCAAAATCCAGGAGATGCTAAGAACGCCCCTCAAAATCAATAAAAATAGGTCCACACCTCGTCACCTGATAGTAAAATTTACAAGTCTTAGCGACAAAGAGAAAATCCTGAAAGCAGCCCGGGAAAAGAAGTCTGTAACATACAAGGGTAAAAACATTAGATTGGCAGCGGACCTATCCACAGAGACCTGGCAGGCCAGAAAGAACTGGCATGATATATTCAGAGCACTAAACGAGAAAAACATGCAGCCAAGAATACTATATCCGGCTAGGCTATCATTGAAAATAGAAGGAGAGATAAAGAGCTTCCAGGACAAACAAAAGCTGAAAGAATTTGCAAACACCAAACCAGCTCTACAGGAAATATTGAAAGGGGTCCTCTAAGCAAAGAGAGACCCTAAAAGTAGTAGATCAGAAAGAAACAGAAACAATATACAGTAACAATCATCTTACAGGCAATACAATGGCACTCAATTCATATCTCTCAATAGTTACCCTGAATGTTAATGGGCTAAATGCCCCAATCAAAAGACACAGGGTATCAGAATGGATAAAAAAACAAAACCCATCCATATGCTGCCTACAAGAAACTCATTTTAGACCCGAAGACACCTCCAGATTTAAAGTGAGGGGGTGGAAAACAATGTACCATGCTAATGGACATCAGAAGAAAGCTGGGGTGGCAATCCTTATATCAGATCAATTAGATTTTAAGCCAAAGACTATAATAAGAGATGAGGAAGGACACTATATCATACTCAAAGGGTCTGTCCAACAAGAAGATCTAACAATCTTAAATATCTATGCCCCTAACATGGGAGCAGCCAACTATATAAACCAATTAATAACAAAATCAAAGAAATACATCGACAGTAATACAATAATAGCAGGGGACTTTAACACTCCCCTCACTGAAATGGACAGATCATCTAAGCAAAAGATCAACAAGGAAATAAAGGCCTTAAATGACACACTGGACCAAATGGACATCACAGATATATTCAGAACATTCCATCCCAAAGCAACAGAATATACATTCTTCTCTAGTGCACATGGAACATTCTCCAGAATAGACCACATCCTGGGTCATAAATCAGGTCTCAATCAGTACCAAAAGATCGAGATCATTCCCTGCATATTTTCAGACCACAATGCTCTGAAGCTCGAACTCAATCACAAGAGGAAATTTGGAAAGAACGCAAATACATGGAGACTAAACAGCATCCTTCTAAAAAATGAATGGGTCAACCAGGAAATTAAAGAAGAATTGAAAAAATTCATGGAAACAAATGATAATGAAAACACAACAGTTCAAAATCTGTGGGACACAACAAAGGCAGTCCTGAGAGGGAAATATATAGCAGTGCAAGCCTTTCTCAAGAAACAAGAAAGGTCTCAAATACACAACCTAACCCTACACCTAAAGGAGCTGGAGAGAGAACAACAAAGAAAGCCCAAACCCAGCAGGAGAAGAGAAATCATAAAGATCAGAGCAGAAATCAATGAAATAGAAACTAAAAAAACAATAGAACAAATCAACAAAACTAGGAGCTGGTTCTTTGAAAGAATTAATAAGATTGATAAGCCCCTGGCCAGACTTATCAAAAAGAAAAGAGAAAGGACGCAAATAAATAAAATCATGAATGAAAGAGGAGAGATCACAACCAACACCAAAGAAATACAAACAATTATAAGAACATACTACGAGCAACTCTATGGCAACAAATTTGACAACCTGGAAGAAATGGATACATTTCTAGAGATGTATAAACTACCACAACTGAACCAGGAAGAAATAGATAACCTGAACAGACCCATAACCAGTAAGGAGATTGAAACAGTCATCAAAAATCTCCAAACAAACAAAAGTCCAGGACCAGACGGCTTCCCAGGGGAATTCTACCAAACATTTAAAGAAGAATTAATTCCTATTCTCCTGAAACTGTTCCAAAAAATAGAAATGGAAGGAAAACTTCCAAACTCATTCTATGAGGCCAGCATCACCTTGATCCCAAAACCAGACAAGGATCCCACCAAAAAAGAGAATTACAGACCAATATCCTTGATGAACACAGATGCGAAAATTCTCACCAAAATACTGGCCAATAGGATCCAACAGTACATTAAAAGGATTATTCACCACGACCAAGTGGGATTTATTCCAGGGCTGCAAGGTTGGTTCAACATCCGCAAATCCATCAATGTGATACAATACATTAATAAAAGAAAGAGTAAGAACCATATGATACTCTCAATAGATGCTGAAAAAGCGTTTGACAAAGTGCAGCATCCCTTCCTGATTAAAACTCTTCAAAGTGTAGGGATAGAAGGCACATACCTCAACATTATCAAAGCCATCTATGAAAAACCCACCGCAAATATCATTCTCAATGGAGAAAAACTGAAAGCTTTTCCGCTAAGGTCAGGAACACGGCAGGGATGTCCGTTATCACCACTGCTGTTCAATATAGTACTAGAAGTCCTAGCCTCAGCAATCAGACAACAAAAAGAAATTAAAGGCATCCAAATCGGCAAAGAAGAAGTCAAACTATCACTCTTTGCAGATGATATGATACTATATGTGGAAAACCCAAAAGGCTCCACTCCAAAACTGCTAGAACTTATACAGGAATTCAGTAAAGTGTCAGGATATAAAGTCAATGCACAGAAATCAGTCGCATTTCTTTACACTAACAACAAGACAGAAGAAAGAGAAATTGAGGAGTCAGTCCCATTTACCATCGTACCCAAAACCATAAGATACCTAGGAATAAATCTAACCAAAGAGGCAAAGAATCTATACTCAGAAAACTATAAAGTACTCATGAAAGAAATTGAGGAAGACACAAAGAAATGGAAAAATATTCCATGCTCATGGATTGGAAGAACAAATATTGTGAAAATGTCTATTTTACCTAAAGCAATCTACACATTTAATGCAATCCCTATCAAAATCCCATCTATTTTTTTTAAAGAAATAGAACAAATAATCCTAAAATTTATATGGAACCAGAAAAGACCTCGAATAGCCAAAGGAATATTGAAAAAGAAAGCCAAAGTCGGTGGTATCACAATTCCAGACTTCAAGCTCTATTACAAAGCTGTCATCATCAAGACAGTATGGTACTGGCACAAAAACAGACATATAGACCAATGGAACAGAATAGAGAGCCCAGAAATAGACCCTCAACTCTATGGTCAACTAATCTTCGACAAAGCAGGAAAGAATATCCAATGGAAAAAAGACAGCCTCTTCAACAAATGGTGCTGGGAAAATTGGACAGCCACATGCAGAAAAATGAAATTGGACTATTTCCTTACACCACACACGAAAATAGACTCAAAGTGGATGAAGGACCTCAATGTGCGAAAGGAATCTATCAAAATCCTTGAGGAGAATGCAGGCAGCAACCTCTTTGACCTCCACCGCAGCAACTTCTTCCTAGGAACATCGCCAAAGGCGACAGAAGCAAGGGCAAAAATGAACTATTGGGATTTCATCAAGATCAAAAGCTTTTGCACAGCAAAGGAAACAGTTAACAAAACCAAAAGACAACTGACAGAATGGGAGAAGATATTTGCAAACGACATATCAGATAAAGGGCTCGTATCCAGAATCTATAAAGAGCTTATCAAACTCAATACCCAAAGAACAAATAATCCAGTCAAGAAATGGGCAGAGGACATGAACAGACATTTCTGCAAGGAAGACATCCAGATGGCCAACAGACACATGAAAAAATGCTCCACATCACTCGGCATCAGGGAAATACAAATCAAAACCACAATGAGATACCACCTCACACCAGTCAGAATGGCTAAAATTAACAAGTCAAGAAATGACAGATGCTGGCGAGGATGCGGAGAGAGGGGAACCCTCCTACACTGTTGGTGGGAATGCAAGCTGGTGCAACCACTCTGGAAAACAGTGTGGAGGTTCCTCAAAAAACTGAAAATAGAGCTACCCTACGACCCAGCAATTGCACTCCTGGGTATATATCCTAAAGATACAAACGTGGTGCTCCGAAGGGGCACGTGCACCCGAATGTTTATAGCAGCAATGTCCACAATAGCCAAACTGTGGAAAGCGCCTAGATGTCCATCAACAGATGAATGGATAAAGAAGATGTGGTATATATACACAATGGAATACTATGCAGCCATCAAAAGACATGAAATCTTGCCATTTGCGACGACGTGGATGGAACTAGAGGGTATCATGCTTAGCGAAATAAGTCAATCGGAGAAATATAACTATCATATGATCTCTTTGATATGAGGAAGTGGAGATGCAAGGTGGGGGGGTTTGGGGGGAGGTAGGAAAAGAAAAAATGAAAAGATGGGATTGGGAGGGAGACAAACCATAAAAGACTCAATCTCAAGAAACAGACTGAGGGTTGCGGGGGGGAAGGGGGATGGGAGAGGGTGGTGGGGAAATGGACATTGGGGAGGGTATGTGCTATGATGAGTGCTGTGAAATGTGTAAACCAGACGATTCACAGACCTGTACCCCTGGGGATAAAAATACATTATATGTTTATTAAAATAAAAAAAAAAAAAAAGTTAAAAAAAAAAAAAAAAAAAAAAAGACAATAGTGATTGATGGTAAAGTCTATGAGGCCAGCTGATAAACACTGAAACTATGATCACCACAAAATATTTCACTAACAGAGCATCAGCAGTCCAACAAGACTATCTCTTGGTTGTGAGCTAAAGAGGGCCAGGCACAGTTGGAAGTGCTGAAAAAATTACCTTAAGTTACCATTTACTCATGCAGAACTAATGATGCATGAGAAAAAAATGAGTCCCAAGTTTAAGTAATTTTGGGTAATGGAGCAAAACATACTCCCCCATTGAAGATCCACATGGCATATCAGCATATTGAAGATTCTGATAAATCATATAGTGAAGGCATTGATTCAATTTTGTTTATTCCATGACTTTAAATTTTAACTTAACCCCAAACCTCATGATTTTTATATAAACATTTAAACTTTCAATACACTAACGTTCCTTGGAACACACAATAAAAAAATAATGCTTCAAGAATGACCAATGTACACTGATATTTATGTGTTTTAAGATACTAAGAAAAAGAAGTAGAAGGGGCAGTTAAGTTTTTTAACTTCTTCAAATCTTCCCATATAACTTACAAAATAAAATAAGCAAAATGAAACAAACAAAAAAATACAATGTTTAGCAAAAAACAAAAAGACATCTCCATGAACTATAAGAGGTAGGTAGATGAGTTCTAACTATTGAAAGTTTTGGCATGGGTGGTGTCAGCATAAAAATAGATAAAATGGAAAAATGTCTCAGAAGCGTTAGGCCGTATTTTGATCACTTCACAAAAACAAAACAAAACAAAACAAAAAAAAGAGGGATTTCTAGAGAAACAAGATTAGGGATTTCTAGAGAAAAGTGACGCTGATCCACCCCTACTCCTGAAACTAGAAAATAATTACAGTCAAATCCTACACAATATTATTATAAGGTAAAAAATTGCATCTCTATACAAAAGGAAAGCACACTAGAAAGTAATGTCCAAGAAACAAAAAATAATAAGTATATTTCAAAACAGAGCAAAAGAAATTGAGAAAATGGAAAAGCCTAAAAAAGAATCACAAAAAGCATCATAAGAAAATTGAAGCAACTATGTAAAATATCTCAAAAGAGGTTATGAAACTGAGAAAATAATATTTTAAAATTGAGGAAAAAGTTATTTCAGAAATGAAGTGTGAACAAAATTAAGTAAAAGAGCAAATAAGTTAAATGGTGAGTTCCTCGGGAAGAGTAAATGGGAAGGATGAAATTTTTCAAAATTTAAAAACAATAAAGAATGAGATAAAAATAAAACTTCAGAGAAAGTGGTAGAGAACATAGGCAAAGAAGATAAAATATACATATAATAGAAGTTTCTTAATATGTACAAGTTAATGGAAAAGAACAAGTATAAAAACTATCATTAAAGAAAACTTTACTAAAGAAAAAGGGGAACTTTAACCTATATATTAAAAGAACAAACTGCACACCCGAAAAAAAATCAAATCTAGATGACCAAAACTGAGAACATTTTAGTAAAATTACTGAACTTTAATGAAAAAAAATAGAAAGAAAGAAAGAAAAAATCAAATCTAAATGACCAAAACTGAGAACATTTCAGTAAAATTACTGAACTTTAATGAAAAAAAAAAAGAAAGAAAGAAAGAAAAAATCAAACCTAGATGACCAAAACTGAGAACATTTTAGTAAAATTACTGAACTTTAATGAAAAAAAAAAAAAGAAAGAAAATATAGAAACCTAAAGAAAGAAAGAAAGAAAGAAAGAAAGAAAAAAGGAAAAGGAAAAAAACTACCAGCTGAAAACAGCAAGTCAGGGGTAATGAAACAATGAACAGATTATTATTATTATTAGAAGTTTTCTGCTTTTGTTTGTTTGTTTGTTTGTTAGCAGTAACTCTTTATTCCAAAGACATTGGAATAACGTGTTTAAGTTACTTAAGAAAAGAAAGAGTAAGCAAAAGTATTTATATCCAATTAAGAAGGCCTTTAGGTATAAAACTGAAGACACACTGCTTTCAATCTGGAAGAAACCTAGGAATGTTTTGTTAATCCATTTCTGAGTATGAGTTTCATAGATGAAGATTTCCAAGGCTAAAGAGACACTGACTTATGGATTTATGATAATTAATTATACACACATAAATTATTGCAGAACTAAGTGATGAATAAAAGTATAGAATATAATGGCTCTATGCTCTGATCACATAATTTGAAAAAAGGGACAAAAAGATGAGAGTATATGAAACTGGGATAAATTCACTGATTTAACTAAAATTGCAAGCATATTATGTGAAATGAGATGAGGAGGAAATAGTAGAGGGGAAGACATGGTTTCTATCTAATTTCAATATTGTTCACAGAAGTGAACCTTTTCTTGCTAAGAAAAAGTGTGGGACTCTTTATAAAACATGAGAACAGTACTAAATAATATGAAAATAAGATGAACATTATTTTTTTTAATGTGCATATAAACTGAAGAGATGAAATCAACTGGAAGCCCCAGGAATAAAGGCTAGATTTATTGGAACATATTTTGATTTTAAAGTTTGACTTTGTAACATGCATTTTACATAATTTAAAATTCAAGACCCTGAAATTGTAAATGAAATAAAACAA
This sequence comes from Martes martes, assembly GCF_963455335.1. NCBI lineage: Eukaryota > Metazoa > Chordata > Mammalia > Carnivora > Mustelidae > Martes > Martes martes. Next base: position 45,364,474 of record NC_137899.1, read on the forward strand.
CTAAACTAATCATGTATTCATCCAATTGGTGACATAACTACACAAAAACCATTTATTTCAAATTACTTTAATATACTGTAATTTGATTATACAACTCTAATGAAATGGAAACCTATGGACAAATAAAAATAAGCTTACTTTGTAAACTACTTTCAGTAGTAATAATATTGTGACTACCTTTTTACTTTGTTTTATTCTGAGTCTTTTTTTTTTGAGTATACAGGATAAAGCAAATGAATATTTAAGTTGATGTTTACAACTGGGATTTTCAGCCTGGAAGAAAGAAGAGATCTGAGATATGTGACATTGGGATAAAACTCTGTATTACTGAATTTCATTTTGAAATGTCAATATGAACTCATATCTTTTAAAACTCTATATACATTTGATTATCTCTCTTCCCAAGGAAGGTCTAAAAACAATGTATCAATGTAGCTCTGACTTTTTTTGGCAAGAGAAAACAAAGAAAGCATTAGAACTACTATAGGCATAACAAAAGCATTCAAGATCAGGAGCCAAACAAAACAGGCTCCTACTATAGGCTGTACTAAATTGAAACAAATTTAGCATGTTTAATTCCATAAGTTCATAATGATGCTAAAAAGGAAAAGAAAAACAAAACAAAATAAAACATCCTCATAAGTATTCTGGATGGTGATGGGGAATCAAGTTATTATTTTGGAGATTAGTAAGTATATTTTACTTTCCTGTGTGAAATGTCCTTCAGACTTACCGATGAGTAAATAATGAAAAGAAATGTGTAGATTAATTCAGTCAATAAATGAATAAGAATGAAAGAATATCACCATTACGGAATCCTTAATGAATTATTGGATCTAGGCAGTTCTCATCAAGAGTTTTTAATGTCATGAAAAAAGATATAAATAATACATACCTCCTCAAGACATACAGTCTCACCAAAAACTTTCTTTTTCCTAAATTTTATAAACCCTTAGATCTAATTGCCAATTTACAGGAAATGTATGGAACAAAGAAAAATGTGTAAGAATAACATGTGGCTGAAGATTATGAAACTTCAAAGCATAGGAAGCTGTACAGAGAAAAATACCCCATTGTGTTTTACAACAGCAACAAAAGATATAGGAAGGAAAGTTGATGGGCATAGTTATGGATTGAAAGGGTCTTAGAAAATATAGGAAACTAAAAAAAAAAAAAGAAGAAAAAAGAAAATATAGCAAATTAATCATGTCTTAATTTTTAAAAAAAATTCTGATTCATAAAATCAAATTTTTAAAAATTTTAAGAAGAGGGAAATGGAGAGGGAAGCAGATTGTAATACAATTAGAGATATTTGAACACTGAGTAGACATTCCATATTTAAAAATTATAACTAAATTATTTAGGTGTGATAATGATATCATCATGGTAAAAATTTCTTATGTTAAACATAAATACTGATGATGAAGTTTTCTTTAAAATATTCTGAGGATTGTAGTTATATATAAAACAAGTAGTTATGAGTAGAGGGTTATCGACAAAACAAAACTCATCAGTTAATAGTAATTATAAAATTATGTGAGTTTTACATGGAGATTTGTTATGTTATTAATGTTACTTTTGTGTGTGTTTGAATTTTTTCATGATAAAACATTTAAAAGAAAAATACATATTTACATACATATGTATAGTTTTTAATGTTATGTTTAAGCTACGTATAGTTTTTTAAACATGCACAATAATACACTTAAAATTATTTATATATCTGTATATATATAATGTTTCAAACAAAACTATGTATTTGATTTTCTTTGAAATATTTTATTAGGGACATGTATGAAATTTAGTTTTATGTGATTTATTTCTAATTTGGCTCTTTCTCTTTCAGATTCTATATGTATCATCTGTAATATATCTGCATGACAGTCCACATTATCTTTTTAGGGCAAACTTTCAAAGTCAAACATGAAAGTAGGCATTAGAATTGCTGATAGTATGAAGAACTAGGCCCACATTTTTTAGAGTCACTAATTGAAGGTGAGCTTCCATGACTTCCTAGACTGAAATGTGTACCTACATACCTAGGCTTATAATTTCTATAACAAAGGCAGCATTGGTAAAAAGTTAATAGTGCACAAATGGATATATATTATTTGGAAAAAACACATGAAGTACAATTTTTTTTAAATAAAGGAATTTAAAAGAAGTGAGTTTTTAAAATAGTTCATATGTGTTTTAGCTTGTATCCTATGAGGATTCTATGAATTAACACACTAAGTAGCATTTCAAACAGTTCCAGGAGTGATGAGCTGGACAGAAAAATGCCTGGACTCTCGAGTCAGATAAATGGGTTAAATATTGTCTCTGCCACATACCAGCTGTGCAAACTCAGAAAAGTTATTTAATTTCTCTGAATCTCAATTTCCTCCTCATATAAAGTAAAAAGAATAATATTATATATATTATATATAACACCTGGCACATAGTAAATACTAAGTAGTTAGTAGTAGTCATTATATTGGAATTAGTATATTTCTGAAATAACTCTTCAGTTGTCTGTGGAAGGATCACAAAATGAACTTTTTCACTATTAAAAAAATAATTTCTATTTACAGTCATTTGAGTGCATGTTATCTCAAAACCATTTATAGAAAGAATGAATTAATTCATTTAATATGTGAATAAAAATGGGCTTACACATTCATTTTTCACCGCTGGAAACTTCCATTCAAATCCTTGCTTTGGTCTTGAGTGAAAATGAATTTAATGGTCTGCCTCATCAATAGCCCCATTATCACAAAGCTGCCATGCAAGTCAGTATAATTTAGTACAATTGCCATTCTGTCAGTTTCTGCTCAAAATTAAGCCAGGATCAAAGAAGCAAATTGTCTTATAATTCTTCCCAACACATTGACAGAACTGTATCCATAAGTCCTACTACCCATATTATTTTAGCTCTAAGTAATGTCATAAAGATATTTTATTCATGACTTATATGTTCCAGAGCTATGATTTTCAAGTTTGTCTAAACATCATGATCAACTTCAACCTTTTAAGAAATATTTCTGCCCGGACTCCAAACCATCAATTCTGATTGTTGGTCTTAGGTGGTAGTCAAGAATGGGTATCAAAAAATAATTAAGTAAATGCCCAAGGGATTTTCTATGGTATGAAAGCTTAGTCTCTTGCTACTCAACGTTGGTCCATAGACATGCTTTGGCATTATCTAGGAACTTGCTAGAAATGCAGAAACACAGGTCCTACTCTGGTCCTGAACAGATTCTGTACTTAACAAGATTCCCAAGTGAATGATATGCTCATTATAGTTTGCAAAGTACTATCCAAGTTTACCCTAGAATTTACTGAATTTTCACTTAAGTTATAACTTAGAGTTCTACACAATGTTCATTAATTAAACTTTTGAGTTACATTAGTAGAAAAGTAAAAAAAAAAAAAAAGAAAAAAGGTGAAGTAAAGATAGTATTCACACAATTATAAATTAATTTAAGCTTAAAAAAAGAATATTTGGTTGCTTTGGGGTAAGGAAACTCACAGCATTTTTAAGCATCATCATCATCATCATCATAAATGGGTATTCCAACTTTCCACTAGACTACAAGAAATGTCATCTGGATCTTATCTTAGATTTAAAACTGAGCATTTATATTAAGAGCAAGTAAAATTTCAGAATTTTTTACAGATTGAATCAAATAGCTTATATGCAATTCCCAAAAAGAATATGCATCTATGCCTGTATACCTATAAATCATATTCACTTCATGTTCATAAGCAGTTGTATAGAAATTATCATAAGTCCATTTACTTTCAAATCACTGATTATCTTCCTTGAGAATAACAACATAGGTTTTTGAAAATCCTGAGTGGGTTTATACAATATGAGGATTTAGTTGAAAGTTTTTTCTTTCATTCTTTTCATTCAGCAGAGTAAAATTTTAAAACATAAATCAGAGGGGGACACAAACTGTGAGAGACTATGGACCCTGGGAAACAAACAGGATTTTAGAGGGGAGGGGGGTGGAGGGAAATGGGTTAACTCAGTGTTAGGTATTAAGGAAAGCACATATTTCATGGGGCACTGAGTGTTACAGGCCAACAATGAATCATGGAACACTACATCAAAAACTAATATTGTACTGCATGGTGACTAACATAACATAATAAAACAATTTTTAAAAATCTTAAAAAAAACACAAAAAACAAAACATAAATTTGATCACAGAAGTCCCCTTTATAAAGTTCTCCAAAAGCATTCTTCCACACTGAAAATAAAACAAACAAAAAACCCAACTTCTTAATCTGGCCTAAAAAGCCCTGGCTACCTCTCTTATACTAGCTCTCCCCTCCATCCACAGACTGGTCCACCTTCTTTCCTAGGTCACACCAAGCTCACTTCCTACATGGACACTATGGACAAATTTCTTCACTCTGCTGCTGGTTTCAGCCCTCTGGCTTTTACATGCTGGGCTCCTACTTACTATTAAATTTCCGTAAGACACTCTTAATCATAGAAAATAAACTGAGGGCTACTGGAGGGGAGGGAAATGAGAGAGGGGTAACTGGGTGATGAAAATAAGGAGGATTAATGAGCACTGGGTGTTATATAAGGCTGGTGAATCACTGAACTCTACCTCTAAAACTAATAATACATCGTATGTTAATTAATTGAATTTAAATTATAAAAGTAAAATAAAATAAGAATAAAAATAAATAAATAAAAAGGGAAGTGGTATGATCTGACAGTCAGATCCGGCTACTTTGTGGAAAAATGCCTTCAGGAGCACAAGAATGGAAGCAGGAGCTGATTGCAATTATCCAACTAGATCTGAAGGTTGCTTATACTCTCATTGGCCTGAATGGGCTGAATGGAAGCCACGAGCCACATGTTGGCTGTGAGTACCTGAAATGTGGCTAGTCTGAACTGACACATACTTTAAGTGTGAAATACATGCTGAAGTTCAAAGACTTACTGCAAAAATAAAATATCACATTGATAGTTTAAAAAAATTATTGCTTATTGCAATGATAATATTTGACCATATTGGATTATATAAGATATATTATTAAAATTTAAATAAATAAATAAATAAATAAATAAATAAATTTCAAAGATGCCTGCTCTAAACACCCAGCCCAAAATAGTTACTTAGCCACCTCATATTGAGCACTCACTACAGGACTTTTAATCTATTTTCTTGTTATTTATTTATTTTTGTTGTCCAAACAATATAAGATTCATGAAAGAAGGGATACTGCCTTTTATCACTGTAATAAGAAACATTTTTAAAATGGTATTATAAGATTATAAATTCCATGGAGAAATGGAGAGGTCAAGCAGAAAGAGTTGGGTGAGTGTGTAAAATTTTAATATTCAATATTAAAATATCCTATTTATTAAGCATCTACTATGCCAGGCCCTACAGTGGGGTGTTATATATACTATCTCTAGCCCTTATGACAGCACACAAACATAGATTTGTCACATTTTACAACAGATGAATATGCAACTCATGAAGATTATAAAATTTATCAATGTTCCCTTGACTAGTAATACTGGAACCGGGACTGAAACAGAGAATAATCTATACCCAAAATATCCAACCCCATAATTCCTCCCATTAGAAAAGTTAATGGTCCATATTAAGGAATCTAACAATTTTGGGATACTTTCTAAGAATCAGACACTTTTAAATATATTATTGCCTGTACCTTGATTACATTAAGATCAGTTCTATGCTATTATAATTCTATGCTCTAGATCAGAGAACAATATGAGATGCACTAACATGTGTATGAAGCTTAAGATATAAAAAATTATTTACTCATGTAGAGTAAAGCATAGCTATGATGCATAAGTCAGGAATTAAGGCTTTCCACCATTAATTTCCTCCCTGCAGATTCTTCAAATCATTTTTAAGTGCTCAAATTTTTCTCTTTTTAAATTCAGTTCTCATTTTAATATACCTGTAGATTTATGGAAAAATTGTGAAGATGGTATAGAGAATTCATATATACCTCAAACCCAGTTTCCATTGTTAATATCTTATATTAGTGTGTTGTATTTGTTATAATTAATGAACCAATATCAATACATTGTTATTAAGTCATGTCAATGCGTCATTAAAATGTCCTTTGAGTTTACCTGATGATCTTTTACTGTATCAGGATCCTATCCATGATACTACATTATATTTGTCCTATGTCTCCTTAGGCTCCTTTTTGCTATGTTTCTCAGATTTCACTTGCTTTTCATGACCTTGATAGCTTTGAGGAGTAGATGTACTAAACAGATATTTCATAAACTATCCCTAAATTTGGACTGTCTGGTATTTTTCTCATGATTACACTTGGGTTATATGTCATTAAGAGGAAGACTACAGAAGTAAAGTGTCATCTCCACTACATTTTATCAAGAGAATATAACTATCAATATTTTAGTTTAGATATCACTACTGATATTAAGCATCATCACCTTACTGAGATAATGTTGGTCACAATTCTCCGCAGCAAAGTTAATCTTTTCTAGTCCATTCATATTGTATTCTTTGGAAGAAAGTCACTCTATAGCCTATATTCCCCACTCACGGTGTAGGGAATTATATCTTCTCCTATACTGAGATAGGATTATCTACATATATAAACTATCTAGAATTCTTCTGATAAGGATATATGTTTATTCTCCCTCATATATTTGTCTATGTAATCATTTATGCAAATATGGAAACATTCTTCAAAAGTCCTTAAATTTTACTTATTCAGTTATTAGATACGTGAATATTTTATACTACATTATTAGGCTCAGTTTTTGGAAAAGAAAATCAGACTCAAAAGATCAAAATGTAATTGTTTTAAAAAGTGCTGAAGCAGAGATCTGCCATGAACAAAGTCAAGGTAATACCAGTGTAGAATGTATTTTTGTATCTTTTTTCCTGATAGCCTGTTACATAATCCTTAGGGGGCAAGTAATTTTTCCTAATGATAGTAATCACAATAGAGTTTAAAGTGACTGAAGCCAAGACCATGTCAAAGAAACAGAAAGGTAAAAAGAGAGGAGGCAGAAGAGGAGGAATGTAGTGGAAAAAAAAGAAAATAGGTGTGGATTCCAATGTTTCAAGCATGGAATGAGAATGAAGGATATCAAATTTAAGACTGTTACCATGAAATTTGTATTCTAGCTTTTTCTTTCTTTCTTTAAATGTGAAGAGCATTATACGCTCTTGATGTGTTGTGACAGAAAGTAGAGATATTTCATTGCTAATTATCCCTTTTAACATTCTAAACACATTTGACAACAGTATGATGAAGGAATTCAATGGTCTATACCCATTTTTTGCATTTTGCCAAGGGTTGGCATAATTGTTTAAAGATTTTATTTATTTATTTGAGAGAGAGCAAGAGTGAAAGATAGAGCAGTTTTAATCAACTATATGCAAAAGTTTGCACAGCCATAGGGAGAAAATCAATTGCATCCTTGCCATAGGCCCCAACAAAGTAACATCCTTTTCAGTATCAGAAAGGCAGCCTAGTATAGAATACAGTATAAAACAACTGTGTATTATTCTTTTTTTTTTTTTTTTTCTAAATTTTTTATTTATTTTCAGCGTAACAGTATTCATTGTTTTTTCACCACACCCAGTGCTCCATGCAATCTGTGCCCTCCCTAATACCCACCACCTGGTTCCCCCACCCTCCCACCCCGCCCCTTCAAAACCCTCAGGTTGTTTTTCAGAGTCCTTAGTCTCTCATGGTTCACCTCCCCTTCCAATTTCCCTCAACTCCCTTCTCCTCTCCATCTACCCTTGTCCTCTATATTATTTGATATGCTCCACCAATAAGTGAAACCATATGATACTTGACTTTCTCTGTTTGACTTATTTCACTCAGCATAATCTCTTCCAGTCCTGTCCATGTTGCTACAAAAGTTGGGTATTCGTCCTTTCTGATGGAGGCATAATACTCCATAGTGTATATGGACCACATCTTCCTTATCCATTCATCCGTTGAAGGGCATCTTGGTTCTTTCCACAGTTTGGCGACCGTGGCCATTGCTGCTATAAACATTGGGGTACAGATGGCCCTTCTTTTCACTACATCTGTATCTTTGGGGTAAATACCCAGCAGTGCAATTGCAGGGTCATAGGGAAGATCTATTTTTAATTTCCTGAGGAATCTCCACACTGTTCTCCAAAGTGGCTGCACCAGTTTGCATTCCCACCAACAGTGTAAGAGGGTTCCCCTTTCTCCACATCCTCTCCAACACACGTTGTTTCCTGTCTTGCTAATTTTGGCCATTCTAACTGGTGTAAGGTGGTATCTCAATGTGGTTTTGATTTGAATCTCCCTGATGGCTAGTGATGATGAACATTTTTTCATGTGTCTGGTAGCCATTTGTATGTCTTCATTGGAGAAGTGTCTGTTCATATCTTCTGCCCATTTTTTAATATGATTATCTGTTTTGTGTGTGTTGAGTTTGAGGAGTTCTTTATAGATCCTGGATATCAACCTTTTATCTGTACTGTCATTTGCAAATATCTTCTCCCATTCCGTGGGTTGCCTCTTTGTTTTGATGACTGTTTCTTTTGCTGTGCAGAAGCTTTTGATCTTGATGAAGTCCCAGAAGTTCATCTTTGCCTTTGTTTCCTTCGCCTTTGGAGACATATCTTGAAAGAAGTTGCTGTGGCTGATATCAAAGAGGTTACTCCCTATGTTCTCCTCAAGGATTCTGATGGATTCCTGTCTCACGTTGAGGTCTTTTATCCATTTCGAGTTTATCTTTGTGTACGGTGTAAGAGAATGGTCAAGTTTCATTCTTCTACATATAGCTGTCCAGTTTTCCCAGCACCATTTATTGAAGAGACTGTCTTTTTTCCACTGGATATTTTTTCCTGTTTTGTCAAAGATTATTTGACCATAGAGTTGAGGGTCCATATCTGGGCTCTCTACTCTGTTCCACTGGTCCATGTGTCTGTTTTTATGCCAGTACCATGCTGTCTTGGTGATCACAGCTTTGTAGTAAAGCTTGAAATCAGGTAACGTGATGCCACCAGTTTTATTTTTGTTTTTCAACATTTCCTTAGCAATTCGGGGTCTCTTCTGATTCCATACAAATTTTAGTATTATTTGCTCCAGCTCTTTGAAAAATACTGGTGGAATTTTGATTGGAATGGCATTAAAAGTATAGATTGCTCTGGGCAGTATAGACATTTTAACGATGTTTATTCTTCCCATCCAAGAGCATGGAATGGTCTTCCATCTTTTTGTGTCTTCTTCAATTTCTTTTAGGAGTGTTCTGTAGTTCCTCGAGTACAGATCTTTAACCTCTTTGGTTAGGTTTATTCCGAGGTATCTTATGGTTTTTGGTGCTATAGTAAATGGAATCGATTCTCTAATTTGCCTTTCTGTATTTTCATTGTTAGTGTATAAGAAAGCCACTGATTTCTGGACATTGACTTTGTATCCTGCTACATTACTGAATTGCTGTATGAGTTCTAGTAGTTTGGAGGTGGAGTCTTTCGGGTTTTCCATATAAAGAATCATGTCATCTGCGAAGAGAGAGAGTTTGACTTCTTCCTTGCCAATCTGGATACCTTTTATTTCTCTTTGTTGTCTGATTGCTGTTGCTAGGACTTCTAATACTATGTTGAACAAGAGTGGTGAGAGTGGGCATCCTTGTCGTGTTCCTGATCTCAATGGGAAGGCTGCAAGCTTTTTCCCATTGAGGATGATATTTGCTGTGGGTTTTTCATAGATAGATTTGATGAAGTTCAGGAATGTTCCCTCTATCCCTATACTTTGAAGCGTTTTAATCAGGAACGGATGCTGGATTTTGTCAAAAGCTTTTTCTGCATCAATGGAGAGGATCATGTGGTTCTTCTCTCTTCTCTTATTGATTTGTTCTATCACATTGATTGATTTGCGAATGTTGAACCATCCTTGTAACCCAGGGATGAATCCTACCTGGTCATGGTGGATAATCTTTTTAATGTGCTGTTGGATCCTGTTTGCTAGGATCTTGTTGAGAATCTTAGCATCCATATTCATCAGTGATATCGGTCTGAAATTCTCCTTTTTGGTAGGGTCTTTGCCTGGTTTGGGGATCAGGGTAATGCTGGCTTCATAAAAAGAGTCTGGAAGTTTTCCTTCTGCTTCAATTTTTTGAAACAGCTTTAGGAGAATAGGTATTATTTCTTCTTTGAAAGTTTGATAGAATTCCCCAGGGAATCCGTCAGGTCCTGGGCTCTTGTTTTTTGGGAGGTTTTTGATCACTGCTTCAATCTCGTTACTAGATATCGGTCTATTCAGGTTGTCAATTTCTTCCTGGTTCAATTTTGGGAGTTTATAGTTTTCCAGGAAAGCATCCATTTCATCTAGGTTGCTTAGCTTATTGGCATATAACTGTTGATAATAGCTTCTGATGATTGTTTCTACTTCCTTGGTGTTAGTTGTGATCTCTCCCTTTTCATTCTTAATTTTATTAATTTGGGCTTTCTCTCTTTTCTTTTGGATTAGTGTGGCCAATGGTTTATCGATCTTATTGATTCTTTCAAAAAACCAGCTTCTAGTTTCGTTGATACGTTCTACTGTATCTCTGGTTTCTACCTCGTTGATCTCTGCTCTAATCTTGATTATTTCCCTTCTTACGTGTGGAGTTGGTTTGATTTGTTGTTGATTCTCCAGTTCTTTAAGGTGTAGAGACAGCTGGTGTATTCTGGATTTTTCAATTTTTTTGAGGGAGGCTTGGATGGCTATGAATTTCCCCCTTAGGACTGCCTTTGCTGTATCCCATAGGTTTTGGAGTGAAGTGTCTTCGTTCTCATTGGTTTCCATAAATTGTTTAAGTTCTTCTTTGATCTCCTGGTTGATCCAAGCATTCTTAAGCAAGGTGGTCTTTAGCTTCCAGGTATTTGAGTTCCTTCTGAACTTTTCCTTGTGATTGAGCTCCAGTTTCAAAGCATTGTGATCTGAGAATATGCAGGGAATCATCTCAGTCTTTTGGTATCGGTTGAGCCCTGATTTGTGACCCAGTATGTGGTCTATTCTGGAGAAGGTTCCATGTGCACTTGAGAAGAATGAGTATTCTGTTGTTTTCGGGTGGAATGTTCTGTATATATCTATGAGGTCCATCTGGTCCAATGTGTCATTCAATGCTCTTATTTCTTTATTGATTTTCTGCTTCGATGATCTGTCTATTTCTGAGAGAGGCGTGTTAAGGTCTCCTACTATTAATGTATTCATATCAACATGACTCTTTATCTTGATTAATAGTTTTCTTATGTAATTGGCTGCTCCCATATTGGGGGCATAGATATTTACAATTGTTAGATCATCTTGGTGGATAGTCCCTTTAAGAATGATGTAGTGTCCTTCTGTATCTCTGACTACCGTCTTTAGTTTAAAATCTAATTTATCTGATATGAGAATCGCTACCCCGGCCTTCTTTTGAGGCCCATTGGCGTGAAAGATGCTTCTCCATCCCTTCACTTTCAGTCTGGGTGTATCTTTAGGTTCAAAATGGGTCTCTTGTAGACAACATATGGATGGGTCCTGTCGTTTTATCCAATCTGCAACCCTGTGTCGTTTTATGGGTGCATTTAGGCCATTCACATTGAGAGTGATTATTGAGAGATACGTTTTTATTGACATTGTGTTATCTTTGAAGTCTTTCTTTCTGTCGATTGTCTCTATATTTCTGTTCAATGCTATTCTTAGGATTTTTCCTCTTTTATAGAACCCCCCTTAATATTTCCTGCAGTGTCGGCTTGGTGGTTGCATAGTCTTTCAAGCCTTGCCGGTCTTGGAAACTCTTTATCTCTCCATCCATTTTGAATGTCAGTCTTGCTGGATAAAGTATTCTTGGCTGCATGTTCTTCTCATTTAGTGCCCTGAATATATCTTGCCAGCCCTTTCTGGCTTGCCAGGTCTCTGTGGACAGGTCTGACGTTATTCTGATGGGCTTTCCTCTGTATGTAAGGAGCTTCTTTGTCCTAGCGGCTTTCAAGAGATTGTATCTACAATTATGATTCCTCAATTTTACTATGAGGTGCCTGGATGTTTTTTTTTGAATTTATAATCTTGGGGGGGGGAACCTTTCTACTTCTAGTACATGAACACTTGTTCCATTCGCAAGATTGGGAAAATTTTCATGAAAAATTTGATCCACTATATCTTCTAGACTTCTTTTTTTCTCCTCCCCTTCAGGGATTCCAATAATTCTGACGTTGGAACGTTTCATGGCATCATTTATTTCCCTGATTCTGTTTTCGTGGCTTCTAAGCTGTTTGTTCCAGGCTTCCTCCTGATCCTTTCTCTCTATTTGTTTGTCCTCCAGATCACTAATTCTATCTTCTGTCTCAGTTACCCTAGCTTTTAGAGAATTTAGATTAGATTGGAACTCATTGAGAGCGTTGTGAACCTCATCCCTGGTGGCCTTCAGCTCTGCCCTAACATTATGAACCTCCTCTCTGGTCGCTTTCAATTCTGCCCTAATCAGTTCTGTTTGGTCATCCATGGCTTTCTCCAGCCTAGCTATTGCCTGGATAATTGTTAGCCTGAATTCTCTTTCTGACATATTGTCTATGTTGATAGCCGTTAGCTCTGTTGCAGAAGGCCCATCCTCTGTATTTTTCTTCTGTTGGGGATTCCTCCTCCTAGTCATTTTGGTGAGAGATGACTGGACAGATGTAGCTGGATGTATTGATCGTGGTGCAGTCAAGGTGCACCCTGGAACACTTCTGAGCACTCAGGATTCCCCACCCAAATGAGAGAAAAAAGAAAAGAAAAAGAAAAAAGAGGGAGAGAGAGAGACAGGAAAAAAAGGGAAGATAAAAGTGAAGGTTCAGCCCAAATGGGCCCCAGGGTAAGGTTTATGACGTATACAAACAAAAACAGACAAACAAAAAGACTGATGAAAGTATATGACGAGAGAAAATATATATATATATTAGCAAAAAAAAAGGAGGAGCCTCGTCAAGAAGAACCCCAAGTATAAGATTTATATACTATCCGGACAAACATAAATACACAGAGACACTGGCAGAAGAAAAAGATGGGAGCATGGTTATAGATTCTCGGTGTGGGCGAGGAAGGTTATTTTGGTTCTTCCTGGATGTATCTTGATATCTTTGTTAAAGGACTCAACTTTCCTAAGAAAAAGGGGGATTAAAAATTGGTTCACCTATAGGGGTAGCATTGCTTGGAGAAAGGGGATTACCTTGAAGTTTAACTCTATATGAATATTAGAAAATAAAAATAAAAAAGGAATAAACTGGACTAAACTAAATTAAAAATTTTTTTAAAAATTAAGAAAATAGAAAAGCAAAAGAAAAACACATGTGTATGTATCAAAAAATTCAGGTTAGAAGTTTATCATGGAATTTGATGTACTGGACATCTCACTGTGATGGTAAATAGGTTAAAAAATTATCTATATAAAAAAAGAAAAAAAAATGAACCAGAATAGTGGGAAAGAATTAAAAATAAAAGTTGTATCTATGAAGTAGTGGTGGTTGTTCTCTTGTAGTCTTTTTTTTTTTTTTTTTTCCTGATTTGTTTTCTGGGGGAGGGGGCTGCCACGTGGGTTTTCAGTCAATGATGTTCCCTGAGTTAAGTCCTCCCGACCCCCTCAAGGGGGTGGGCTCTGAGAAAAACGTTTTTTTTCAGGTTTTTGTTCTCTGGAGGTTTTTATGCTTGTTCACTTCTTTTCTCTCGCCTTGACAGCTTTTGATGGTTTTTGGAGGTTTAGAGGAAAGAAAACTGCACCCCAACCTCCCTCTCAGAGAGAAGCCTCAGTCTGCTCCCCTGCAGGTGCTGCAGCCGCTGGGCCGCTGGCAGAACAGGTTCTGAGTCACGGTCCCTGGGGACGCAGGATCTCCTGCTTGTACGCAAAACCAAGGCAGCTGTGGCTGTCTGGGCAGCTCCAGACCGCCAGAGAGGTTCCAAGCAGCAATCGCGCACTGAGATTTTCCCGCTGGCTGGGGCTGAGAGCTCAGGGCTTGCGCGCACCTCTCCCAGGGGATGGTTTGGGGCGCGGCGCCTCCAGCTCTATCGGCTCTATCGCCGCGTGGGTCTATCGCCGCGTGGGTCCCAGAACACCAGGCTGGGCGTGCACCTCTCTCAGGGGAGACTGAGGCACGCGCGCATCTCCAGTAAGGTGCGCGTTCTGCCGTCTGGTGTGGCTCCCAGCCCCTCACGGGAGCCGGACTCCACCCGTTCTCGGGCGCACTGGCGGCTCCGGGACAAAGACCAGGTTTCTCCGCCGCACTCTCCGGCTCAGCGCCAGGGGATGCTGCCCTGGGTCTGGGGACTTAAGCCCCTATCCCTATCCGCCCCGATTCCCACAATTTCCCCGCTCGAGTCTTTGCTCTTTTGAGTGCTTTCAACAAGACTCCAAGTTAATGCTGGTCCCCAGATGCCGGGCACTCTCGTATTGGGGTATTATTTTCCAGTCGGTCGCCTCTGGTGGCTCCCTCCCCCTTTTGTTTATCTTCCGATATCAGTCCGACGTTCCCACTCCACTTTACCTGCCCACTGGCGTCTTCTGGCCCCCGTAGAGATCCAGACGTGTATAATTCTGATCTTAGGCTGATTTCATGGGTGATCGGAGTTCTTTGTTAGGTAATCAGCTCACTTTAGGGTGCAGGTTGAAAAGGCGCCTCCTCCTACTTCCCCGCCATCTTCAAGATCCTCACAACTGTGTATTATTCTATAGTTCTTAAAGAATAAAACATAAAACATCTCATTTACTACATAGAGTAACTCTTCAAGGAGAAATCATTAATATATTAAATAACTTGTCCAATTTGCAATTTATTTATTTTTTAAATTTTATTTTATTTTATTTTTTCAGTGTCCCAAGATTCATTATTTATGCACCACACCCAGTGCTCCATGCAATATGTGCCCTCCTTAATACACACCACCAGGCTCACACAGCCCCCACTCCCCACCTCTCCAAAACCCTCAGTTTGTTTTTCAGAGTCCACAGTCTCTCATGGTTTGTCTCCCCCTCCGATTTCCCCCAACTCACTTCTCCTCTCCGTCTCCCAATGTCCTCTGTGTTATTCCTTATGCTCCACAAGTAAGTGAAACCATATGATACTTGACTGTCTCTGCTTGACTTATTTCACTGAGCATAATCTCCTCCAGTCCTATTCATGTTAATACAAAAGTTGGGTATTCATCCTTTCCGATGGAGGCATAATACTCCATTGTATATATGGACCATATCTTCTTCATCCATTCATCTGTTGAAGGGCATCTTGGCTCTTTCTACAGTTTGGCGACTGTGGCCATTGCTGCTATGAACACTGGGGTATAGATGGCCCTTCTTTTCACTACATCTGTATCTTTGGGGTAAATACCCTGTAGTGCAATTGCAGGGTCATAGGGTAGCTCTATTTTTAATTTCTTAAAGAATCTCCACACTGTTCTCCAAAGTGGCTGCACCAACTTGCATTCCCACCAACAGTGTAAGAGGGTTCCCCTTTCTCCACATCCTCTCCAACACTTGTCGACTGTCTTGTTGATTTTGGCCATTCTAACTGGTGTAAGGTGGTATTTCAATGTGGGTTTGATTTGAATCTCCCTGATGGCTAATGATGATGAACATTTTTTCATATGTCTGTTAGCCATTTGTATGTCTTTTTTGGAGAAGTGTCTGTTCATGTCTTCTGCCATTTTTTTGACGTGAGTATCTGTTTTGTGCGTGTTGAGTTTGAGGAGTTCTTTATAGATCTTGGATATCAGCCTTCTGTCTGTAGTGTCATTTGTGAACATCTTCTCCCATTCCGTGGGTTGCCTCTTTGTTTTGTTGACTATTTCCTTTGCTGTGCAGAAGGTTTGGATCTTGATGAAATCCCAGAAGTTCATTTTCACTTTTGTTTCCTTTGCCTTGGAGACATGTCTTGAAAGAAGTTGTTGTGGCCAATGGTGAAGAGGTTACTGCCTATGTTCTCCTCTAGGATTTTGATATATTCCTGCCTCACGTTGAGGTCTTTTGTCCCCTGGAAACCTATAAATTTCCAAAACTGAATCAGGAAGAAATTAACAACAACCTGAATAGACCATATCTAGTAACGAGATTAAAGCAGTGATCAAAAACCTTCCAAAAATCCATTTCGAGTTTATCTTTGTGAAACTTGACCATTCTCTTACACCGTACACAAAGATAAACTCGAAATGGATAAAAGACCTCAACGTGAGACAGGAATCCATCAGAATCCTCGAGGAGAACATAGGCAGTAACCTCTTTGATATCAGCCACAGCAACTTCTTGCAAGATATGTCTCCAAAGGCGAAGGAAACAAAGGCAAAGATGAACTTCTGGGACTTCATCAAGATAAAAAGCTTCTGCACAGCAAAAGAAACAGTCATCAAAACAAAGAGGCAACCCACGGAATGGGAGAAGATATTTGCAAATGACAGTACAGATAAAAGGTTGATATCCAGGATCTATAAAGAACTCCTCAAACTCAACACACACAAAACAGATAATCATATTAAAAAATGGGCAGAAGATATGAACAGACACTTCTCCAAGGAAGACATACAAATGGCTACCAGACACATGAAAAAATGTTCATCATCACTAGCCATCAGGGAGATTCAAATCAAAACCACATTGAGATACCACCTTACACCAGTTAGAATGGCCAAAATTAGCAAGACAGGAAACAACGTGTGTTGGAGAGGATGTGGAGAAAGGGGAACCCTCTTACACTGTTGGTGGGAATGCAAACTGGTGCAGCCACTTTGGAGAACAGTGTGGAGATTCCTCAGGAAATTAAAAATAGATCTTCCCTATGACCCTGCAATTGCACTGCTGGGTATTTACCCCAAAGATACAGATGTAGTGAAAAGAAGGGCCATCTGTACCCCAATGTTTATAGCAGCAATGGCCACGGTCGCCAAACTGTGGAAAGAACCAAGATGCCCTTCAACGGATGAATGGATAAGGAAGATGTGGTCCATATACACTATGGAGTATTATGCCTCCATCAGAAAGGACGAATACCCAACTTTTGTAGCAACATGGACAGGACTGGAAGAGATTATGCTGAGTGAAATAAGTCAAACAGAGAAAGTCAAGTATCATATGGTTTCACTTATTGGTGGAGCATAACAAATAATATAGAGGACAAGGGTAGATGGAGAGGAGAAGGGAGTTGAGGGAAATTGGAAGGGGAGGTGAACCATGAGAGACTATGGACTCTGAAAAACAACCTGAGGGTTTTGAAGGGGCGGGGTGGGAGGGTGGGGGAACCAGGTGGTGGGTATTAGGGAGGGCACAGATTGCATGGAGCACTGGGTGTGGTGAAAAAACAATGAATACTGTTACGCTGAAAATAAATAAAAAATTTAATTAAAAAAAAAAAACAAAAAAACCTTCCAAAAATCAAGATCTCAGATCCTGACGGATTCCCCGGAGAATTCTACCAAACATTCAAAGAAGAAAAAATACCTATTCTCCTGAAGTTGTTTCAGAAAATAGAAACAGAAGGAAAACTACCAGACTTTTTATATGAAGCCAGCATTACCCTGATCCTGAAACCAGGCAAAGACCCCACTAAAAAGGAGAATTTCAGATCAATATCCCTGATGAATATGGATACCAAGATTCTCAACAAGATCCTAGCTAATAGGATCCAACAGTACATTAAAAAGATTATCCACCATAACCAGGTGGGATTGATTCCTGAGATGCAAGTGTGGTTTGACATTCACAAATCAATCAATGTGATAGAACAAATCAATAAGAGAAGAGAGAAGAACCACATGGTCTTCTCAATTGAGGCAGAAAAACCACTTGACAAGATACAGCATCTGTTCCTGATTAAAACGTTTCAAAGTATAGGGATGGAGGGAATATTCCTCAACTTCATAAAATCCATCTATGAAAAACCCACAGCGAATATTCTCAATGGAGAAAAGCTGACAGCCGTCCCTTTAAGATTAGGAACACGACAAGGATGCCCACTCTCACCACTGTTGTTCAGCATAATATTAGAAGCCTAGCAACAGCAATCAGACAACAAAAGGAAATAAAAGGTATTCAAATTGGCAAAGAAGAAGTCAAACTCTCTCTCTTTGCAGATGACATGACACTTTATATGGAAAACCCAATTCGTAATTTATATGCAATGAGGCCTTATCAGTGTCCTGAAAGAAAATTCTCTTACTGTTGTATCATCAAGAAATCTTAGATGAAAAGTACACTTGAAAATTATGGTCCTCATAGGCCCTTCCTGCCCTTTTGTGTGACATAAAGGTCATTGACCTAATCAGACTAGCAGTCTCCCAGGAAGAGGAGTGACTGTTTTCCTTATTTTCTGATATTTATATACCACCTTCCTAGTCAAGGAGAGATACATTTTTTAAAAAATTATACTCTAACAAAGGAGAGAGGTCACCTATACTATAAATGTATACTATAAAACAGGACACCATGAATATACATAGGAGCCTTTTTTTCCCCCAGAAAAAGTATGTTGTTAAATTTCAGGATACCCAAATATTGTTTCAATGAAATTATATTTATGTTGAGTCCTAGAAAGAAACCATAGCTATATGAAAACAAAATATATATATATATTTTTTATGACTAGGGAAATTTTGAGGGTGGGTGAATTGAAACTCAAAGTGTATATAAGGATTACTATAAGGTTGTAGAGATATGGACTCTGCTTCATTTATAGAGGTAGCTGTTGTGCAGGAAATTAACCTGACTCAGTGGTAGTTTCCATGTGTAACTACCACACAATTCACCATGGAACACTACTGTCACAGAACAGAAAGGTTCACAGACTGAATAAAAGCACTCAGATCACAGATTGTTCAATCAATTTAAGAAGCAACAGTAAAGCTTGAGTAAGTTAACACACTTAGGATAAGGTACAAGTGGATGGAAAACCACATTATCTGAATCCTGGCTACCCAATGTTCATTATACCCTAGCTCTGGACCATATGAGCCATTCCCACTAATGGCATATTTTAATTACATGTATTATATGCTATCTGTATAACATGTATTTATATTAATTACATGCATTATATATAACTACATATTTTTAGTTAGAAGGACCAGGGTTGTGGTTGAATAAAAAAAATTCAGAGGCAGAAAGTCTTCTGGGCCAATGATACACATTTTCTCTATCAAAGAGAGACAGGGAAAGGTTGCCCAGCCAATAGCTGTAGCTTACTAAACAGCCATGGGCTTTATTTGTGTATATAAATATATATTACTTCATGGGTCTTAAATGTATCTACTTTCTTCTATCTCATTTTTTTTTTAAGATTTTATTTATTTATTTGTCAGAGAGAGAGAGAGAGAGAGAGTGAGCGCTGGCAGATGGAGGTAGAGGGAGGCAGAGGGCGAAGCAGGCTCCCTGCTGAGCAAGGAGCCCGATGTGGGACTCGATCCCAGGAAGCTGGGATCATGACCTGAGCCGAAGGCAGCTACTTAACCAACTGAGCCACCCAGGCGTCCCTTCTATCCCATTTTTAACATACCATATCATGTATTTATGCCTAACAAATATGATGAGTTTTATCTATCTCATTTTTTTCTAAAGCAGAATTGAATATTCAGAAATGATAAATTCACATTGCAATAGCCCCAGACTTATCACTTTGTATAATCCCAATAATGCATTTCTTTATGCAACCATTTTCCACTTTTAATTTCCAAAGGTGCTCACCACAATGGTGGTGAATTAGCCTATCCTATAAAAGAAAGATTTTCTCATATCCTATATAGTGAGTGTGGTATCATCTGGATAATATATACTATAAAACATGACACTATAAAACACAATGCAGTATGTACAAAATTGTGATGAATTTGCCTTCCACGAAAACCTAATATTCACATTGGTATCTGAGTACATGCATATCAGAGATGCTCTATTTTATGTTGCTGATTTATCCATGACTCATCCTAAAGCATAAGGCAACAAGGCATTTCTGGTAGAATTTTATATTTCTTCCATTTTTAGAGAATTTACACAATTGGATACTAAGAAAAATAGTACGTCTAAAGAAGGAGAAAAGTAAACTACAATCACGGTAACATGCAGTTCATATAATTTTTGGAAGAATATATGTATTCTATAATATTCTCATGTTCACCATAAAAGATCAAGGGGTTACATCAGTGAGATATTGGGAAAAAAGCTGATGTCAATTTTAATGACTTGCAATTACTTTCCAGATTTTATTAGGTATTAACTTCTTAGACTGGTTAGGATGTATTAATAGTGTGCTGAAGCATTTAATAAATGGACTTCTCTAACTTTCCTTTTTATCAGTAAATCATTAGATGGTAGGATCAGTTGTCACCAGTATATGTTAATGCGCTTGCAATGCTGGAGGGGTGAATGCCCTGTGTGTGTGTATGTGTGTGTGCGCGCGCGCACACACATGGGCGTGCATCTAAATATGTAGATAAATTTTTTTTAGCAAAAAACATTCTTTCTTAATGCTTCATATGTAATATATTCCTGTATAGCACAAGTCTTCCATTTTCTGTTCACTCTCACCAGCCAGCCAACAACCTTTAAAATATGTGTTGTCATCAACCATGAGCACTGTCAGCTGCCCCATCTTGTCTATGTTAGAAGTTCTTGAAGCCTAAAAATACACACTGCCAGAGCACTTGTCTGAAGCTTTATTTGGGATATGCAAAATTAGTTTGAAGAAAAGAGGAAAAATTATATTTTTTCCATCTAAGCTAGAATCACATATGTATTTTATGGCTTAACTTTTATTTGGGGATTTCGATTTGTGTGTATGAGTATGTCTCTCAAGGGAAACATACACCGATTTATTTTTATTTTCTTTAATTTTTTTTTCAGGATATGAATAACATGGGATTTCTCCTGTACAGACTCCCAGGATCACCATGTCTCCATTACCCTTAATTTTCATCATTTAATTCCTTATCCTCAATTTCAAAAAAAAAAATTTTGTCCTTTCCAGACTATTATGACTTAAAAAATTACTGCTGATAAAACTATGTTTAAATATTTACTGATACGTAATCTGGTTTCTTAGAAGCCATCCTTTTATAACCAAATTTTATTCTCCAATCTCAGTAGTATTTAGCTTCCTTTCTTGGCTGTTTTTCTCCTGAAGCCCAAATGTTCCATATCTCATTCACCAAATACAGAGGGCAGATTCATCTTAACAGGAAGCTTTCAACCATAAACCTTAATGGCACTTTAAAGAGCCTCAAAATGAAATTCCTTTTTTAATTAAGAAGATGCTACTTTGTACATCATAATTGAAATACATCAAAAAGTTCCTTGTTAAAGCTTTAGATATATTATAAAGCCATCTTATAGCACGGCTGTAGGGCTTTTTCTAATTGGAAGAATGACAGATCAAATTCCGGAGGAAGTTATATCATTTGGAATGCTAGCGATGGAGCTATCTATTTAAATTACACACTCAAAACAATTCAGAAAACATGTCAAACCACATTGTTTTGTTTTGTTTTGTTAAAATGCAACACAAACTGAAATCAAACATCAACAATGCATCATTTGCCTTTATGAGTATGTGTAGATGGGTACATGTCCACAGAGAGAGAAATGTAATTTTTCAAATTTAGTATCATAAGTTTATGTACCTTCAAACTCAGCAATCTGGAAATGCTCTTGGAAGAAAAAATGAACTATTAGGAATGAATCAAATTTTATACTTGCAATTTGACAAGAGGGACTTATTTTAAATAAGTTTAGAAAATACCATTCTTATTAGCATTCCAAATTATCAATTGTCTCATTTTCATGGGTTTCTCAATTATGAGTCACCTTATTTTATCGATTAAAAAGTCTTTTCTAAAATCAAAATATGTCTTTCTACGTGTATTTAGTAGAAGTTGTTAGTGCATATTCCATATTATCCAGAGCAAACCTGACATACCTCTGTATTCAATTCTCTCTACCCCCCTCTCAAGCTATTTTCAATCTTCTTTTCAAATGTTTCACTTAAAACATATCACTAACCCAGACACCTTTAGAGTGCAACCTCACAGAGACCTTACCTCACTTCTACCACTTAACATTGGAGCTCACCTCCTAAATCCACCCCCCCCAAGACCACTCCCTCCAAGGGTCTTCCCCAGAAGCTGAGCCTACTGATGACCCCTTCTTTTCTGTCTTCAACTGTTGTTCAGACATAAATTTGTTGTGTGATCAACTGCTCCCTCTCAACTACAACTACCTAATGGTATTTTAAACATGTCCAATCTTTTGTCCATTTTAGACAACTGCCTTTTTAGACAACTATTCTCTTTCTACGTTTGCTTGCCTATCACTTACTCTCCAAGTCACTCTGGTTTGGCCTCTGTTGCAACTACATCAAGACCAGTTAACACATGTCAATACTTGATTTATATACTTGTCCTCTCAGTGGTATTTATCACTATTCATTTAATCACTCAACATTACTTATTAATTTCTAGAGGGTATATTATGTGCCTGACATTAAACTAGCTATCGGAGCTACTGTGGTGAACAAAAGTTACAAACACTATATAACTCATTGAGGGGTGGGATGAAAAATGAAAATTTTTCAATGAAAAAACCTAAATAAGTGGCATATTAGATGAAAATAAAGCAGAGAAATAAAGAGTTGCCTTGCGTGAGTTTGGGTGAAATATTAAGATTTAAATAGTGAGAAGAAAAGGTTTCAATGGAAATGTGATGAAGTTAGTGATGGAGGAAGCATGTGAGTAAATGAGGGAAGAGCTTTCCACGAGGGAGAGCAGGAATTTTAATATCCAAGTAACATCATGAAGTATTCTATCCTTCTGTATTGTATCCTTCTGTATTGACACACATTTCTGGTTCTTCTAACTCTTGTTTTCTCTTTTTTGCTTATAGGCTTCTTCTCTTCTTCCTAGCCTTTAAATGTTAGAATGCCTTTAAAATTAGGCTTGGCATTCTTCCCTTCTCTTTTTAAATTATTTCATCTGAAACTATGGTGTCAATGATCACCAACATGGGTATCTAGTTAAAACTTATCCTTTGAGTTTATGACTTGCATACCAAACTACCAACTTGACATTAACACAGTATCTTATACTCACTATTTCCAAAAATGTACTAGTGATTTTCTGCAGGAAATATATCTTCCTTCTACTGTTCTCTAGGTTAGTGAATGAACACTATCTTTCTTTAAGTTTCTTCAGCCAAAAACTTGGAAGCCATCATCAATATCTCCTTCCTTTATCATACTACAACCCATCAATCATCAGGTTCTTTCAATTTAACATTCTTAATATGTCTCTATCCACTTTAATTCTCTCCATCTACTTTTTCTCCTTTCTAGTCCAAGGAACCATCATCTTTCACCTTAGATACTGACACAGTCTTCAAACAGTGCCTAACTTTGAAAAAGTCACACTGCAGACAGGTTAATCATATATTTCACCCTACCGCTTAAAACCTTCAGTAGCTCCCCATGCTCCTATGATAAAACCCAAGGTGCTTAATATGGGATACAAAGCAGGACAGTCTGATCCCAGTAACCTGTCTGGCCTCATTAACCACCCTTTCCTTCTCCTTATTCTGAGTTCCTGGCAAACTGACCTTCTTTTAGTTCCTCAAATATGATGTTCTCCTATTCTAGGGCTTTATACCTGCTCTACCATCCCTTATATTGGAACTTTATTCTCAACCTCTTCACCTACTTAATCCATTTTTTCTAAGTTTTTATTTAAATTCCAGTTAGTATACATACAGTGTAATATTTGTTTCAGGTATAGAATTTAGTGATTCATCACTTGACAAATAATATCAGGTGCTCATCACAAGTGCCCTCCTTAATACCCATCACCTATTTAACCCATCCCTGCTCACCTCCTCACCACTAAACATCACCAACTGAATCCATTTTTGTCCTTCACACTCCATTCCAAAGCTGAATTCTCCATATTAGTCAATACCCATCAGAATAACTTGGATTTCATATTAGATACTTCTGCAGACCATGTACTTTTCTTCTACAAATGTCATCATAGTTGTTATTTTTCATGTTGTGTGCTACTGTTTGATGAGGTCTATCTTCTCAACTCAACGGTGAATTCACTAAGGACTGAGACTATTTTAATATTTTGTTGTTTTATTGCCGTGCCCCTAAAATCTAAACATTACCTAGCACTGAGTACACATTCATGTATTTGCTGGATAGATACATGGATGAAAGAGTGAATGAGTAAATGCATGTGAAATATCGTTTGTCTTTGCCACAAGACTGTTTCTGGCAGTAGTTGATTTTATTTTATTTTTTGGTCACTTATTAAACATGTTCATTTAGGATAGTTACATAACTTCACTAAATCTTAATTTGTTCTTCCATAATTTGAAAGTAATTATAGTATCTACCTCACAGGTTAAAATGAAAGTGAGCACATTCTTATCAAGGACATAGAGTAGTACCTAGCACATGGTAAGTGCTCAATAAAGAATAGCTTCTGGTATTTTTTTTTTTTATCTTTTCTAAGTCGTTTAAAGCAAAAACCCTAACTCCAAAATTCCACTTTTTTCTCAATTAACTCAGTAGTTAATTTTTTATAAAAAGGATAATTCCCTGGAGATTGGGGCAATGTTTGAACTACAATCATTATATTGAACTGTCATTGGTGTAAGTTTTCATTATGAAGTTTTAATTACTTCTTATACATGTGGGGTGATGAGGTCACTCTAGTTCCTGCAGTTTATCCTTTCCAGAATTTTTTTTTTTTTTTTGCTCTAGGGGAAGAAATCAATTAATTAATGACTCTCCAGCAATGCAATCAGGTTTTAATAGAAACTTGACTAAGAAACACTGATCTAAAATAAATGAGAAACAGGAAGAGAAGAAATATGGCACCAAAAAAGATAATATTGTCCTCATCACCAATCAAAGATATCCCTAAATATCAAAGGAAATAAAACAAAATGAAAACTCATATCATCTGCAGAACTAGAACACACTAAATAATTATATCTAAATAATGATGTAAAAGGAAGAGCTGCTAAATTAAACAAGAGTAATGTTGCATGCAGACAGATATTGAGAAAGAAAACTGGTAGAACAGTGTTCTCTAAGCCAAATACTTATTTTGAATGATATGAAGAAAGTACATGGGATATTGGCAGGACTTTTTCTTGATCAAGTTTGTCCCAAAGAATAAGCAAAAATAAAGACACAAAGATTCACAAGGAGCTACACACTTCTGTATGGCCTTCAGGAAGCAGTCTCAGAGGAAAGAAGAGAGAAAGACAACTATTCTGCCCTAAAGTGACACTGCAGCTGACGATTTCTGTTGGTTGAGAGAAGTAAAAGTTTAGACAGAGAAATGTATCTTATAACGAACTTAAACATAACCAGGAAGAATTGCTGCTAGCATGGAAACCATCTGTGTCCACAACCTCACAGTAGCGTCCTTTAAAGAGCTTGTCTAGTAAGAACTCACCCCATTTCACAGGTGAATGTTAAGTAAACAAGTATTCGTATGAGCTTTTTATAAAAGTACTGTAAAAAAAATGGGGGAGAGGAAGAAAAAATAGGAAAAATAGTAGTGGCAGATAAAAAATATTCTCTAGGGGCGCCTGGGTGGCTCAGTTGGTTAAGCGGCTGCCTTCAGCTCAGGCCATGATCCCAGCGTCCTGGGATCGAGTCCCACATCGGGCTCCTTGCTCAGCAGGGAGCCTGCTTCTCCCTCTGCCTCTGCCTGCCACTCTGTCTGCCTGTGCTCGCTCTCTCGCTCTCGCTCTCTCTCTGACAAATAAATAAATAAAATCTTTAAAAAAAATAAATAAAAATAAAAATAAATATTCTCTAGCAAATTTGCCAAGGATCAGATAAAAATTGTGACTAAAACTAATTCAGAAGATATCACAGACCTAAGTGTCTCTGGGGCCAGAGAAGAGCATGTCTCCTTCAAGTTCTCTGGAGAGTCATAACTGCCCCCAAACAATGGTTGAACAGGGCTGAAGTTGAGTCACAGGCCACTGCAGAATCCATAGATGAGAAAGAGGTCTGTGGGCCTGTTACCCGAGGCACAGACAGGTATAACTCTTCCTAGGTTCCAGTGCAGATGATGTTAGAGGCAGAATCAAGGCTAAATAGACTATAGTTGAGTCCATAAAGAGAACTGTGCAGGTCTCTGTGGGACCACACTCAGTGAGCAGAATGTGGAAACCTCTTAAAAAAAAAAAAAAAAAGCCCTCTTTAGTCTTGGGTTTCCTTGGGGTTTCACAATTTCCTGTCTGGATCCCAAAACTCCCACAAAGGCACATTTGTTCATGGATAGCTGTCAAATTATTGTTACTATGGGGGAATACAAGCAGAACTCCTATTATACTATCTTGTGGCATCACACTTCATTAAAATAAAAAACTTCTGTTCTGCAAAGATACTATTAAGAGAATAAAAAGATAAGCCATAGTCTGACAGAAAATATTTGCTATCTAAAACATAATATTTGATACCCCAAATATATAAAGTCCTCTTAAAACTTAACAAGAAAATAACCCAATTAAAAAATGATTAAAAAGATTAAAATTAAAAAGATCTGGACAGCTCACCAAAGAAGATATACAGATGCAAATAAGTCTATGAAATGATGTTGAACATCATATATCATTAGGGAATTAGCAATTAAAATAATAAGAAGCCACTCCACACCTATTAGAATGATTAAATTCCAAAACACTAATAATACCAAATGTGGGAAAAGATGTATGTTAGTAGGCCCTCTTATTCATTGGTGGTGCGAATGCACAATGGTATAGCCACTTTGGAAGCTAGTTTGGTGGTTTCTTACAAAGCTAAACATAGTCTTAACATCTTATTCAACAAGTTCACACCTAGTTATTCACTCAAATTAATTGAAAACTAAAGCCTACAACACATGGGGCAGCTGGGTGGCTCAGTGGGTTAAGCCGCTGCCTTCGGCTCAGGTCATGATCTCGGGGTCCTGGGATCCAGTCCCGCATCGGGCTCTGCTCAGCAGGGAGCCTGCTTCCCCTTCTCTCTCTCTCTGCCTGCCTCTCTGTCTACTTGTGATCTCTCTCTGTCAAATAAATAAATAAAATCTTTAAAAAAAAAAAGCCTACAACACAAATTGTCATAGCTACATTATTAATATTTGATCTTAATTGGAAGCAACCAAGATATCCTTCAGTAGGTAAATGGATTAACAAACTTTGATACATCCATACAATGGAATATGATTCTGGAGAAAAAGGAAAAAGAAATGAGCTACAAAACCACAAAAATAGGGGGAGGAGTCAAGATGGCAGAGAAGTAGCAGGCTGAGACGACATTGGGTAGCAGGAGATCAGCTAGATAGCTTATCTAACCATTGTGAACACCTACAAATCCAACGGGAAATTGAAGAGAAGAAGAGCAACAATTCTAGAAACAGAAAATCGATCACTTTCTGAAAGGTAGGACCTGCGGAGAAGTGAATCCAAAGCGATGGGAAGATAGACCCCGGGGGGAGGGGCCGGCTCCTGGCAAGCGGCGGAGCAACGGAGCACAAAATCGGGACTTTTAAAAGTCGGCTCCACTGGGAGACATCGCTCCAGAGGCTAAACCGGGGGGAAACCCAGGCGGGGTCAGCATAACCCCAGATCCCGTGGGGTCACAGAAGGACTGGGGGTGTCTGAGTGCCACAGAGCTCGCAGGTATTAGAGCGGGGAAGCTGGCTACAGCGACAAAGTCGAGGAGCTAGCTCTAAGCCCGGGGTTACCTTGTGCCGGTCGCAGGCTGGGTGGGTTCAGAGTGCGGCTGGAGGCTGTGGAGACAGAAGCGACCCGGCGCTTGTCTCCAGCTCCAGCAATTGACTGCTTTCCTCAAGGTGCGACCATAGGCCAGGAAGGCAGGGCGGTTGGGCGCTTTGCTCTGAGAGCGCATTGAGGAGCGGAACCCCAAGCTCTCGGCTCCTCCCGGCCGAGAGATTGGGAGGCCGCCATCTTCATTCCCATCCTCCGGAACTCTACGGAAAGCGGAAAGCGCTCAGGGAACAAAAGCTCCCAAAAGCAAACCCGAGCGGATTATTAAGCCCAGCCCCTGGCAAGGGCGGTGCAATTCTGCCTGCGGCAAAGACCCTTGAGAATCACTACAACAGGCCCCTCCCCCAGAAGAACAACAAGAAACCCATCCAAAACCAATTTCAGTCACCAAGAACAGCGGAATTCCACAGCAGGAGAAAGCAAATCCTACCTGGACAAAATGACAAGGCGGAAAAACTCACCTCAAAAACAAGAACAAGAGGCCGTACCGAAGGCTGGAGACCTAATCAATACGGACATAGGTAACATGACAGATCTAGAGTTCAGAATGACAATTCTCAAGGTTCTAGCCGGGCTCGAAAAAGGCATAGAAGATATTAGAGAAACCCTCTCCGGAGAGATAAAAGCCCTTTCTGGAGAAATAAAAGAACTAAAATCTAACCAAGTTGAAATCAAAAAAGCTATTCATGAGGTGAAATAAAAAATGGAAGCTCTCACTGCTAGGATAAATGAGGCAGAAGAAAGAATTAGTGACATAGAAGACCAAATGACAGAGAATAAAGAAGCTGAGCAAAAGAGAGACATACAAATACTGGACCACGAGGAGAGAATTCGAGAGATAAGCGACACCATAAGACGACACAACATTAGAATAATTGGGATTCCAGAAGAAGAAGAAAGGCAGAGGGGAGCAGAAGGTATATTGGAGACAATTATTGGAGAGAATTTTCCTAATATGGCAAAGGGAACAAACATCAAAATCCAGGAAATGCTAAGAACGCCCCTCAAAATCAATAAAAATAGGTCCACACCTCGTCACCTGATAGTAAGATTTACAAGTCTTAGCGACAAAGAGGAAATCCTGAAAGCAGCCTGGGAAAAGAAGTCGGTAACATACAAGGGTAAAAACATTAGATTGGCAGCAGACCTATCCACAGAGACCTGGCAGGCCAGAAAGAACTGGCATGATATATTCAGAGCACTAAATGAGAAAAACATGCGGCCAAGAATACTATATCCGGCTAGGCTATCATTGAAAATAGAAGGAGAGATCAAGAGCTTCCAGGACAAACAAAAGCTGAAAGAATTTGCAAACACCAAACCAGCTCTACAGGAAATATTGAAAGGGGTCCTCTAAGCAAAGAGAGACCCTAAAAGAAGTAGATCAGAAAGAAACAGAGACAGTAACAGTCACCTTACAGGCAATACAATGGCACTGATTTCATATCTCTCAATAGTTACCCTGAATGTTAATGGGCTAAATGCCCCAATCAAAAGACACAGGGTATCAGAATGGATAAAAAAACAAAACCCATCAATATGCTGCCTACAAGAAACTCATTTTAGACCCAAAGACACCTCCAGATTTAAAGTGAGGGGGTGGAAAACAATGTACCATGCTAATGGACAACAGAAGAAAGCTGGGGTGGCAATCCTTATATCAGAACAATTAGATTTTAAGCCAAAGACTATAATAAGAGATGAGGAAGGACACTATATCATACTCAAAGGGTCTGTCCAACAAGAAGACCTAACAATCTTAAATATCTATGCCCCTAACATGGGAGCAGCCAACTATATAAACCAATTAATAACAAAATCAAAGAAATACATCGACAGTAATACAATAATAGCAGGGGACTTTAACACTCCCCTCACAGAAATGGACAGATCATCTAAGCAAAAGATCAACAAGGAAATAAAGGCCTTAAATGACACACTGGACCAGATGGACATCACAGATATATTCAGAACATTCCATCCCAAAGCAACTGAATATACATTCTTCTCTAGTGCACATGGAACATTCTCCAGAATAGACCACATCCTGGGTCATAAATCAGGTCTCAATCGGTACCAAAAGATTGAGATCATTCCCTGCATATTTTTAGACCACAATGCTCTGAAGCTAGAACTCAATCACAAGAGGAAATTTGGAAAGAACCCAAATACATGGAGACTAAACAGCATCCTTCTAAAAAATGAATGGGTCAACCAGGAAATTAAAGAAGAATTGAAAAAATTCATGGAAACAAATGATAATGAAAACACAACGGTTCAAAATATGTGGGACACAACAAAGGCAGTTCTGAGAGGAAAATATATAGCGGTGCAAGCCTTCCTCAAGAAACAAGAAAGGTCTCAAATACACAACCTAACCCTACACCTAAAGAAGCTGGAGAGAGAACAACAAAGAAAACCTAAACCCAGCAGGAGAAGAGAAATCATAAAGATCAGAGCAGAAATCAATGAAATAGAAACTAATAAAACAATAGAACAAATCAACAAAACTAGGACCTGGTTCTTTGAAAGAATTAATAAGATTGATAAGCCCCTGGCCAGACTTATCAAAAAGAAAAGAGAAAGGACACAAATAAATAAAATCTTGAATGAAAGAGGAGAGATCACAACCAACACCAAAGAAATACAAAAAATTATAAGAACATACTAAGAGCAACTCTACGCCAACAAATTTGACAATCTGGAAGAAATGGATACATTTCTAGAGACATATAAACTACCACAACTGAACCAGGAAGAAATAGATAACCTGAAGAGACCCATAACCAGTAAGGAGATTGAAACAGTCATCAAAAATCTCCAAACAAACAAAAGTCCAGGACCAGACGGCTTCCCAGGGGAATTCTACCAAACATTTAAAGAAGAATTAATTCCTATTCTCCTGAAACTGTTCCAAAAAATAGAAATGGAAGGAAAACTTCCAAACTCATTCTATGAGGCCAGCATCACCTTGATCCCAAAACCAGACAAGGATCCCACCAAAAAAGAGAATTACAGACCAATATCTTTGATGAACACAGATGCGAAAATTCTCACCAAAATATTGGCCAATAGGATCCAACAGTACATTAAAAGGATTATTCACCACGACCAAGTGGGATTTATTCCAGGGCTGCAAGGTTGGTTCAACATCCGCAAATCCATCAATGTGATATAATACATTAATAAAAGAAAGAGTAAGAACCATATGATACTCTCAATAGATGCTGAAAAAGCATTTGACAAAGTGCAGCATCCCTTCCTGATTAAAACTCTTCAAAGTTTAGGGATAGAAGGCACATACCTCAATATTATCAAAGCCATCTATGAAAAACCCACCGCAAATATCATTCTCAATGGAGAAAAACTGAAAGCTTTTCCGCTAAGGTCAGGAACACGGCAGGGATGTCCGTTATCACCACTGCTGTTTAACATAGTACTAGAAGTCCTAGCCTCAGCAATCAGACAACAAAAAGAAATTAAAGGCATCCAAATTGGCAAAGAAGAAGTCAAACTATCACTCTTTGCAGATGATATGATACTATATGTGGAAAACCCAAAAGGCTCCACTCCAAAACTGCTAGAACTTATACAGGAATTCAGTAAAGTGTCAGGATATGAAGTCAATGTACAGAAATCAGTCGCATTTCTTTACACTAACAACAAGACAGAAGAAAGAGAAATTGAGGAGTCAGTCCCATTTACAATCACACCCAAAACCATAAGATACCTAGGAATAAATCTAATCAAAGAGGCAAAGAATCTATACTCAGAAAACTATAAAGTACTCATGAAAGAAATTGAGGAAGACACAAAGAAATGGAAAAATATTCCATGCTCATGGATTGGAAGAACAAATATTGTGAAAATGTCTATTCTACCTAAAGCAATCTACACATTTAATGCAATCCCTATCAAAATCCCATCCATTTTCTTTAAAGAAATAGAACAAATAATCCTAAAATTTATATGGAACCAGAAAAGACCTCGAATAGCCAAAGGAATATTGAAAAAGAAAGCCAAAGTCAGTGGCATCACAATTCCAGACTTCAAGCTCTATTACAAAGCTGTCATCATCAAGACAGTATGGTACTGGCACAAAAACAGACATATAGACCAATGGAACAGAATAGACAGCCCAGAAATAGACCCTCAACTCTATGGTCAACTAATCTTCGACAAAGCAGGAAAGAATATCCAATGGAAAAAAGACAGCCTCTTCAACAAATGGTGCTGGGAAAATTGGACAGCCACATGCAGAAAAATGAAATTGGACTATTTCCTTACACCACACACGAAAATAGGCTCAAAATGGATGAAGGACCTCAATGTGAGAAAGGAATCTATCAAAATCCTTGAGGAGAATGCAGGCAGCAACTCTTTGACCTCAACCTCAGCAACTTCTTCCTAGGAACATCGCCAAAGGCAACAGAAGCAAGGGCAAAAATGAACTATTGGAATTTCATCAAGATCAAAAGCTTTTGCACGGCAAAGGAAACAGTTAACAAAACCAAAAGACAACTGACAGAATGGGAGAAGATATTTGCAAACGACATATCAGATAAAGGGCTAGTGTCCAAAATCTATAAAGAGCTTACCAAACTCAATACCCAAAGAACAAATAATCCAATCAAGAAATGGGCAGAGGACATGAACAGACATTTCTGCAAAGAAGACATCCAGATGGCCAACAGACACATGAAAAAATGCTCCACATCACTCGGCATCAGGGAAATACAAATCAAAACCACAATGAGATACCACCTCACACCAGTCAGAATGGCTAAAATTAACAAGTCAAGAAATGACAGATGCTGGTGAGGATGCGGAGGGAGGGGAACCCTCCTACACTGCTGGTGGGAATGCAAGCTGGTGCAACCACTCTGGAAAACAGTGTGGAGGTTCCTCAAAAAACTGAAAATGGAGCTACCCTACGACCCAGCAATTACACTACTAGGTATATATCCTAAAGATACAAACGTGGTGCTCCGAAGGGGCACATGCACCCGAATGTTTATAGCAGCAATGTCCACAATAGCCAAACTGTGGAAAGAGCCTAGATGTCCAACAACAGATGAATGGATAAAGAAGATGTGGTATATATACACAATGGAATACTATGCAGCCATCAAAAGACATGAAATCTTGCCATTTGCGACGACATGGATGGAACTAGAGGGTATCATGCTTAGCAAAATAAGTCAATCGGAGAAAGACAACTATCATATGATCTCTTTGATATGAGGAAGTGGAGATGCAAGGCGGGGGGGGGGTTGGGGGGAGGTAGGAAAAGAAAAAATGAAAAGATGGGATTGGGAGGGAGACAAACCATAAAAGACTTAATCTCAAGAAACAGACTGAGGGTTGCTGGGGGGAGGGGGGACGGGAGAGGGTGGTGGGGAAATGGACATTGGGGAGGGTATGTGCTATGATGAGTGCTGTGAAATGTATAAACCTGGCGATTCACAGACCTGTACCCCTGGGGATAAAAATACATTATATGTTTATTTAAATAAAAAAATTTAAAAAAAAAGAGAGAACAAATGAAACACACAGTCTCATGTCAAAACATGTAATTTCTATGAGTTTATTAACCATGTGACAAAACTGAGCACAAACGTTCAAACACGTTGATCATATCAGTTAATGTAAGTGTACTGAACTCCCCTAGTACCCCTAGTAAAAGTAAAGTATTTTCAAAAAAAAAAAAAAAAACAAAACAAAACAAAAAAAACTCACAAAAATATATGGAGGAACTTTAAATGCATACTGGTTAAGTGAAAGAAGCCTGTAAGGAAAGGCTACATGCTACGTGATTTCATGCTATATGACACTCTAGAAAATGCAAAATTACAGAGAGTAAAAACTCAGTGTTCGTAAGGACTTTGGAAGAAGGAGGAAGAATGGGTGGTGCACAGGAATTTTTAAGTGCAGCAAAACTATGCTCTATGATCACAGATTGGTATATATAGAACAACTGATACATGTGTCCAGGGCAAAGAGTGAACCCTAATCTAAACTATAGACTTTAATTAATGATAATTAATCAATATTTTTTCATCAGATTTAACAGCGTACCACACTAACACAAGATGTTAATAATAGGGGAAACTGTTATTTATCAGTAGAAGCAGACTATATATTTATCAGTAGAAGCAGAAAGAGTCATTTCACAAAATTCAACATCTGTTACTCAATTAAAAAAAAAAAAAAGCTAGTGGGGTGCCTGGGTGGTTCAGTCATTAAGTGTCTGTCTTTGGCTCAGGTCATGATCCAGGGTCCTGGGATTGAGCCTGGCTTGGGGCTTCTCAGCGGGAAGCCTGCTTCTCCCTCTCCCACTCCCCCTGCCTGTGTTCCCTCTCTTGCTGTGTCTCTGTCAAATAAATAAATAAAATCTTAAAAAAAAAAAAAAAAGCTAGCAAACTAAGAAACTAAGAACACTTCTTAAACATGATAAAGGGCATATATGGAATAAAGAGCTAATATTATACTTTGTATATGACTGAATAATTTCTTATTAAAATCAGAACTAACACAACAATATCTACTCATTACTTCTACTCAATATTGTAGGACAGTTTCTAGGCAGGTCAATAGGGCAAGAAAGGGAAAGAAAAATATTCAAATTGAAAAGAAAGATGTCAACTCTCTTTATTCCCAGATATGATTATATGTAGAAAATCAGAAGGACTTTACAAAATAACTAATGAAACTAATAAGTGAGGATAACAAGCATCAGGATGCAAAATCAATGCAAAGCACAAGTTGTTTTTTTATAGACTAGCAAGAAGAACTGAAAATAGAAATAAAAGATTTATAATATTAAAAAGTATAAAAATTTAGTAATTATTTTGGCAAAAGATGTGCAAGATCTTTACACTAAAAACTATAAAACAGAAAGAAAAGAAAAATTCAATGAAAAATTAAAGAAGACCCAAATAAGTGGAGAATATGCCATATTCATGGGTCAGAACATTTACTATTGTCAATTCTCAAATGATCTATAGAGTCAAAGGAATCTCAATAAAAATTTTAGGAGCTTACTTTATTGAAATTGACAAGTTGAGTCTATAATTCATATGGAATGCAAATAACCTAGAACAAACTTTGAAAAAAGAAGAACAAAGTTGGAGGACTGATTATTTCAAGACTTTTTATAAAGCTACAGGAATCAAAACAGTACAGGACTAACATAAAGACAACAAGAAGACCAAATGAATAGCATAAAGATCCCAGAAATAAATCCTCACATAAGTGAACTTATTTTCAACAAAATTGCAAAGTCATTCTAGTGGCAAAAGGAAAATACTTTTAGCAAATGGTACTGGAAAAAAAAAAGGATATTTCATTTAAAAAAGAGAAATTTGATTTATACCTTGCAAGAGAAGAGTTGAAGAGATTTTCCTTTTTTGCACAGAAAAAATGGACTATCACAGGTATAAAGATTAAGTCAAAATGGATGATGGAGTTATGTATGTAACCTAAAACTAAAGTTTCTAGAAGAAAACACAATAGCAAAACTTTGTCACTTACAGAAAGATTGCATTCAGATAAAATACAAAAAAATATGATATATCAAAGAAAAAATTGGTAAGTTAGACTTCAGTACAACTAGACACATGACCATAACAAGTCTTAGTAAGAATACAGAGTATTGGGAGTTCTCATACTCTGTTGGTGGGAATAGTAATTTGTGTAATTCCTTTGGAAAGCAATTTGATAGCTTCCCAAGAAATTAGGCATAGAACTACCATAAAATCCAGTCATTCAAAGCCCAGGTATTTACACAAGAGAAATAAGAGGTACACCTAATAAATAGTTTAATGTAAATGATCAGAGCACTTTATTTGTAAGAACCACAAACTGGAAACAATGCAAACACCCATTAATAAATGAATGTATAAACACATTGTGGTATAACCATATAACAAATATTTAAATGTTTGAAGAATGAAATATTGATAATTGCTATAATATGGATAAGTATCAAAGTAATAATGCAGAGTCAAAGAACATAGACAAAAAATAGATATGCTTTGTGATTTTGTGTATATGAAATATTATAAATTGCATACTAATCTATAGTAACAAAATGCAGAACAGTGATCACCTAGGGTAAGGATAAGATTTTGAGAGATGTGAAGGGAGGGGATAATAAAGGAGCAAGAGACAATTTTTTGCAGTGATAAATAATTTCATTATTTTGATTGTGATAGCAAACAGGTTCACAGATGTATGCATACATCAAAGTCAAATTTTACACTTTAACTAAGTGTAGTTAATTGACAACTGCGCCTTAATAAAGCTTTTTTTTTTTAAAGAAAAATAATTTACATGGCAGAATTTAACTACATACACTTTTTCTCAGAAAAAGAGGTAAAACTGACTGTTAACAAATATCCTTTCAGCATCTTTTAGGATTATCAACTACAATATATTACAATATTACTCAGCAAATCACATTAGTGATTTCCAAATGTTAAAAAGTAAGATTTTTGAAAGAAATACAGAGACAAACAAACAAGAAAGAAAGAATACATTATTATGGACACTGTAGAGGAGCAAAACTGGCTGAATCTAGCCATGATACATTTACTTTCCTCTGTGTTCTCCTCTGAAAGTTTTAAATGTTCTAACTAATACAAACCAAATAATTTATAGGGAAATGTGTTAACTAATACAAACCAAATAATTTATAGGGAAAACTGACACAAAAAGCATGAATCCAGTGTCCAAATATATGGAGTACTCAAAAGACTAAGGGAAATTTCACTATTGTATTCTTTATATGCTTTACCAACAAAATGAAGATTAATAATTATATCTACTTTACAGGTAGGTATAGTATTAAATGAATTCATCCATACAAAACATTTGGAATATTACTTGGCAGACAGTAGGCATCACTAATTCTGCATAGTTTGTACCCATTTCTTAGGTTTTAAGAACATAACATTTTAGATCCAGTGTTTCTGTTTCTCTCCCCCCCGACACGCACATGTACATACATGCACACACACACACAAACCACAGACCCCAACAACAGAGATTTGACCATTACCATTTCACACAGAAAAAAATGGATTATCAGAAGTAAAATTTTCCCAAGGTTAATGTGTCAACGAGAGACTGAATAAAGATTTAAATTAGACCTACAGACTCCAAAGCCTTTGTTTTTCCAACAACAGTTTTGAGAAATATTGTTTTATATTTTTATAGGGAAAAACTAAAGGTGATTCTAGAAATCTCAAAAGCATTATGTATGGAAAATCAGTTTTTGCATAATATAAGTGATTTTAAAACCTAACCAAAATCATGACATATTTTCCATCATAAACAAAAAAGAATCATATCTGACTATTTGTAAATTAGTGAAAATGAAAACTCCACACATAAAACTTTGTGTGGTGGTGGAGCTAAGGAAAAGAGACAAAGAGAGAGACAGAGACAGAGAGATACACAGAGAGAATAAAAAATAAACAATGAGCTCAAAATGTTAGCAACTGAAGAAATTAGCAATCAGAAGAAGCAAATAAACAACATGCAAAGCCAGATGATGAAATAAAAAAGGTAAAGAGAATCTACATTTAAATCTGTTAATATTAAAAAATAGTCTTCGAAGTACAGGTTTCTAGTTATGGAATGAAGTAGTACAAGGATGCAGCATAGGAATAGTCAATGGTACTGTAATATTCTTGTGTGGTGACAGATGGTAGCTACACTTCTGGTGAGCACAGCATAATTTATAGAACTGTTGAATAATTATGTTGTATACCTAAAACTAATGTAACATTATGTTTCAACTATACTTTAATAAAATAAAATAATTATTTTTTTTTACTTTTAGCAAAAAAAATCTTAAAATATATTTAAGGTCAATAAAATATAATTGATAAATGATTACAGAATCCAATAAAAAAACTTAAAATAAGAAAATTAGAGTGGATTTTTTTAAAGATTTTATTTATTTATTTGATAGAGATCACAAGTAGGCAAAGAGGCAGGCAGAGAGAGAGAGAGAGAGAGAGGAGGAAGCAGGCTCCCTGCTGAGCAGAGAGCCCAATGTGGGGCTCGATCCCAGGACCCTGGGATCACGACCTGAGCCTAAGGCAGAGGCTTTAACCCACTGAGCCACCCAGGCGCCCTAGAGTGGATTTTTAAAAATCTTTTTAAAAAGAGATTTTTTAATTATAAAAGAATATAGCCCATTTTACTAATAACTATTACAATGCTAATAAATCAAACATAATAAAAAATTATCTATCACAGAAAGAATGAAATAACTAACCCACTAGATAGTTTCAAATCATTTTTTCCTGAAGAAATTTCATTAATAAAAAAATGTCTTATAGTTTTAAGTGTGTTGAGCTTCAACTCTCGATTTCAGCTCAGATTGTGATCTCCTGATGGTGAGACCAGCCCTACGTCAGGTTCCACACACAGTGTGGAGTCTGCTTGGGATTTTTCTCTCCCTCCCCATCTGCTCCTCCCACTTGTGCTCTCTCTCTCTTTCTCTCTCTCTTTCTCTAAAATAAATACATAGATCTTTAAAAAATCGTTGTTAAAAATTGATTAAATAATGAAATGATTTTAAAATTTCCATTGTACTCCAAAAAATGATAGTATTTTATTTATGTTTTTAATTTATTTTCAGTCATTTTAAAGAAACATTTTTGCTGATCGGACATAGCTCATATCATACTACATAAGAAGACTACTTTATGACTTATGAAACATAGAATAAACCTTCAGAATCATCTGTTCTTATGACTATGTGGCTGTACAGTCTAATGGCTGCTTGCCTCCTTTGGCAGAAAACTTCATCTTACTGCCCTCTCAGTCAGCAACAAATTAAAAGATAGGAAGATAGGAGGGAGTAACTGGTAGATATGCAATGTAGGTATTACCCTCTATAACAACTGAAAAATTACTTAACTCAAATTTGTCATAGTACTATTAAACCACGGTGTATTCATTATTCTTCACAACAACAAAATCCCCTTGTAATCAGTTTAGAGTTCAGAGAATGTGGATGAGTTCTTGATGTGAGGCTTTTTTAATGTGGTAGACTTGGCAAGGCTTACTATGCATTCCAGCACTAGATGTCGTGCATGTAAAAATTTTTTTGTCTAATTTATCAGTTCACTCCTTTTTAAATTAATCCACATTTAAAGCATCTGACTGATCATAGGAGACAAATTTCTAATTTATTCAGCCTGCTTATAAAGACAGGTATTTTGAAAAGAAAAAGAAAAAGGAAAAGGAAGAAAGAAAAGAAAGAAGGAAAGAGAAATAAAGGGAAAGAAAGAAAGAGAGAGAAAGAGTAAAGGAAGGAAAGGAAGGGAGGGGAAGGAGGTAAAGGGAAGGGAGGAAGGGAAGGAAGGAGGGAAGAAAACTTCGGGAATCAAAACGAATCCAGTTCCATCATTATACCACTACACGAAATTGCCCTCTTCAAGATCATTAATGACCTCAGTGTTGCTAAATCCAGTGTAAGTTCACCAGTCACAATCTCATTTAACTTTTCAGTAGTGTTTAACCCACATCTTCTATTTTGAACATTCTTTCTTATTGGTTTCAGTGGACACTATCTTGCCATGGTTTCCTCTTAGCTTACTACATGTTCCCTCCCCAGATATTTTGGGGCTCCCTTTCTTCTCCCCCTTTCCATTCCCTAAATATTATTTTCCTAATAATTGGTGAACATTCTTATCCTCTCCCATGGACTCTTAACTACATACACACAAATGATCCTAAAGTATATACTAACATGTAAAGGGGTAAAAGGCATACACATCAACCAACCAGAAGAGAAGCCCAACCAATCAGACTGGACTCTCACAGAGAAGGCTGAACTATTGAGGTTCAAGTTCAAGACAAGCCACTTGTCAGTGGCTTTGTCTGAAAGCCAAAACTTTCTTCTGAGCTCGAGTCTTACAATCCAACTGTGTACATCTCAAAAATAGAAGCTTCAAAATAAGTATCACTTACCTATTGTGATGTAAAAAGTCATGCCAAGATTTAGTGGCTTAAAATAAACATTTATAAATCTATGGGCAATTGCATAGATCTGGACTAGGCTGAGCTTATCAAGAGTGGACTTCCTCATGTGTCAGTGACTAGCTGTTCAGTGATCTGGGATCTGGCTGGTCTGGGATGGCCTCAGATGAAATAAATCAAGTTGATTCTACTTGTCTCTCACATCCCTCCAGCAGGCTAGTGCAGGCCTATTTTAATGATGATAGTGGTAATTCAAGCAAGGAAATAGAAATGCACAGACATATTTGAAGTCTCTGTTTTCAGTCAGGTTGGCCAAGGCACATCAAGCCCAAAGGCAATATGGGAGGGCCCTCTAAAGACCATTAACTGGAAAAGCAAAAGCAATCTACTGACCCAAATCCACATGTCAAAATCTTGTATTTTCTGCTGCCTACCTCTTCCTCCAATATAGACCTTCTCTGTTATTCTCCAGCTGGCTTACTGTCACCTGATCACACCATTCTTTACTTTTCTGTATGTCCCAACTGCTTGCAGTTAACAACTCACAAAACTCTGTTTATTCTACCTGATAAATATCTACCTGATCTGTCAAGTTTCTTCCATCTACACTGTCACTATTATGAGATATCTACCATCTTTTACCTCAATTACTACCACAGTCTTCTAAGAGACCACTTCAACCTCAGATTTGATCCCTGATATCCAGGATCCACACAGAAACCACACAGATGTTTCTGAAATTGAAATACAATTAGGAGTTGTAAGTGCTTTAAATAAGCAGGTTTCTCATTGCCCTGAGCATACACTTCAACTTCTTAAATTGACTTATAAGACCTTTCATGATCTGGTGCTTACATTCCTAGCTTTGTTTCTAGCAATTCCTCTTCTCAAGTTCTATGATTCAGCTATAATGAGTTACTTTCAGTTGCCTGGATATATCATACACTTTGTTGCACATATTACTCTTTCTGGCTAGAACATGTTCTTGCATGACTAATGAGGAAAAGAGAACATTAGTTGTATTTTGCATGTAGAGCCAAGAAGTTAACCTAGGATTTGAATTTCCTAAATGTAAACAAGAAGTAAAATAATTTTATATACAGGCATTTAATGGTGTTCCACTATTAATTGCCACATTACAACTTGAGTAAAAATTAGTTATATAAAACAATTACCATTTATTGTGCTAACAAATTCTTGGGCTCAGGTATTTGGTCAGAGTACCATAGAGATAGCTTATTTCAGCTCTGGTACCTCAGAATATTCAAATGCATGGGTTTAAGTGAATGGAACCTAGAATCACCTAGAGGCTTCTTTATTCATATAGGCTAAGACTTCACTCGTATGAGCTGGGATGTCATAAAGCTGGATTCACCTGTAAGTGTTGATCAGAGTACATCCTTATGGATTCTCAACATGGGTTAGGCTTCTCCCGCCATCACAGATAGAGTTTCCAGAAAGCAATTATTCCCCCCCAGAACACACAGAAGATGCATGGCCTTTTCTGACCAAATTTCAGAAGTCACAAAATGTCACTTTTACTGTATTACATTGTTCTAGGAAGTCACAAGCCCACACAGATTCACAGGGAGGGCCATATACTCCAAGTCTCACTGGGGGTGAAGTCAAATATTTGTTATAATTTTTAAAAACTGTAACAATTAGGAGTGCCTAGGTGGTTCTGTCATTAGGCATCTGCCTTTGGCTCAGGTCATGATACCAGGGTTCTGGGATCAAGCCCAGCATTAAAAAAAAAAAAAAAAAAACAAAGCTAGTGGGGTGCCTGGGTTGTTCTGTCATTAAGTGTCTGCCTTTGGCTCAGGTCATGATCCAGGGTCCTGGAATTGAGCCCAGCATGGGGCTCCCTGCCCAGTGGGAAGCCTGCTTCTCCCTCTCCCACTCCCTCTGCTTGTGTTCTCTCTCTCTCTTTCTCTCTCTCTGTCAAATAAATAAATAAATAAATAAATAAATATTTAAAATAAACTGTAACAGTTTATTAGAGTCCAGAAAATAAGAACTGCATTTCTTGCCATACACAACTAACAAGAAAGAGAAAGAGAGAACAAAAAGAAAATAAAATTTACAAAGTCCATTCAAATTTTATTTACTGAGTACTTCAATAGGCCAGGAATTTTGTATGCCCATCACTACTACTCTGACAAACCCTCAGCTTTGTATCATCATTTCTCTCAGGAAACCATCTATCAACATCACCCCCAATATCTAGCTAAACTGTCTTACCTCCGTGTTCCCATTAGCATCCTGTTCTAAACCCTAGGTTCTGCAGTGACCAAGTCCATCTCTTCCACAATTCAATTCCCTTAGCTAGTAGAGATGAGGATCACTCTAACTGTAGAAGAACCAGGATTAAAACTTAGACCTTGGTGTTATTTCTGCCTTAATTTATTGCTTCCCATTGCTAAAGATCAATAAACATGTTGAGTTTTGACTTTACAATATTTGAAATTACTTATTACAGGTAATTATTTAGCAAATAAGTATATCAAATGTAATATATATACTTTTCTTTTATTTAATTGTGCAGTTTTTATCCAGTTTAAGGCCCTCACTAGAGACCAGTCAGTTCCCCTTCTCGAAATGGAATATTACTCATTTTTTAAAAAGGAGGGAAATCCTGCCATTTGCAAGAACCAGGATGAACTTGTGGGACATTATACTAAGTGAAATAAGGTAGAAACAGAAAGACAAATACAGTATGATTTCACTTATATGTGAAACCTAAAAAAAAAAAAAATCAA
Organism: Martes martes; assembly: GCF_963455335.1. Lineage (NCBI taxonomy): Eukaryota > Metazoa > Chordata > Mammalia > Carnivora > Mustelidae > Martes > Martes martes. The sequence goes on from NC_137899.1 coordinate 45,406,996, forward strand.
AGTCAAAGTCATAGAATCAGAGAATAGATAGGCATTCGCCAGAGTTTCGGAGGTTGGGAAAATGGGGGAGATATTGGTCAGAGTATGAACTTTAAGTTATACAATGAACAAGGGCAGGGAATCCAATGTTTGTTATGGTGATTATAGTTAATAATATTGTACTGTACACTAGAAATTTGAGAGGAGAGTAGGTCTTAAGTGTCCTTACCATATGCAGAAAAAAGATAACTAAAATATATATATTTCTTTCTCCTTATGAGCCCAAGAACAAATACACAAATATAGCCGGAAACATCTGTATTCCAAAAACACTACCTTTATCAGTGCCATTTATGTGCCAGTTATCATCAGAGGTACCGGAGAGCAAGATGTGAAGGAAGCATGCCATGTCACCCACAGACAGCCTGAAATTCTTGATTAAATATAGTTGACCCAACCCTTGGTCACCTTATAAATATTCTCCTCATCCACAAGCAAAGAAAATATCATGAGGATCATAAAAATGTTTCTACCAGCAGGATGCCTAAGGAAAGCTGTTAGGAAGAAAAAGCTGAAAATCCAATATCCAAAATACTATATTCATGATGAAGAAGGACACTTACAATTCCGATTTCCAATCTCCAGTGGATTAAGGTGTATTTATTTTTCCAACTTGAAAATATTTTTTCTTACTTGTACATTACAAAGTATCCTATTTAAATCTGTTCCTTTTTCCTAAAGAATCAAAATACTAAATCTCAAGAGGTGATTCAGAAAAGGCTGAAAACGATTGTATTAGCAAATGATCAGGACATCTTTGTTCCCCTCCAGCATAAATATTAACATATAATTTATATTGTAAAAGTGATTCTTGCTCCACCATTACAAGTGTTATCCATTTTTCTATTAATACAATTTGATTTACTCAATCTAGTATGAATTTATATTGTTTTCACATAAATGATATATAAATCAACACAGAGCAAGAGCATCAGCTGGTTTTCTCAAAGCAAAAAAAGAAAAAAAAGAAAGAGTATGGGTGCTCTTATATTTCCTTTTATGATAAAGAAAATACTTAAAATATTCCACATGCTATTCAGTTGCCAAGTCATCCATTATGTCATAGCACATTACATCCAATGATTATGACAACAACAAAAGTTAGTACAGAAACATACATAGAAATATGGAACTCTGAGAAAAAATAGGTTTAAATCTGTTTTGGGGGAAGTCATAGAGAAAGGAGGGAAAAAAGCATGCTGCTTTCGCCATTGATTTTCAGCAGCTGCTGCCTGAGTAATTACAGCATAGCCATTTCTTGAGCTGCTGATGAAAATTTCCATATGCAAATTGGGTGGTTGCAAATTCTTTCATTACTTTTACTGTTATTTTGTAACCTCAAGCTCAGGTTTTCTGATTGTCTGCACTTTGAGTTTAGCCAAATGATTAAGTTTCATTGGAGGTAAAGTTCAGAAACAAAGAGGTCAAAGATTTGCTGACTTAATGAAAAGCAAGGCGAGCTCTAGAGCACCCCTCCTTAAATTGGGCTCAAGAGTACTTCAAAGAAACAGAAAGAAGGCAGGAAGGTGTGTACCCACAAGCCAGTTAGGTCTCATTTAAAATAACTATGCCTATTAATATCTTGAAAATGTACCAGATTATGATGCTAATAAACCCTAATTTGGTTTTATATTTTCCTCAGAAATGCAAAAATGTTTTACTTGAAAGACAGCCCTTTAAACCTTATGAAAGAATGAAAATCAACTCAGTAGGACTTAAGGAAAACTGAAACCTTCTCTGCTCTACTCCCACTTTCAACCATTATTTCTTGCATCCATTCATTTGTTCAAACATTATTTATTTTGGGGAGAACTTGAAACATGATAAGCACTCATTAATTAGTTATTAAACTAATATATTAGTGAGAGGTAAATGTTTCAATGATATACCTCGAGGGGGCCATTTTTTAAGCTTCACTGAAGCCATAAAATATCTTTAATAAAATTATTCTATCAAATCTAATATATGAAAATCCAAATTTTAATAAGAATGAACTAATGATGACTATTTGCATTAGAAAAGAATTATTAATAACACAAAGTGATTCACTATAGCAATTATTTAAATAGTAGGCTGCTATTCTATGCTAAAATAATAAGAATCTATATAAAATTAGAAAATACATTATTTCTTTGTGGTAGAGATCCTCTAGCCTTTCTCTCAGAAGACCTATTTTGTTAGATTAATACCTAACTGGGGTGGGCAACGAATTTTATCCCCTAGTGCCAGCCTATTTGAACAGCTGCTTTGAAAAGGGTTCATCTTCTGAGGTCTTTGCTTTCTGGCATGAGGTATGTACCAGTGGAAGGAAGAGCTGGATTACTTCAAACAATAGGAGAGATTAAAGAGGCTTTGGGAGACAATATAGAGAATGAAATAGAGAGTGAAGAGTGGAGAGGAAATGATGAACCGAGAACCAGTTGGGGATTTGATGTAATGAACTAGGTGGTGTCAAGATTCCTAGGTCTTTTTTGTGGAGAGGTTGGGAATTATGAGAGATACAACTGAGATCTGAGTCTGCCCTCAAAGTGGATACAAGTGAAAACAGACTACTCCTAAGGGGACTCAATGTAAAATGTAAACAAAAAGCATAATTTATGGGGCACCTGGGTGGCTCAGTGGGTTAAAGCCTCTGCCTTCGGCTCAGGTCATGATCCCGGAGTCCTGGGATCAAGCCTCGCATCGGGCTCTCTGCTCAGCAGGGAGCCTGCTTCCTCCTCTCTCTCTGCCTGCCTCTCTGCCTACTTGTGATCTCTGTCTGTCAAATAAATAAATAAAATATTTTTTAAAAAAGCATAATTTATACTCTGATCAATTTATGAAGTATTATCGAACACTTACTAATGGCAGACAGAGGAAGGTTTGGTGTCTAAATGGGTATCTCAATCAGACGGGGGCCCCAAATGTGGGGCAATGATGGGGGGAAGCCAATGGCATGGAAGGCAATAGAATTCACCTGAGGCTGAACAAAGGAGACAAAAGTTTATTGAATAACCCTGGTTAGGAGCGGAAGGTAGGACAGAAGAGGAGAGACTTTCTGCAGAGGCAGTGGGTGGGGACTGTTCTTAAAGAGGGAGGATGAGGAGGTATGGCAAAGCATGGAATCTTCACTTTTTTGGTAACCATGCCTACTGTAAGTAGCTCACTGGTTAGATAGGACCTGTGGATATTTTGAGGTGGTGGGTTGGCTGTTGGTCTGTCTTTATTCAGTCAAGGAGTTGCTGTGAGCCCTTCCTACATTCTATCACTTAAGCCTGTTTGCCTAAAAGTGGCCTCTACAGGAGGTTCTAAAAATACACAGGTGAATAAAAAGAGTCCTTGCCTTTATAGGTATGATAGACATAAACCTAACCATAAACTGACCTAGATTTGACAATACGCAAATATATCACACAAAATTCTAGAAAAGCTTCTTTGTTAGAAGCAACTCAAATCAGGAAAACATCATAGAAGAGGTAAGATTGGAGGCAGTTAGTTAGGTTCTAGCAGAATCTTTGGAGGCCAGCAAGGAGGAAATCATGGCCAGCTATGGGGAAAGTCCAAGGCCTGTCCTAGGAATGCTCCAAAATAAAGCCACAAAAAAACTGGATCAAACCAGTCAGGCCCAAGATGGCTGACAAAATAGACCAAAAACCCCTGACGAAATAAGGAAGAAAGGTGCAAAATCCAGCTTCCAAAAATATTCCACCCCAAGTAATGAATATTCCCTAGCCTTGTTAAAACAACTGTCAGTAAAAGATGGAGACCCAAACCCATGGGCACATGCAGCTTTCCCTCATATAAGAGCATGCTTTCGTGTTCTCTCTCTCTCTCACTCTCTCATCTGCTCTCACAACTCAAGAGTGTATTTTTGCTTTAATAAACTTTCCTGCTGTGTCACTCATCCACTTGTGTCTGTCCTTGAATTCTTTCTCTTGAAGAGACAGAGAATCTTCAGTGACCTCTTTGGGATGGGCTGTGTTGAGGCCTCAGGGTTGGGGGTCTCCACAGTTCACTCAGCAACAGTAACATTAAGTTCAGCCTTAGTAAGAGAAGGGTAGAGAAGACATATTTAAGAAACAGAAATGGACAAGATACATGTTGGAAGATTACAAGAAGTGAGAAAGACACACACTAAAGAATGAGGACATGGGCGATTCCATGCAGTTAGAGAATGACAAGTGGTTAGGAAGGCTTGAAGCACAAGATACAGGCAACCAAATGGGAGGAGATGAGGTCAAGTCAAACAGGGATAGAGCAAGGAAGGTTTTATGCAATGTGCTAGGAAATCCGAATTTCAGTTCTTCATGAACAAGCATACTAACAGAATAACATGAGCTCTGGGTCATGAGCTAAACCCATGACCACATGCAAGGAAGAGAGTCTTGACAGATACCCCCACTCAATAAGTAAATGAAGAAGAAAGGGGTGTCAGATTCTTCCCACATTTACAGCTCAGTGGTTTCTATTTATATTAAACTTCTTTCTTAGAATTAGAAAAGTTGTTAGTTATTCCTCAAATGTAATCCACTTAATATCATATCCACATATTCAGAACTTAACATATATGTGCTGTCAAGGAGAAATAATGCCTCTCCTCTTCAAGGTTCTTCTAGCTGGACTAAGAATCAAATTGACATGAGACAGATTAACAGAAGAAAATAAAATTTAATAGCATTAATATGGGGAATACATGCAGGCATGGCCATTCCAAAGACAGTCAGGCAAAATGAAGTATAGAAGTTATCCAGAACTAAGGAGAAGAAGTTAGGGGTCTGGGACTTCAGAGGAAAGGAATTCAATTTACAGGAAGATGAAAAAGAATAAATGTTTGACAAATAAATATTTGCTGGGCCATTCAGAAACAATGAGACAAAGAGCAGACCTTGATCAGAGTGGCCTTGCTAGGTTCCTCCCAGTCAATATCATACTAGTTATGGTGATAGCTCTCTTCCTGGAGCGGGTCCTCTAAATCCTTTAGGCAGTTGTGGGGGAGGTAGAGATGTTTTCCTGAGTTTACTGGATTTTGATTGCTTTTAACCTCAAAATAATCTTCATGCCAATGGGGCCCACTTTGGGATGAACTGCCTTTGGCCATCAACAGTATCTCCAGACACATTCATAGCAGTAACTTTACTTTGGCATTTCTGTTCTGCTGAACTGAAAGTGACTCTGAGCGACCTGAAAGCAGCTTATTCATTACTTCTCTTTTGGAAAATCAATTAGTTTGCTTATTTTTATCTTTAAGGACCTAGTTTAGAATGTTTATTTTTAGATTTTTTTTCTCTTACTATCATCTTAATGATAAGGCACTTGTTAAAACAGTAATGATGGCTTTATCAAGACTATTACAATAGAAGTATTGCATTAGAAGACAGAGAGATCAGGCTCAGCTCCAAATACAGCAAAGACAAGTGAGAATTTATAGCCAAGGAGCAGACTGAGAGGTCAGTCAATGGAAAATTACTAAGAAGAGATGTAAAGGGTAAGGATATCTGTGCTAACATCACCCAACAGGATTCTTGCTGAAGACAGGCCAAAAACTTACATATCAAAAGCAAGGGTAAGGCACTTGACCAGATATCATGGTTTATCAAATATCAATGGTGGAGGAATTATCTCTAAAGTGACTAAAATTCTAGCTAAACTAAGCTATGTGGGCCTGGCAAAGACAGGATTGATGTTGAAAGCTAAGGTCAAGGGCCAGTTAAGAGGATGCAGAGGTGCCTGACTATAGTTTTGTCAAGAAGAGTCTTTGTCAGCACATTATGAGAAAAAAAAGGGGGGGAAGAGAGAGAAGGGAAGAGAAGAGAAGAAAAAAGAAAAGGGAAGGGAAGGGAAAAGGGAAAAGGAAAAAGGAAAGAAAAGATAAAAGAGATTGGACTGAGCTAGGGCAAGCTTTGCTCTGCCTGTCTACAGAGCTGGATAAAACAGTCCAGAAAAAATCAGATGGAATTCATAAATCTGCTAAAGTGCATGTGGCCACTAGGGATTTAAAAGCCTCTATGCATAACACAACTTTGCTCTCCTGTGTGTACTGCTTGTGATCAAGCAAAGAAGGCATAGGACACTTCAAACTTTATGCTAAAATTATAAAAACATTTTTTTTTCCTTTTTCTTCTACACAGGGTTTTTTTTTTTTTCCTGCCTTTTGGGATTTCTTAATGCCATTTTCCAGTTTACATGAAACAAAACTTTATACAAAAGAGATAAAAACAATCATTTTGAAGTGCCTCTTTAGTTTCTTTGCATGTTTGGTGATCCAGTCAAGTTCAACTTATGCCCTACAGGGAATACATTTTCTTGTGTATTCTTATGGAGCCTGCAGACCACTTTTAAGGAAAAGAAATGTTTAATAATTTCTAAAAGCAGAAATTTATAAGGCTATATTTTCTGTTTATAACAGAAATGTAAACAAAAACCACAAAATAAGCACAGAGCAGTGAAAAAACCTATATGCATGTTGGTAGGTATGATTTGTGTGTTCCTCCATTCTCTGCAAAAACTTTA